>NC_051068.1:116958064-117273232 GCF_004664715.2 Peromyscus leucopus | reverse complement strand
CGTACACTCTGACTCCGATCCCCACACACTGATCACTGACGAGCTTTCTTCTGAGTTGGTATGGGAAGGGCTGAGCAGGGGGCAGCCAGCACCCTGTGTGGCTTAGGCACTGGCCCTGAAGAGTTTTCCTAGCACAACCATCTGCTGTGGAGATAACAGCTCCAAAGACAGTGAGCTTCCTTAGAGCTAAATCAACCACGCAGGCCCTGTCTGAAAGGGTGTGGGGTGCACCATGGCTTAGGAAAGCTGGAACCTTCGCTTTCTTTACCTTAACGAAGTGTGCACTACAAGTGTTCCTATCACTAGGCTTGAGGCATGTCACCATCTACCCAGTCATCAGGGTGGCCATCACCTCCCACCTCCGGTATTTACCCTAAAACCCGAGTCCCAGGCAGCCATGCAGGCTGGAGCATCTGTCTCTACCAACAACAGCCATCTGGTTGTTGAGTTCACCAGACTCAGCTTTTCTTCCTTCCTCTCTTTTTCCCAGCATGCCTCCAAACCAAACCACCTTGTTTGGGGTAACAAGTAAAACCTTTCAAGTGCTGTGCTGACCAGTTTTTGTCAACTTGACACAAAGTAGAGTCATCTCAAAGGATGGACCCTTTACGGAGAAAATGCCTCCATAGGATTTGACTGTAGGCAAGCCTGTAGGGCATTTGCTTAATTAGTGATTAATGGGGGAGGGCCCAGCCATTGTGGGAGGTACCACCAGGGCTGGTGGTCCTGGATTCTATAAGAAAGCTGGCTGAGGAAGCCATGATGAACAAGACAGTAATCAGCACTCCCCACCCCCATGGCCCCATCAGCTCCTGCCTCCAGGTTCCTGCCCTGACTTCTTTCAGTGTTGGAATAAGATATGGAAGTGTAAGCCAGATAAAATAAACTCTTTCTTCCCCAACTTGTTTTTGGTCACGGTATTTCATCACAGCAATAGAAACCATAAGACAAGTGTATATTTAAAATTAGTCATCAGAACAAAAAAGGTTTATTTTCTAAATTTTTGAAAACCTGAATAAAATTATCATTCAATAAGATTACAGCCTTTTCTCTGCTCCAACCCATGCAGCATTTATGGTGCTTTGGGGCAGCAAATCCTGATCGTGACTTACCTTAATGGTGTGGTAAGAGTCGGTGATGAGCGCGATGAAAAGGCTGAGGACCATGTATATGAAGAGGCTGATGAAGGAGTAAAGGTAGAGACGGCTGAACAGCCACACCAGGATGCTCTTCTGCTGGATCTGAGCGAAGGTGGCGAACATGTCGTCGCCATTGACCAGAGAGAACAGGCATTCGGCCACTGTGTTCAGGTTTTCAAACTGCAGGGCAAAGACAAGGGAGCTCCTGAGAGTCAGCACGGCGCCGTTGGAAGCAGGGAGCTGCCGGGGGCTGGGTTCATCATTGGTAGAACTGTGATGTCTGGATCTTACAGCCAGCTACATATGGAAGTGCTTAAGACAACACAAGACCAAAGGGCTTTCCTAAGTGGCCATAGCCTTCCCAACCACACGAGAAACACTTTTCCAGGAACTCCCCACTCCAAAAAAGTGGACAGGCCACAGCTAAGATAGACAAGGCCGTGTGGCAGAGCTGGGGTGGGCCATACAAGGTCAGTGACGTTCTGAACTAGTTCTCAGTAAGCAGAGGAAAAGGATGTATTCAGTGACAATGGGGAGCTGTGGTGCCGAGACACATGAGACACGGCAATGCCTGAGCAAAGACATCTGTGCACAGGGCCTCAGTGAGACAGGCTAACGTCAGCCTCAGTCCAGCTCACACGCAGACTTGAGTGAAGGACATCTGAGCCATGGGAGTGGTGTGATTTGATGCATGCTTATTTAAAAACTAACAGCCTGTGGGAGATCTCCCAGAAGAGGAGCAACCCAAGGGAGGTGCCAGTCAAAGGTGACATTAGGAGTCCAAGTGAGGCAAAGAGTCCTAACCAGGAAAAAGAGACTCTGGAGAAAGTATATCTGCAGGAAGGGTAAGGGCTAGAATCATGTGATGGTTAATATTGATTGTCGACTTAACAGGATCAAGAGTCACCTAGGAGATACACCTCTGATAAGTCTCTGAGGAGTTTCCAGACTAGTTAAACTTGGGTGGGAAGATTCATCCTTTATATAGGTGGCAACACTTATATATATAAATATACATGTGTGTATAGTTCATATTGTGATATTTTATAATAATTATAATCAATATAATAATTCATATTATATATTCCCAGGGCTGAGTAAAAAGGAGAAAGTGAACTGAGCATCTGTATTCATCTCTCCCTGCTTCCTGACTTCAAATGCACTGTGACCAGCCACCTCATGGTCTCACCACCACGACTTCCCCTCCCCCCCATGATGAAATATGCCCTCAAACTGCAAGCCAAAGCAAACCCTTCCTTTAGTTTCTTTTGTTAACTACTTTGTCACCGCAACAAGAAATTACCATTCACGGGCTTTTAACAGACAGTTTTGACACAGTACATCTGAGGTACCAGGCGGGGACTCGGACATCAGGTAGTCCCGCTGAGGGTGTGCACACGGAGCTTAAGCACTGATCCAGAATCCACAGCCCATCATCCTGGCTTCGAGGAGCTATCAAACTGCTGCCCCCCCACTAAAACAAACTGCATGCTATTAACAAACACGACCCAGGGGCCAGGGGCTTAAACAGTAGATCAATATGAAAATCTCGTGGAGTAATAATGACTTAACAAGCAAAAGACAGCGTGGTTTTCAGAAATACATGAGACAGGTTACTGCGAAATTTTCAACCAAATTCTGACATTAGAGGTCAGAGTCTCTGTGTTCATTAACTGAGCGTTGGGAACACCCAAGGTCTCAATAAACATCTGGGATGTCTCCACATGGGGGAGGAGGGAAAAGCTGTCACAGGTAACAAAATGAACCTCCCATCACCCTATCCAAGAAAAGGGCTCTCCTTCCAAATTCTTCTATTTCTGTAATTGGTTCCAACCTCCAACCAAAAGAAACATCTGTACCGAGGCAATGGAGCACATTCCACTTTGTGCCGCTTGGCCCGCCTTCCCGACTCCTGGGTCCTCTGGAGCCTGTGTGCTTTATGGTGGAAGCAACCTTCCTCTTCCACTCTGACGTCAGTGCTGACGTTGGCTCATTACAGAAACTTTAGGGAAGGCTTTGCATGCCAGTCCCTTTCCCTGCAATCCAGACGGAAAAGAACAAACAAACAGAGCCCCCCAATCTCATCGAGATGGCTTTAAAGCCGTTTCTCTTGCTTATGGCCACGAAAGCTGAAAATGTGAGCACAGAAGGTCCCAATGAATCCTTATTCCGTGTCGCCTTGTGGCTCCTGCCTGTCAATGTCAACACCCGAGCTTAGCTCCCCCACAGCACATTTCCCTGGTGGAATTCAGTCTCTTCGTCTCATACATTCTTCCTTCCTCTCTGCGTCAAACCACGTCAGCACTCAAGGGCCAATTCAAAGTCTACTTGGGGATAGAAAGCTCCATCAGCTTCAGCCCCCGATCCACTGTCACAAGAACTACAGAGAATATGGAGGGCTGTCTTCTAACTGCTCTGAAACGCCGTTTCCGTACCTCAGTTGGAGAGCAAACACCACATCTTATACGTGTTGTCCTACACTACCAGTATAAACACAATGCCCATCTTAACATGAATGTACTCATAACCAGTGTATCTCTCCCTCTGTGCACAAATAAGACCTATTCCAACCCACCAAGTCAAAGGAAAGACTCAACAAGTAACTAGTGTGCTGGGTCATTTTTCTACCACAAGAACAGATTATAACCAAAGTCACATTCAGTGGCCAGATTCCAAACACGTGAGCATAAAAGCTGCCATGGTCAGGTACTGAAGTGTCTCTAGTTAGATGGCACATTGGCTACCTCCTAAGAATGGCAAGCCCCCATGTCTGTCTGCTCTTCTTGTCACTGTGAACAAATGCCTGGCAAGGAGGGAGGATTATCTTGCTCATGGCTTGGGGGGGCGTATATAATCCATCATGGCAGGAAGGCAGGAAAGTGGGAGCCTACAGCAGCTGCTAGCTGACATCTCAGCGGGACAACCAACAGTCAGGGCACTCCCCTGCTTCTCTTCTTTGCCCCTTTT
This sequence comes from Peromyscus leucopus, assembly GCF_004664715.2. NCBI lineage: Eukaryota > Metazoa > Chordata > Mammalia > Rodentia > Cricetidae > Peromyscus > Peromyscus leucopus. The sequence goes on along the minus strand of NC_051068.1, from coordinate 117,269,126 downwards.
TATTCATTCTTGGCTCTGAGCCCTTACAATGGTACCACTCACATTCAGAATTAGTCCTCCCTCCTCTGCCGGAACTTTCTGGAAATGCCCAAATGTTTATGCCTAGAGCTGTGTCTCTGGGTGATTCTCAGTCTAGGCGGGTTGATCAGGCAGATTAACCTGGAAGGCAGGTCAGCTGCCTCTCAGAAGAAAACCTGCTGAGCGCCTGACACACTCCAGGCCCCAGGGTGGGCACTGCGTGCGTGCGTGCGTGCGTGCAGACAGTAAACAGCCAATAGGTATTTCCATTAGAAGTCCTGGTGGGCTCAATGAGATCACAGAAGGAAACAAAACATTCATGTCATACATGATGTTTGTGAGTGAGCCAAAAGACCTTCCCTTGGAATGCAGATATAACCTGCATTGGCTTATGTCAGGGAATGGTTTAAAGCATGCTCCAAGAGCAAGTAGCAAGAATCTCTTGTAATATTTAGATATAATATTTCAGCTGGCTCGTGATTATTTTGAATAAGCAAAGTATCTGGGCATGACCAGAAGCCTTGGAAATTTCAGAATTTTGCCCATGGCCTCAGCAAAGTGCAATGATTTTTCAATGCCTTGTTCTTCTTATTTGTAAAATGGGGACAATGCAGAATGATTATTCATGCATCATAGTTTAAGAAAAAACAAGTCCCCCGGAGGCAGGAAATGTAAAAGCCACATTAGAGAAGTGCTTAATAATTCAAGATGGGGTTTGGAAGATCGTCAGCAGGCTTTAGCTCTCTGTGCCCAGACGTCTTCAAGGAGCACGGTGCCAAAGTCCATCAGCGCTGGAAATGAACATCGATGTGACACTTTTTGTTCCTTGAGTTGGATCACTGCAATCAGATGTGTAGCAGGAAGACAGGAAGGTAAGGAATCTGGTGCTCTGACTCCCAATCAGTTGCATCAACTGAGGGTTTTCCCGACACCTTCTCTTTAGAGTTTTTTGTTTGCTTGTTTCTTTTTAATAATGAATGGCTTTCACACTCTGGGTTGCTGTGATTCTCAAACTACTAATGAATGTTGGCCATGATGCTCAGCTGCTCTAGGGTTTGAGCAACCCCGAAGGGCCTCTGATTCAATGGCTAATGGTATAAGCTGGACATTCTAACAGATCAGTTTGGGGGTGCTGCTGGGGGCAATAAAATTTTTCCAACTTCAGATCTAAAGCAGCAGCAGCAGCAGTAGCAAAATGAGGCAGAAAAGCACCAAATTCCAGAATCAGCTGCCATTCCTTCACCCACCAGCCTGTGCCTTCACTGAGCACACACTCAGCGCCTCACTCTCCCAGTCTACCAGCCTGGTTAGAGGTGGGCGTGAGCTGTCACCAACTAACCAGTCGGGGATGCTAGAGACGCTCGGCATCATTTCACTTTGAGAAAGAAAGGGAATCTGGCACCAGTGAAAACCATGCCCCAAACCGTAGCCACCCACTATGAGTGGCTGCTGAGCACGTGACCTGGAGTCCAGGAAACTGAGGTGTTTGGGTGTCGCACAGTTGGCGGAGTGCTTGCCAGCATCGGCATCCATGATTTGAACAGTAGCCCTGCATAACCAGGACATAGTGGTCATGCCTGTAATGCACGGACTCACGAGGTAGAGGCAGGAGGATGAGAAGTTCAAGGCCATCCCCTGCTATATCACAAGTTTGAGGCTAGCCTGGGCTACATGAGACCCTATCTCCAAAAAAAAAATTTTAATAACTAAGATGAGACATGTGGGAGGCCCCAGACCCCCAGACTTCAAAGAGGACAGAAGACAAAAGAGCGAGGCACTGAGGCGTCTTACCTCACTTACATTCCAGAACTAGGATTTGGGCTTTGCTAGGCTTAACAGGATGCATCGTTAAGATCAGTTCCATCCTGCTCTTCCTTGTTTTTAATGTGGATATTAGAATATTTTGAAGCGTGCACAGCAGCTGCATTTGTGACCTCACATTTTGTGTTCCTTGGACAGCGCTGGGCCAGAACACCGAAACTTCACCACATTCCTTCCGAGGACAGAGATGAAGGACAGAGATAAAGATGCGGGAATGGAGCCAGGCTCACAAAGGCAGTGACCAGTTTTTCAGCGGGTGATCTTGACATGTATCGATGAGGGGCGTTTGTCCTACAGTTGAGCCACAAGTACAGCCTGCTTCTCAGATCAGGCTGGGTGTCCTTTTATAATGGGGAGCACTAGACAATGCCAAGAGGAGCACCATGGGGTGTTTTTGGTCAAAGTGTGATTTGGCACTGGGCAGACTGGGTTGACGCTGCGATTTGCTGTCTGGGAAACCACAGAAAATAGCTTGGTATATTAAGATTCCTATTCTCCATAAAGGATGGTATCATCTCACAGAGAGACAAGATGGCATGCTGTAGCTTGGTCTCAAAATGTCCCCCAGAGGCCCACGCGATAAAGGTTTGATCTCCAGGCTGTGGCACCATTGGGCACCCTTAAGAGGTAGCGCCCACTGGGGGCATGCCTTGAAGGGGTGGTTGAAAACCCAGCCCTCCCCGTTTCCCTGGTCCCTTTTTGGCTACCTTCTTGCAAACAGACCTTCTCTATCGTATCCTGCCTGGTCACAGGCTCCAGGGCAACAGGGTCAAGTGACCCCGGACTGAAGCCATGAGCTAAAATAAACCTTCTGTTGGGCATTTTATCACAGAGGCAGAAGGCTAACCGGAGAGGTAACAGAGCAAAGGAGAACTCGGACAGCCGGCCTAACAAAAAGCAAAATAGCAGCCATTCGGTAAACTTCAAAAAGCATTAACTGAGAACCTTCCAGAACAATGGTGAGGGACAGAAGAACAGCAAGGAGCGAGTGACAAAGAGCACAGGACCCCTTGTCCGACTGTCCTGGGACCATTGGATTGATGAAACCCAGATTAGGCTCCCTATTTATTCCACACGGTGCAACAGTGCCCTCTAGTGACAGAGAGGTGGAGACGCTCCAGGAGCAGGAGGCTAGCAAGAGAAAGAAAAATGCAAATTCTCCTGGATCGGCAAAGACAGTGAGCTCTCCGTGTTAGAGTTATCATATCAAAGAACATTTTTTACCTATGAGTCACCTTCAAAGATGTGACACGAAGCAGAAAAATCAATAGGATCATCAAGATTTGCCGTTAGGCTGGAGGTTGTCGCTTTGTTCATTAGACTGTTTTTCCAGTAAGAAAAATCGAGACTCTTTTTGAACACATTAAAGTGACAGAGAGGGTAGCCTGGGTGTTCCAAGCTGCGGTTTGATTGAACAGGACATGGTGGAGGGTCCGAGCTGTGTGTATCACTCTCTCTGAAGAGCTTATAAACCACCTATCTTGGTAAATGTCAAGGTCAGAACTTAGAGTTGAGCTGTTGCATGAACTTGAAGGACATCCTTGGTGTTCTCTGCCTCCTTTCTCCCGGCTGGGTGCCTGGGACATCAGTATGAGCATGAAGGGGTTGTGTGTGACCTGAGAGAGACCCAGGAATGTTGTGCCTAGCACCTGCCCACGGCAAACAGGTGGTAACGGCTGTCATCTTTTCTGTTGTCCCGACAGCCAGGAGATCGTGGAAGAAATGCCTTGAGACACAATGATTCTTTTTACTGTTTGGTTTGGAATACAGCCTCAATGGTTTCCTCTCATGATGTTCTGCCCATCAATGATAACACCGCTTTGAGACAAAGTCTCCTTCTGTTTCTAAGGCTAGCCCTGAACTCTCTGTGTGGTCTAGCCTTGAACTCACAGCACTCCTCCTTCCTCAAGTCTCCTGGGAATATACCATGCCGGACCATAAGTCTGTCCATCCTGGACATATGGTACTGACTGAAAAGAGATAATAGTTAGAAATCCAGATGCTGATCTTTAATAAGACGAAAACCGGAAGCTTGATCAAAGCCACCCTCAAAGACGTGAGCTCATTTCAAAAGAAATGAAGCATTTTCCTTGGTGCAGCTGTTACTCCTCCCATTCTCCTCAGCGGACATAAAGCCTAATACTTCACACTGGAGGATTCTGTCATAATTCCCTTACTTTTTCCCCCAGTTTTACTAACAGTGATCTCATGTACAAACATTTTGCATTGCTAATCAGGTGGTTGAATGTGTCAGGTCCTCAGCCAGGCCCAGACTACTAGGAGAGGTGTGTTTTCCCATTTCCTGGAGTTTCTTTTTCAATATCCTAAAGTCACCCCAATGTCCTGAAAAGAAGGCAGAGAAATAGAAAAAAGACAGTTCTCCGGGTCCTGACGTCAGGGTGCTCGCTGGAGTGGAGGAGGTAAGTGCGGGAGGCTCAGGGTGAAGGGCCCCACGTGCCCTCGATGCAGAAGGCATTGGAGCTACTCACCTTCTCGTGGTACGGTCCCAAGACAATCCAGCCGCAGAACGTGTACCCCAGGTAGATCATCCCCGCACAGGCGCAGAAGCGGAGGACTTTGGGCAGGGAGGCCTGCATGGTGAGAATGAGCACCTGGAAAACAATCGCAGCAGTGGCTGGGTTGGAGGATGGAAACTAGCCGGTAGAACCCGGCAGAGAAACGAGTGTCAACCACGACGGCGCTTCTGAGAGCTTACGTTGTATGTTTGAAAGTAGCCCAAGTATCTGATGACTCCAACCCAGACCAAGAGCGTTGACGTCCCGAGCAAAATGCTGCACAGATCGTAATTGGTGAGGTTCTAAGGGAGGAAAAGAATGCACAGGTAAGTAAACAGCCTGGTCCCCTTGGCTTGTTTACCTCCCTTTCATGGGTGAGAACTGACCGTCCCACCCATATCTGTCACCCATATCTGTTACCCCAGCACCTGGGATGCCGAGGCTGGAGAATCACCATAGTTCCCAAGTTCCCTGGACTATATAGTAAATTCTACGCCAGCTTGAACTACATAGTAAGTTCTAGGCCAGTAAGTTTTGTTTGTCTCCAAACAAAAACAATAAAGAAGAAGATGAAGAAGAAGAAAAGAAGTGGGGCTGGGGGTGGGGGAGGGAAAAAAGAGGAGGGAGGGAGGGGAGGGAAAAAGGGGGGAGGGGAAGGAAGCAGAGGAAAGCTTCAAATGTTTGGTTTTTACTTTCTTTTAGTACTTTGATTGTGAACAGATTTCTTTTCCAAATAACGTTTTGAAATAGGACTTGCATTTGTCACTGACCCAGGCATGAAAGAGCATGGTGTTTGTCAAATATCAAACAACACAGGCCAGTCACTGCTGGAAGCAAACTCCAGTGTGATTAGCTGCCATAGTTCCTACTCCGAAGAGTTCTAGGCTTCATTACAGAGACAGACAACAAACACAATTCTAATATGACATGCTAAGTTCTATGAGAGACCCAGCAGCCACTTCTCACAGAGTCCCTCCAATGGCCATGACCCAGGGCAAAGCTGGACCCACAGCATAGACTGGAGAGAAGTCTACAAGCTCATGACAGGCTGAACATCCCCAGGGCTGAGAACTGGCAGGTAGAAGGACAGTAGAGGAGCCAGGATGGGGGCCAGAGCCCCATGAGGGGACCCTTAGGGGCCATGGTGACGGGAGGTCCCTTCATCCTAAGTAGATGCCGTGGAAAGTATTGTCGCAGCAAGGCGGGTACTTCCAGGAGATTTTCGCAGCCGCTGTGCAGCCGGATCTGTGGGATTCAAGACTAAAGACGGAAGCGCAAACAGGCCAGAGAGGAAGGCAGCCTGAGAGGAGCCAGAGGTCGCTGGGATGGAGACAGGAGGCACTGTTGCCATGAGAGGACAGTGTTGTAAGACGGACAGAAAACAAAGGAGAGAACCGTTGAACAAAGGAGGCAGAGTCCAACCATGAGAGCAAACCAATTAACTAACTAGCATAAACAACCGGTCAGACTTTGTAGACACTCAAGACTCCTCATCCTTCCCCCAGCTATCGGGCACACAGCATCTCTCTCTCTCTCTCTCTCTCTCTCTCTCTCTCTCTCTCTCTCTCTCTCTCTATCAGGGCACACAGCATCTCTCTCTCTCTCTCTCTCTCACACACACACACACACACACACACACACCTGCCACTGGCTCTTCAGACATGTTCAGGAGAAGTGACTGGTCTGTGTACCAGCTGCTTCCTTTGCAAGTTACACAAGTAAATGGACAGATAAACTTAATACAAAGGAAGAAAGAGAGAAAGAAAGAAAGAAAGAAAGAAAGAAAGAAACAAACAAACAAACAAACAAACAAACAAACAAACAAAGGAAACCCTCAGTCTTTCCGAACTTCAGTTCCCGTTCTAGCGATGTGACTGCACAGGCCTGGAGGAAGGCCATAGATGCCGCCGTCCACAGTGCACACACTTCCTGAGGAAGAGTGAGAGGCAGCCTATGTCACGGATGAGAGAGAAGAGAAAACACAAGGTTTGAGCTAGGCTCCAGAAGGACTCTGTATCTCACAATGCCAAGATAATGTAAGGTTCCAGATGGTGTGTCACTTACCTTGGCCTTGATCTCCATCTTTAATATGGATCCAATTATTGTCATGAGGTCGCTGATAGTGACCAGGACATACCATCCATTGATGAACTCCCATTGGTCAGCATCGCACACGCGTCGCTTGTGCTTCTCCAGGAAGAAGTTTAGAAATCTCTACCGCAAACATTGAAAAAGCATTTCTTACAAATCATACTGCCCTCTGGAGGCAGAAGACAGAGTGAACAGTTCCAAGATGGCAGATCTACCTCACAGGGAGACACAATGCCACACACTAAGTCACATTGTCTACGCCAGTGTAAGCAAGCATTTCAACGTCTGTTAAATTACCCCAAACACTAAGTACATGTGCTGCACACCAATAGTGCTAACCCAGAGTGTGTTCCAAACACTGCATATCATGCCCCCATTCAAGCTGATCGACGGGAACCCTTTGAACTAGGATTCTCTTGTAGTCCAGATGTGGGCACTGTGTGACCAATGCTGTACCTGCACTTGGCAGAGAGACCCCAACATAGGATTCAGAATACCTAGAGGGTTGGAAGGCAGATATGAAGTAGATATTTACAGAGTGAAAGTCAAGGGGCTGGAGAGATGTCTCAGCATTTAAGAACACTCATTGTTCTTCCAGAGGACCTGGGTTTAATTCCCAGCACCCACACGGCAGCTCACAACTGTCTGTACCTCCAGTTCCAGGAGAACTGATGCCCTCTCCTGGCCTCTGAGGGCACAGGATGCACAGAGTGCACAGACACACGTGTACAACACACTCATACATACAAAAAGATAAATCTCAAAAAATAATTTAAAGACCAACATGGAAGTTAAGATCAAAGAAAATAGAACATGGGCTATTTCCTGCCTGAAGATGGTATTTCAGTGACTTCCTGCTTCCCCTGACCCCAGTGGGAACCTACGTTCATGCCTCAAGCCAGAGTAAGACACACAGTGAGCTGAAGTACATGCTCCTGAGAATGCAAGAGGTAAAAGGTACAATGAACCATTTAAGAAATCAAATCCAAGTATTTCATGCCTCATTATCATCCATTTACTGTGCCTTCTTGTCGAAGTGAACTCTGACTTGAAGACAAAAGATGGAACCCACGCATGCTCTTCAGATCAGCCCTGAAACTAAAATTTTATTCTGGGAGCCTCTAAATGCTTGAAAGCTTACCACAAGTACCTGTACTTGTTAGCTCAATTTCAAGCAGAATGATTATCTGACCTCCTGGAGTAACTTAAACCCTTTCTTCCTTTTAAAATTTTGATGCATGTGTGTGTGCACATATGTTCACATGCACATATATGTATGTGGAGGCCAGAGATGGAAGCCAGGTGCCTTCTTCAATCACTTCCCACTTATTTTTTTTTAACAGTGTCTCTCTCTGAACCTGGAGCCACTGATTCCCTCAGACTGACTGGCCAGTGAGCGGCAAGGAGCCCCCTGTTCCCACCACCCCAGAGCTGGGATTACAGTCGTATGCAGTCCTGTGGCTTTTTCATATGTGTGCTGGGAATCGATCTTGGATCCTCCTGCTTGCGTGGCAAGCACTTTACCAACCAGCCTGTCACACTAGTCCCCGGGGCCTCCTCTCACTTCCTGTAAGTCAGGATGGTAAAGGAAGCGGATCGAGAGAGGGCAGCGTAGCCCAGAGTCGGCAGACCCCTTGATTTGGACAAACGCAAGGTGCTGGCCGAGAGAGGAGGGGGAAGAGCCGTGCTCACCTTTCTCAGCTTCAAAGCAAGGACAATGGATCGTGTGCACAGGATAAGGGATGCCAGGCAGATCACAATGACAAATGCATCAAACACCAGGACATAGGGAGTGCTTCTCTGAACTGCAGAGCAAGGCAGAATGCAAACGTTCAGTATGCCTTGCACAAACTGTGCAGAATAATTTCCCAGCAAATGGCAGTCTGAAGGGAAAGTCAAAGAAAAATCGCTTTGTCTATTGTTAAAACAGTAACTCTCAGAAGCCAAACCATACTGCATTCATTCCTAAGTCCACAAACAAGCTAACGCACCCTGGAGGGAAGGGTCAAGAACTTACAAATGTAGGCCATGTTCATCAAAATTCTTTATGAACAGTTACTGTAGGACAGAATTCAACAGAAGCTGATCCATCTAGGCTCCACTCAAGAGAGGTGAAAGGGCCAATATGGCCTAAGTTGCTTCACACCAAGAGACAGCAGCAAGTTGGCCTCATTAATAAGAGAGCAAATGAAAACGCCACACTGAGAAGCCACAGTTCTGCTCATCAGCCTCACAGTGCCCTGTCCCGCCAGAGCACTAAATGAAAGGCTTTCCCTGCGTGCCGATGCCAAGAAAATCACTCCTGGGAATGAACGTCAGGAAGTGAGCAGTGACCTGGGCTTTGCTTTGGGACGAATGCACAGTGGAGGAGGCCGTGCGGAGAGAGAGAGCAGTCTGTGAGCCTAGCTGCTGCCGGACTTCACGGTTACACATTGTAGCCCCTTCCACACGGTGACTCCACCAGCTTCCTCTTCTCTCTCCTGCCTGGGGACCTGTCACAAGCTCATGCCTGGAACAGGCACATCCGCCCTCGGCCAGAACCCCACTTCATACACCCCTGCTCAGATTATTTGTTTGGGAGGGGGTCAAGGTTCAGATTTTCTTTCTTCTTGATGACTTCTGTTGCTTGATAATTTCATAAATGTATATAATGTATTCTGACCTCCGGCCCCCATTACCTCTGCTCCTTCCATCCCTGTCCACACCTAGTCCCCTTCCCAGATTCATGGCTTTTGGTCTGGTTTCACCCATCTGTTTGACCACCGGATTCAAACCATGAGCTGGAGCCTGGTGGGGTCCTAATTGGGCACCACTGAAAGCAGTGGTTTTCTCCTCAGTGAGTGTGTCTGTAGCAAGGCGCTGATGAGGGCAGGGCAGGGCCCCTGAGTCCCTCCTCCACCCATGCCTGGCTGCTGAAGGGCTATGGTGGTATCTTATTTGTACTGAAATGTGATTTTAATTGTATGTTAATAAATAAAGTTGCCCAGGGGTCAGAGCTATTAGAGCCATAGCAAGAGTGTGGCAGTGGTGGCACACGCCTTTAATCCCAGCACTTGGTAGAAGAGCTAGGTAGATCTCTGTGTGTTCAGGGATACAGCCAGCATTGGAGACATATGCCTTTAAGACCTAGAGGGCTGTACATACAGGCAGTGACGAGGCAGTCACGTGTTTGGGTTTACAACCAATGAGAAGGCAGAACAGAAAGACTATGTAAAGACATACACACAGGAAGTAGGTCTCTTTCGGAGAGGTAGGACCACCGCAGGAGGAAGGGTGAGATTTTAGCTCTGAGCTCTGACCTCTTGGCTTTCTCTTTTACATTGGTTCTGTGTTTCTTATGTAATAAGACGGTTGGTTACATCTACAAAGGGCTGTTCTCATGCATTCCCAGGGAAGGCCTCCGCCTCTGCAGCTGCTGTGAGTCTGTGGTTGGAATGTGTTGGAAGTGGCTGCGACTTACCTAGAAGATGGCATTTCACAGCATCCCTCCCATCCCCTCACCGCCTTCCCACCCCAGTGCTTCTCTCTTTGCTTCCTGGTTGCGGGGTAAGGTGTGAGCCCGCACTTACTACTTCATGTCTACCTGACATGGTAGACTCTTTATTCCTCTAGAACCACAGGCTCAAATAACTCTTCCTTTTTAAGTCTTTACAGAAGGTCATAACACCAACTCACCTTGGTCATGGTGTTTTATCACAGCAATAGGAAAAGTAACTAAATACTGTTGCTGAATGTGAACTAGTGGAAATTCTCCTGCCTCAGCTTCCCAAGTGTTGGCAACATCTAGCAGTCACTGATTTCTTACCTCCCTGAAACTATTTTGCCTTGTAGACACAGCTTCCAAACCTGAGTTTGGAAAACACTGCTTCAGAAATACACACTGGCACTCTGTCGAGGGAAGTCCCACACCCGACTCCCTCCACCCCGCCGAACACCTGATGTACGTAGACACTCTTCCACTGTCTGCTGTGGGACACTGTCTTGGGGCTGTCCAAACACATGTCAACTCCCACCCAGCAATAGGGAAATGCTCTCACATCCCCCATCAGTGGGAAGCCTTGCCCACCAGTTCCCAAGCCTCGTGTGACTCGTTAGAAACTCAAACTGATGGAGACCAGAAGCACACTGGGGGAACATGGGTATCAGGAAGCAGATGAAGGGGGCATTGCCTGGCTTTGCTTTGAGGCGATGTGGGTGAATGTGGGTAATGACAGGAGAAGCAAGCAGCCCGCTTGCTGAGTGATGGGAAGGAGCGTCAGAACACTTAGGAAATCCCACCAGATGTCGCCTCTTGTCTCTCAGGAGGGATTCTCAAGCCACCACACAGCTTCAAATGAAAGAGGGGGCATAAGCCATCTCCAAAGCTGCTTTCTAAACCTCAGCTTTTTAACGATTTCATGACCCTCCACTTTCTCTTAAATGCATGTTTTCCTGGTGATGAGGCCAGGTTTCTTAAGTCACAGCTATAAGAATAGCACAGTTTAGTTATTTAGGTCAGTGTGGCATGTGTTTCTCCCTGTTGGCCACAGAGCGGAGCTAGAGCTCCATAGTGCTGGGATTGCAGGTCTGTGACGCCACACCAAGCTCAACAAGGCTGTTTTAGGAATATGGACCATGAGGTGACTGAGGAAATGTCCCCATGTCTATTCAGGCTGCCATCTGCGCTCTGGGGTCTGGTTGTCCAAGGCTTAGATCAAAACATACCTTCTCTAAGAATCATTTCACGATTCCCACTCATCCCTGGTCAAACTTATCATTTACCTTCTTCCTCAGAAGTACCTTCCATACTTCCACACCTATCCCTACCTATACACACTAGAGATCTGGTCACGGCAGTCTCCCTCACTAAGACTTTTCCTCCTCTGTTGGAGCCGAGCAACTCTGATGAGTCCCGTGCTCAGCACTGAGCACCAACTCCTCAACAAATTCAGTCATTGCTTTTGCTCTGCAGAAAAGTCTAAGACAGAGAGGCCAAGAAAGAGGTCTAAGGCCCCAGACATGGCCAACAGAACCAGAATGCAAACTCAGGCCATCTGGCTGCAGAGCTGATCTCCTAAGCCACTGACTCGTGCTAAGTTCTCCAGAGAACCAATAAACACTGGCTGATGTGGGCACAAGTCTCAAGACTAGTGTTTGAGCTTTGTTTTCAAGGACCTTTCTTCCCACCGCCCACCACAGCAATCACATCGGTTCTCCAAGACCTAAACGATCCCGTAACACACAAAGGGCAGGCTGTACCGCACTTACTAGATCCAGATATGTTCATGCCTTTACATTCTTCTATGTTGGCCTCGCTGTTCAGATAGACTTTGATTTTCCCACTGTGAGCTGTGTTGTCAAAGGTGATCTAGAGACAGAAATGGAGAGGTTATAGTCCAGCGGGAGGTCAACTGCTTACGAAGGTCAGCGGCACCCTGGTGGAACTCGGATACAGAGGTCATACAAAGAAAGTGCCCCAGCACATGGGTTCTGGTCGAGCTGCTGCTGTCACTGTGATAAAATGCTGACCTTAAGCAGTCCGAGGATATTTCAGCCTACAGCTGCAGCTTGCTCTCGTCACTGAAAGGGTCACAGCGGGAACTGAAGGACACACCTCAGAGGAAGGCTGCTTACAACCTTTACTCAGCCCGCTTTCTTATCCGGCCCAGGACCACCTGCCCAGGGATAGCAGTGCCCACAGTGGGATGAGGTCTCTCCTCCATCAATCGGCAGCCAAGAAAATGCTCCACCCAGGTGCTGGCTGGCCAGTCCAATCTGGGTGATCCTCCAGTGGACGTGCTCTCTGATCACAGTGGGCTGTGTTGAGCTGACAGCTGGCGCTAACTGGGAGAATTCCTCTACAACTTTCTTTTTGTGGTGAAGACTACAGTGTAAAGGGATGAAGGGTTTCTGGGGGTGCCAGGGGTCTGAACTCTGGTCCTTCCCAGCCCAGGAACATGGCTTAAGGGAGTTGGAAAGGGCTGGCTCCATCTTCACATGAAACAGTCTCTAGATGAGACCACACCATCATTAAAGCTGCTCTAATGCAGCAGCATCTAAAGTCTGTAGGCTGCGGGGTTTATCTTCTTCTACAAAATCCACAGGGAACAGAACTGACGGGGGCTGCCCTAAAACGCAGACACTTGCCGTATTCTGAAAGCTGTAACAGTCTGGTACCTCTCGGGAATGAATTGCCTGTAGGTCGATTCCTCTGAGGCCAAAGGAGATATCGACTTGCACGAGCCTGAATAAGATACGGTAAAGGGCAGAACCGTCAGTGTCGGCTACTGCTGCCCACCTCCTCCCAGGGCTCCCCTCCACCTCCCAGGGCTCCCCTCCACCTCCCAGGGCTCCCCTCCACCTCCCAGGGCTCCCCTCCACCTCCCAGGGCTCCCCTCCACCTCCCAGGGCTCCCCTCCACCTCCCAGGGCTCCCCTCCTGGGGACTGAGGCCTGATGTGGTGCTTACCGGTAAAAGTCCAGCCTGAAGAAAGAGGTCTGTGCCCAGTCCTCGGGTTCCTTGTCGAGCCCCTGGAGGTCTAGGTGAAGGCAGTCTAGAGCAACAGACAGACAAGGAATGGTCACTTCCAACCCGATGCTGAAATGGGGACAGCAGTCATGTGATGGGAAGAAGCAGGACCCTTTGAACATCTCACAAAGCTAAGCACAGCATGGAGCACAGCGTGGAGAAGCTGGCAGGTGCCACTTTCAGTCAGGGACCACGATAACACGGGCAGTCTCAGGAGGAAGCAGGCTTCAGGTGCCTCCTGCTGCAATGCACTGGGAAGGACGCATCCCCGGTGCGATGTTCCTTCCCTGGATGCATACCTCAACCGGGTGTGATGGAACAAAAATGCCCGGTGGAGGACATTCTTCTCTTTGAAAATCTAGTGGTCTGCAGAGGATGGGTGGCAAATGCCTTTAACCCCAGCTTTCCTGAGATGGAGGCAGGAGGATCTCTATGATCTGCTGTGCCCTGTTAAACCCTCACAGCCTCCAGAGTAGCTGGCACCCGAAACACGCCCCTGACATGTGGGATATATTTGCGCTTAATAAAAATGTGCCACCCTGAGCCAAACACTAGGGCAAAGAACTGAACAGACAGGTCCATGAAACAGTGTACCACAGGCAACGTGCTGCGGCCGTGTGTGCTCTCTGGTTAATGAATTGTTCTCTTTAATCCTCAAAGCAAATGTGAGAGACGGGCAGTGATGACGTCACAGCTGAAGAAACCATAAAGATTATCTGCTGTCCATCAATATGTAAACACACCCGTTCTTGCCTCCACATCCTGAGTTCTGCCGAGGCTGACCTGTCTTCATGGTTTAGATCCCTTTTCTTGCATACAGTAGAGGAAGCCTGCTAATGAGGCAAACGTGCATAGGTTGATCTCAAATATTGGAGAAAGCTCCTTGGCTTTTCCTTGAACTATTTAGAGAATTATTTAGAGAATAATTGTTAAATATTAACAACTGCCTATGTGGCCAGCTTACCTGGTGGGCTAGCCTCAGACATAATATATAGGATGTTAAGGATACATTGATAAATAAAGTGTATTTTCCTTTAGATTAATAGAATTTTATATTCAAAGAAACATGATAGAAGTTTGTAAGCTAATTTTATACTATGTGTAAAATTTGCCTTATGAAAGTCTGCTTGCTTGTTCAAATTTTCTGTTGCTTTGTAATTCTAAAGCTACATGTTAGCTCGCTATATATTCAGAACGCTCTGAAATATAGCTAACTTTACACCTCAGTCGGTGCTCCTGAAGCCACCAAGAGCTTGCTAGTAGCAAAATCAGTTTCCTAAAATGGAAGGGAAAAACCCCAAGGAAAACATCAGAACTCCAGCAGGATTAGCAGATATTTAGAACAACAGCATCATCATTCAGATGGCTCTCCCTTATAGGATTTTCCAGAAAATGGTGACCTCCTCAGAGTGTCACAGGTTAGACTTGTCTTTAAAGAGCTGGGGACATGGTGAAGCAGTCATCATGTCTTATGCTAAGGACATTTGGAAAGAAAAACAGAACTAGGGACAATGAGATGGCTCAGTGGATAAAGGCAGTTGCTGCCAAGTCTGATGACCTGTGTTCGATCTCTTGAGCCCGCATGGAAAGGGAGAGAACAGACCACAGTTTGTCCCCTGACCTCCACACACATCATGGGACAAGTGTGGGGGTGGGGGTGGGTGGGAGGGTGTGCATACACACAAACGTATATTTAAAAATCTTGATAAACTAAAAAATTGCATTAAAAATAAAAATATATAGAGCGATCATCTCTGATCTAAAAATTCCAAATCTTTAAAATGCTCCCAAAATTTTAAACTTCTTAAGCAATGACCTGATGTCTTGAGGAGAAAATTCTACACATGCCCTTATAGGACGAAGAATGGTCAAAATGCAAAGGCACTAATAGTATTATATGAAATTATCTTCTGGATGTTTGTAGAAGATGTAAATGTAACAAACTTCATGTCTAGAGTTGGGTCCCATCCCCAAGATATCTTTTTTACTATTGAGATGGCTGTTCTTGGTTGTCAGCCTGACTAAAACCCAAGCAGCTGAGTATAGACCTGTTAGATATTTTTTTTCTTAATTAAATCATTCAAAGTTGGAAGATCCACTTTTAATTCTGATCTTTTGAGGTGGGAAGATCCATCATTAATCTGAACCACATTTTCTGGTAGCAGCCTATATAAAGGACATGGAAGAAGGACTCTCTCTCTCTCTCTCTCTCTCTCTCTCTCTCTCTCTCTCTCTCTCTCTCTCTCTCTCTCTCTCTGCCTGCTTGCCCTCATTGGCTTCAGAGCCTTCCTCTTCAGGATTCCAGTGTATACTGAAGACCAGCTGAGACATCAGCCTCATGGACTAAACAACTGCTTTCTATTGGTAGACAGTCATTGTTGGACTAGCTGGACCACAGCTTATAAGGCACTCTAATAAACCCCATATATATGGGCAGAGAGAGAGAGAGAGAGAGAGAGAGAGAGAGAGAGATCCCCTCACCCCAAATCTGAAGTCTGAAACATTCCTGGTTCCAAGCATACTGGATAAGGGCCACTTAAGTTGTATTAAAATTATTAAAATGATGGCCACTTAATTGTTAAAGGATTTTATTTACTGATTCACAACCGTCCTTAGTAAGGCAGAGCAGTAAAACTACATTTTTCGAGCAGGGAGTCCTGCCCATCAGAATAAACAAAACTAAAGTCAACTAGATCCACAGGCAGTTTGGCACCCCCCGGACGGCCGGTCACACAGCCAATGATCTGTGTCTGAAACCTGAAGGACGATTTCCTATGCAGCAAAAGAACTGCCACATTTGTGAGTAGCTGAGGCAGGACAGCGTCCACCGAACCCTCTGCTTCATCTGCAGCCACTTCCCAAGGGGGTCAACCCAGCACCTGGAGGCTCCCAGCAACGTGAAAAGTCAACCCACATTTATCCCATTAGCAGACTTTCTCTAACGGATACAAGAAAATTAAGTATCGAATATTTTTAAAAATCTTTATACCTTTTCAAAATATTTACAGGTTCTCTTTGACAAGTTATAATTAATAAGATCAGAGCAGGCAGTGGTACACTTAGGCAATCTCTCTTAAAGTCACATTAATCGTCTACCTCTCTCCATTTACTCTAAAATATTCCATATACTTATATAGAAAGGAAAGTAATAAAGCCACCACTGTCCAATCGTTGGGAAATAAATAAAACTTGCTTTTTAGCCCTGTCCATCTTCCCTAGCCATTGATATTGACTTTGGCCGCATTTGTTTAAACATTTTCCTGGAAAACTCAATGGGGGAGGGAGCAAAAAATGGCATGTAGGTCTCCGGGACACTGTTGTATGATACATCCCATTTGAGTCACACAATTTCAAAAGGGAAGTGGGAGCTAGCTCAGGGTGCCAGGACCACCTTCCAGCCCCAGCTGTGATGTGCTCCCAGGACAGTTAGCGGAATCACCTGCATGGTTAGGCCTGGCTGCACTTCCACATAAGGGATTGCAGTGAGCCCTGACCGCCTGTTGGGTAGCTGTTCCTCCTGGCCTTGACTATTCCCTCCTTGAAGGATGTGGACATTGAGGGTGGAGGCTGCTAACACTCAGAAAGCTAAGGAGACTTACAGGGCTCGGGAAACACTGAAAGTTACAAGATCCAGGGAGCCCTCTCCAAAGTCACAAAAGCAGGGAACACTTGCTGGATCAAGTGATCTCTGAGTGGAAGAGGGACCCGTGGGATGCAGCCTTTGAAAGTAATCACCTGCGCTATGCGGGCTTTCCATAGGATGCAACTGCCTTTGAGTCACCCATACTCCTGTACATAGCCCCAACCAACTCCTCAGTTCACTAGCTACTGTTGGGTAGAATTAGCTCTTTGGTCTGTCGTTGGTACCTATATGCAGCAAATACACATTTGTTCACATCTCCCTAGGAAAAAGCCATATAACTACCAACAGGTCTCAGGTGAGCAAAAGCCACAGCACAGGAAGACCAGGAACATTTCTGTGATGGTGACTAAATTACCAAGCAACTGGCCCCAAGACGGACTCTGAGAGCAGCCTGGAAGCCAGACACTGCATGGGCCAGTGTGACCCACTGACTTCTTTCAGGATCCAGAGCCTAGGGCACATTTGCTCACATATGGAACAGTCAGCTCAGGGAAACAGGTAAAGTCCCTGCCCTGAGGGAGGGGTCCTCCTGTGTTACCAAAACACCTCAAGATCAGAATAAGAAACATGGCTAAATGGGCTGTGAGATGTCGTCAATTACCTAAAGCCCACCCTGCTATCAGGATCCCTCCTCCCGAACTGTCAGGTACTTAAAAGCCAAAACAGGTTAGCTTTGGCAACCCCATGACAGGAAACAAATGGTGCGTACCTTGGGTCTGTGGACTGAATAGCAAAACCTCCAAAGTCTTAAAGCACATCATGTGCTCACACATTCTTTTACATTCTTTTTTTTTTTTTTTTTTTTTTTTTGGTTTTTTTTTGAAACAGGGTTTCTCTGTGTAGCTTTGCGCCTTTCCTGGAACTCACTTTGTAGACCAGGCTGGCCTTGAACTCATAGAGACCCACCTGCCTCTGCCTCCCAAGTGCTGGGATTAAAGGCGTGCGCCACCAACGCCCGGCCTACATTCTTAACAGAATGGCACAGTGACTGCATGGTTAACTGGAAGGCTTTGTCAAGTGATTGCCCAAGAGAAGGAATCATAATCCTTAACCTCAATTCACCTTTGAAGAACACTGCAGATTTTATGAACAATAGAGCAGGTATGGTGGTGCACACCCCTGGTCCCGATGCTTGGGAAGGGGACGCAGAAGGATACGTGGTCAAGAGCACATACTGCAGAATTTTAAGATGTATCAAAGAGATAGACCGAAACAGTGCTCCCTCCCCCATTTCCAGAAACGTGGTTTCCTGAGCCAAAGCCTTTGGAAGCAACCATGAAAATGACAGCCTGTGCCAGAGAGAGCCTGTTCCACCGGGCTCCACCAGGCTCCACCAGGCTCCAACGGGCTCCACCAGATCCCACCAGGCTCCACCGGGCACCACCGGGCACCACCGGGCTCCACCGGGCTCCACCAGGCTCCACCGGGCTCCACCGAGCTCCACCAGATCCCACCGGGCTCCACCGAGCTCCACCAGATCCCACCGGGCTCCACCAGATCCCACCGAGCTCCACCAGATCCCACCGGGCTCCACCGGGCTCCACCAGATCCCACCGGGCTCCACCAGGCTCCACCAGGCTCCACCGGGCTCCACCAGGCTCCACCAGGCTCCACCGGGCTCCACCGGGCTCCAACGGGCTCCACCGAGCTCTACCAGATCCCACCGAGCTCCACCGGGCTCCACCCGGCTCCACTGAGCTATTAGGACATGGGAGCCATTTTGCTCGTCACAGAAAAGGACACAGCCACATGATGAAACGGTCACTGCTGTTACCTGTCTCAATGTCACTGTCAATATTCAGGGTCTCGTTCGAAGAAAACATGGCTCCTGTCTTGTAATGCTGCTTACAGAATTTCAAGCCAGTTCTGTTGTCTTCATTTTCTCCATAACCAAGGGTTGCCAGGGAAATGTTCTTTAGATGACGATACTGTTTAAAACACACACACACACACACACACACACACACACACACACACACACACACAGTGAAATTATAGTTAAATAAACACACAAGTTCTTAAAAACCACAAGCCATGCCATATGGAATGCATTTTTAACAGATTTTATTACTTATACAATGCCTTTGGGGGGAGCAGTGTCCAGTTTGACACAGCACAAAGTCATTTTCTTCAGCTGAACAGGGACACACAGCCTCATCAAACTCTACAACAAAGGGATATCCTGAGGAACACTCCCAACTTCCTCCCAGTCAAAACCAAGGTCTTACTCCTCTCTCAGACTTTATCTCATATCGAGGTCCCTTGGTTCTACCCTGTAAAGCCCACTGGCCTCCAGGCTGTTGCCAGAGCTTGACAGACATACTTCTGCCTCTGATCTTTTAGTTCCCTCTCCTGGAACTCCGTCTCTATCTGCTCAGTTCACTGCTTGATCAAATATCACCACTACAATGAAGTATTCACTCACTCAGCTAATGAAAATTGCAAACAAATACCCAACCTCACTTTGTGCCTCATCATTATAACACAATTATGTGTTAGTCAAAATAATAAGTAAAAATTCAAAACTGCAGAAAACTGCAACATCCATCTCATACCCAAAATCCCCCATCTCTCTCAGTGAAGACTGGGGGCCTGAACCAATCCATGTCAGAGCTTACACTAACACAGCTAACACTCTTACACTAGCACAATCCTGCGACTGCCTGCCTTCACTAAGAGGGCTTCACTAGCCAACAACTTCATTGCTATGACTTTACTATGGAATATTTACAATGTTACAGGAATGTTGCAAACAACTACTAATTATTTCAAGAATATTCTTTTTAAAAAGCTGAGCACGGAGGCCTTTAATCCCAGCACTCAGGAGGCAAAACTGCATCTCTATGAGTTTGAGGCCAGACTGGTCTATGTAGCAAGTTCCTAGCTAGCCAGGGATACATAGTGAGATCCCATCTAAAAATAAGCAAAACAAAACCTTATTAACTTGGCTAACAATTAAAAATTTAGTCTTACAGTTCCAAGACCCTGTGACTTCTCCCCACCTTCACATGCTGTGTCCACCAATTGCAACAGGGTCTTCACCCAATTTTAATCCAGGTCCCTCCACATAAAATGACTCCCACCCCACCCAAAGCACCGCTGAGAATGGTCAAAGGAATTTCCTCCTTATCGCTGCCAGCAAGAAACTCAGCTGTGCTTAGTAGCATGTTTCAGGTACTTTGCCACTAAGGAGCCAGCCTTTGATAGTATATTCATTTCTCTTCATTTATCTACCTCTCTTCTAGAAAGGCCAGGACTTTATCTGTTCTATTCACTGCTACAGCATCAGTGACACACTTGCCAAATACCAGGGACTCAAATATTTATTGAATTAATGAAAGGGAAAAAACAAAAACAAAACACTACCCCTAAATGCTTTCTTCAGACCTACCAATCTCACACTGTATCATATCCCATATTCTTAATAGTTAGCTAGAAATATTAATGCTATCACATCAAATTTGAGACCACTGTACACTCTCAGATTGAGTTTCAAACCTGCACCAAACCTGACTTTATAATCTCTCAACTCTTTGTTCTGGGATAATCTCCCCAAAGTAGTGGTTCTAAATCAATAAACTAAAAAGATTAAAACCTAGAGAAAAATTTAAATGTGTAATTTCTATTATTAGCATCTGAAGTAGTAGTAAAGATCTTGGCAAGCCATGCAAAATTTACATGAGATAATAATATTTGTTAGTTTGCTAAGACAACACAGCCATGTATCAATATAGTCTTTAAAAGTAGGTCATTTAAAACACTTGCCTGCTTTATAGCAAAAAAGATACTCTCATAGACATCCTCTTGAGTGTATATGCTACAGCTGTAGTCATCTTCATCACTTCCAGAAAATCCTTTCAAAAACAGGTGCTTAAAAGCAACAGTGTTATCTTCTTTGAAAGCCACCACCAACTGGTTACCTAAGCCAAACCGAACAAGCTACAAAGAAAACACAGGAATGTGGCTTTTACCATTTACCAGGGAAAGAAAATGGCTTCTGATTCTTATCAATTCTCACCTCTAAGCTGTTGTGGAATATTAGTTTAAGATGTGTTGCACTCGTTTATGCTGTGGAATACTTGTTTAATGATGCAAAGATGTGTTGCATTCTTTTATGTTGCATTTGTTTAACTCTGTAAAGCTGTGTTACTTTGCCTAAAACACCTGATTGGTCTAATAAAGAGCTGAACAGCCGATTGCTAGGCAGGAGAGGGATAGCTGGGGCTGCCAGGCAGAGAGAATAAAGAGGAAGAGAAATCTAGGCTCAAAGGAAGAGTGAGGAGCAAGAGAAGGAAGAGAGGAGGACACCAGGGGCCAGCCACTCAAACACACAGCCAGCCACAGAGTAAGAAAGAGAGATATATAGAGTAAAGAAAGGCAAAAAGCTGAGAGAAAAAGTGTAAAGAGAAATGGGATAATTTAAGTTAGAAAAGCCGGCTAAAAACAAGCCAAGCAAAGGCAGAGCATTCACAAATTAAAAATAAGTCTGTGTATTTATTAGGGCGCTGGGTGGTGGGCTCCCTAAGAGTAAAAAAAAAGAAAAAGAAAAAGAAAAAAGAGAAAAAAACCCTACAATTTGGTGCCCCACTTTGGGCACCAAATGTTTTGCATTCAATACATGGCTGCACCTTAAGCAACTGGTGTCCCAACCAGCAATTTCAACTCTGCAGCTACCAGCAGCGGTTTGGCTGTGCAGGCTGCAACCAGGTAGGAATTCCATTCCCGCAGGCACTGGCTCTATCACAGCTACTAAAGGGAACTTTATCTCAATCTCTATCCTTCTGTAGAACTCAGGATTCAAAGTTTGAGGTGAAATTCTGCCAGCTCGGAGAGGCTGAATAGCAAGTAGATAACCTTCGCTCCTTGCTTGTGTCTCCCTCCAAAAAAGGGCTATCCTTCTGCTCAGGCCCCACTAAAGAACCCTCACTACACTTAATTCCTCCTTACCACTTCCTGTCAGCAAGTTGCTGACTCAGCCACTTAGCTCCATGTTAATTTTATTTAATCAAACAAATGTAATACATCTTTGCATCGTTAACAAAAGCAGAAAAAACAAATGTAACACACATTTACACAGCTAAAATAATATTCCACAATACTCAGCATCTGAAGAAAAATCCATTCCTTGGTTTACACATTGGGAACATCAATGTGAAAAACACAAATCCTGAAAGAGAATCACCTCCTTGCACTACATCAGCAACCCTTAGTATAATGCTGTTAAGACTTAGAAAACATCTCATAGGATTGGAACACGCAGGGACCTTGAGCTGATGAAGCATTAAGGCTTCTCCCCCTCTGTCTCTCCTGAGACTTCCTCTGAGGTTCCTTAACCTAACACAAGTGTCTTCTGAGAGACAGAACTATCACATGCTTCTCTGTCTCATCAAGCAGGGAAGAACACATGACTCACAGAAAAGACAGATGACACCACACCCAGGACTTTGCTACAGGATGTTTCTGTCCTTTGGGATGTCTGCTCCCTTAGAAATCACTTTCTAGTGGGCATAGCGACCACTCCTGCAATACCAACATTTAGGAAGCAAAGGAAGAAGGGTTGCCATGAGTTCAAGGCCAGCCAGGTTATATAAAGAGACCCTGTCTCAACAGCCCCCTCCCCAATCATCTATTTACTGACATACAGTTAAATACTCAGTCTCTCTTCACCGAGAGCAGTAGTCTTCCTCTTAGACTCCATACGTAGGACAAACAGCTAGCACCAAAGGTTTATAAGAAACCAGGAAGCTGCACATAATGTTATGTCCATGCACACACTATCACACAAGCATGATCCTCCTCCACACACCCACACACAGTGTGCATATGTGCACATGCCTGCAATGCATGCTTTCATCCCTGCACTCTGTCACACACAGCACACTCTCATTCAAAGCTACACACACACACACACACATACACACACACACACACACACACACACACACACAATCTATCACACAGGCTTGATCCTACACACACACACACACACACACACACACACACACACACACACACACACACATTTTCACACACAGGCCACTGTGGTAGTCAGACCACAGCCAGCTTAGCTCGCACACCCTTCCCACTTCCCCAAGCTGTCTTATAAATCAAGACTCTAGAACGTTTCCTCTGAGTGCTCACCCAACTAGATCATCATGAACCTTGACCTGCTTCTCATGTATGAGCTCAGGAAAGTGGACCGGGTGACCCTGACAGTTCTGTAATACCCTGTGTGACTCGGGATGCCGTATATACGCAACGATGCACAGATCAAACAACTCAGCCATTGAGACAATTGAAATTGGCATAAGGACTCCCAGGGGTTTAGTTTTAGTTTTTGTACTTTGTCGGGTTGGGTTTTTAGTATGTCTTCATGTGTGCACATATTTGTTCACGTGTGTGTATGTTCACATGTGTGTGGAGACCTGGAGGTTGACATTGGGACTCTTTCTTGATCATTCTCCACCTTACATATTGGGGTAGCGTCTCTCACTTGAACCCAGAACTTACCAGTTTAGTTCGTCTAGCTAGCCAGCTTGATCTGAGGAACCCTTGTCTCTACAGCAGAGGGCTAACAGGCCACTATGCCTACCTGCCTTTACATGGGTACTTGGAATCTGAACCCTGGTCATTAATTAAAGTTAAACACGGATGCTTCGCCCTGAGTCATGTTTCCAGCTAAGATTTTGTCCCCGTTTTGAACACACTGAATCCAATTAGTGCTGAATATGGGAATGTATTTTGCTTATTTTTAAAGGCTGAATAATTAAAGACAATTGTCACCAGGTTTTCAGCAACTGCCATGTGTGGTGATATTGTGTTCCCCAAAATATTGTGCACCCTAATAAACTTATCTGGGGTCAGAGAACAGAATAGCCACTAGATAAACATAGAGGCCAGAAAATGGTGGCACTCACACCTTTAATACTAGCATTCCAGAGGCAGAGATCCATCTGGATCTCTGTGAGTTCAAAGCCACACTGGAAACAGCCAGACATGGTGACACACGCCTTCAATCCCAGGAAGTGATGGCAGGAAGCAGAAAAGTATATAAGCCATGAGGACCAGAAACTAGAGCTGGTTAAGCTTTTAGGCTTTTAGCAGCAATTCAGCTGAGATCCATTCCGGATGAGGACTCAGAGGCTTCCAGTTTGAGGAAAAAGAATCGGCTGAAAAGTTGGCAAGGTGAGGTGGATGTGGCCTGTTCTGTCTCTCTGATCTTCCAGCGTTCACCCCAGTACCTGGGTCCAGGTTTGTTTTTATTAATAAGACCTTTTAAGATTCCTGCTACAGCCATAGGCCAGCCCTCGTACTAACAGCTCCATGTGCATTATCTTGTCCCACTACAACCAGCCCTTGTCATCACCAGGCTACACTTTACATTGATGTTAACTGGATTAGCCTTCAGGAAATGGCCCCCAGCCACCTCTCTGGAATGGAAGCCTAGCTTATCTCCAAAGCTCTTTATTATGTCCCACAAACAATGCCTTTCTACTGAAAATGGACTTTGTGCTAGCTTTTCAGAATTATAAAGGCAACCATTGCTTGAGAATGTATACAGGTGATACTCTTTAATCTCTTAATGTCACCATGTCACATTCCTCAAATACCAATGATTAAGCAATTACTAGAAGCACAGCTATTCTAAGAAAAAACATCAGTTAAGATAACACGTCTGTTCCAACTGTGCTGAAAATCAAGCAACCTCAAGCCAAGTTCTCCGGATCAGTGATGTCTGTCAATACTGACGTCTCCTACAAGGGATGTCAGTAAAGGTCAGGTGGTTTTTTTTGAAAGCTAAGAAAATAAACCAGAGAAGCAACACACAAGATTGTCTGGAAGACTTAGAAGAGGCCAGCCACCTCCCGACAGCCTGGGCAGTAGCCCCTTGACTGAAACTCTTCCATCATTGTGTGTAGAATGGCTCCTCCCCAAGCTGGGGTAGACTGAGAGTGAGGTTGTACATGGCGCTGAATAATAACTCATGACAGAATACCGGGCATTGTGATTAAAAAAATGTGTAATGGCTTTTCACTTATTTGCCTTATTAAACTGTTTGTTTGCTTGTTTTCATAGCACCACTGAATCACAAAGGGAATGGTACCCAGCTGTCACATCAATGGAGCCCAGCGATGAAGGTAGCACCGTTGTACACGTGTACAACCTGAAGTCAGCCACATACTCAGGCCAGAGCATCTGGAAAGTGCCTAAGGGTCTGAACACTGTTCTGCCCGACACTAAGGCCTGTTTGTCCTCTCAACCACGATGTCACACTCTTAGGGCAAATGCTGCCACCTGACCCTAACACAGGGGTGTTAGACCTTCCCTCAAAGAGAAGTTGAAGGAACACAGAGTGTCTGAGCAGGAACTGACAAGTGGTCAAGAGTGAGAGACACAATGCACTGATATTTAAAGTTGCTGCCGTATTTAAACTTAAAGCCATCAACACGATTCTGAGATAAAGAGACAGTGGCACTGTGATCTCCGCCTGGAACCACCTCCGTCTGGGATGAAGGACAGGGACATTTCCCAATTCTCTTGTTCCTAGAACAAACCAACGTCTCTATGCGCAGTCCAGCATCATCAGACAAGGGCTAAAATCACCAAAGCTCTTAGGAAAGATGATCATGAGAGGGAAATGGCATAGTCTCTGGCCTTGACAGAACCAACCCTGTGTGCAGCAGGAGCAAGAGAGGATGGTATCAACTAAATGACTCTATTTTCAAAAGTAAGTAGCAGCAAGAAACTACATCCCATACCACTAACTAGATGTCAAGGTTTGCGGTAGACAAGACACACAAAATATACCACACACACCACGCACACACACCACATATCACACACACACACACACACACACACACACACACACCACACAGACACAGACACACAAAATATACCACACACACCACACACATACACCACATATCACACACACACACACACACACAGACACACACACATACATACAAATACTCATTGAATGGTAGTCCGGCAAAGCTTGGGGATTGAAGGCCTCATATGAAATCAGTGGAGAAGAAAACATACTGTACCCAGTAAAAGCAAGATGACACTCTGATTGGTATAAGGGACATGGGATGGAAAGATCGGAACTCAGGAAAGAATGCAGACGCCTTCCCTGAGGTCATAAATCGTTACAGAACACAGAGTTAGCTTCATCTCTCTTTCCTTCTTTCTAAAAAGTTTCCTATTCTGAAACTCCAACTACATGCCTCTTGTCTCTTCAGACTCACTGGATGGGGAAGAGATAGGGAGTGAGAAGGAAGGAAAGGTGAGGTTTGATGTAAGTGACAGGCCATCTATAACTGGATAGAACGAGGCCACACAGGAATAAGACTGTGACAGAACAGAATGTAACTCATAAAATTATATTAGTGGAGAAACAGAAATCCACACAAAAAGTAAGTTATCACTTCCCAGAATCCGTTTATTATTAAAAGTAAAGTATGTGATGCAGACAGCAGAGCGTAGTGAGGGACATCACAGAGGCTGGCATTAGACAAGGGGGAAACGGGTCTTCAAATCACACCCGCGAAGTGAAGAGGGACAGAACCATTGTGGGCAGGGAAGTACCCACGTACACGAGAAACGTCAGGTTGGTCTGGCTGGACCGGAAGCAGTAGATGAAACCTCACTGGACAGAGGGTGAAGAAGGCTTTGGGAATCTGTGAATTCTGGACTGTAAATTCACGGGTGTCTTCTGGGAAAAGAAGTGTTTTTCAGAAGTTCCTGAGCAGTGGCCTGTAAAACACTTGCCTTTCGAGTATGGTGGTCTTGGGTCAGTCCCCAGAACCCGTGTAAAATGCTGGGCATAGCAGGAAGATGGAAGAAACGGGGAAATTCCCCTAGCTTAATGGCCAGCTAACCTAGGAAACTTGCTAAAGCGCCAGGCCTGTAAGAGACCCTGTCTCAAGACCCCTGACGAATGACATTCAAGATTGCCCTCTGACATCCACGTGCATTCACCCATAGCAGAATTCCTGAGCAGGAGAATAGTGAAGTGAAAGCTTCTCTAAGAAAAAGCAGTACGACTGGGCTGGAGTTACAGCTCAGAGGCTAAGAGCCCTGGCCGCCATACCAGAGGACCCGGGTTCCATTCCACATGTACCACATGGCAGCTTCCAACTTCTGCAACTCCAGCCCCAGGGCATCCGACACCTTCTTCTAGACCCTGCACGCATGTGGCACACAAATGAAACTCTCATACATGCAAAATGATGAAATAAAAATAACATGACAACAGAATTGAAGAGACGGGTGCTTGTTCAAGATGGACTCTGAAGCAGAATGGTCCTGTCTTTCTACCTGAAAACCCAGAAGAAAAAAAAACCTGTATCCAGAAGAAGATGGCAGATGTGAACAGGAGTGCAACCTCCAGAGAGTGACTGGGCTCAAATCCCAGCTCTGCGCGGCACCAGTGCAAGAGCTGTGAGCAAACTAATTAACCCTTTGTTCCAGTTTCTTCATCCATGAAAGGGGGATTCCAACTGAGCCCAGTTCACAGGGGTGCAGAAAGGATAAACGGAGCTAGCCCCTGTGAGAGCCTAGCTGCCTGCAGTGTGTCTCGACCCAGAGCCCTGCAAATGAGGTGTTTCTTTTGTTTTAAATTGGAGACAAGTGTGGACGGCAAGATGGCTAATGACGGGGAGCACTGGCTGCATTTGCAGAGGGCCAGAGTTGGGTTCACAGCACCCACACTGGGCCACTCACAACCAGGTCTAACTCCCGCTCCAGGAGATCTGATGCCCTCTGGTCTATGCAGGTACTGCACTCATGCGTGTAGACTCACAAATACGGGAATAAAATTAAAACAAATCTAAATCATAGAAAAGAGATAAGCTAGGAAGAAAATAGTGAGACTGGGAAAAGCCTGAGTCGGTAACATTTTGAAGAGGAAAGCCAATGCATTCAGTAGTATCAGGACACTGAGTTAAAGACGGCAACGATTTTTCCTGCCTGTGAACGTTACAGTTTTAGTGACAGTACTAGATTAAAACATCAAAGTTGAAGCAAGAGAGAAACCGTGAATAGTTAACTAAATCATTCCTTTGCCTTTTAAGGAACAATAAGATCCTAATTTATAGGTCACCAAAACTAAAACCTGAAAACTAAGAATGGAAAAGAGCAAGAGACGTGTCGTCCTTTGACTGCATCCCTGCAGACTTGTCTTGCTTCTTCTGAAGCGACTGCTTGTCTTTCTTTTTTTAATTACTTTTGTTATATTAATGTATATGAATGTGTCACCTGAATGTATGTCTGTACACCACATGCATGCCTAGTGTCTATGAATCCAGAAGATGGATATTAGATCCTCTAGGTCTGGAGTTATATATAGATGGTTACGGTCACCATGTGTGTGCTGGGAATTGAACTCAGGTCTCTGGAAGACAGTGCTATTAACCTCAGAGCCATCTCTCCAGCCCCATGACTTGCTTTTCTAAATGAACCGGGACAGCCCATCACACAACTTGAAGGCCCCTTTATGAACTCAGTAAAGCTGCAACCATACTTACCGCTGGGGCCCTCTCATTTCCAAATGGAGGCATTCCTTATACTCTTCATGTTATATTTAAGAAAAATCATCCTTATACACTTGGATTGATAGCACCAGTACATTAGGTACCAGTAGAGCTAAAGATTCCAAACCAGCACTGTTTTGTTTGTTTTTTCCAGACATGTATGTTCAAATGTAGTCGACTACAGAGAAGTCACCACAGATGAGGTCAATGCCACAGCTCCACAGCTGGAAGACAGCTCTGATGGCCATTTCAGTTCTGGTGATAAACTTATCTGCAGCACGACCTTAAGTCAAGGTCCAAATGTGGTGTTCAGACATTCTCGACCGTGCCTGCTAGTTAGCTCATACATGGGGCACAATGCTCTGGTTAAAGAAAAAAATGAGCAATTTCTGTGTCTGAAGACTTTCAAAAACATATTAAATAAAGTAAGAAGGATTTCTGACAACTCCCTTACAGCCTGTGCACCGCACATGCGTTAGGGGGTGAGAAGATTAAGAATCTCCCTTCTACATGGATCTTTTTATCTGTTTTTCACAGCTCCTGTGGAGAGATGGCCTCATGAACTCCTACTGAAACCAGATCACCCGAACTGAAACTTCAGTCCGCCCTCTGCCTTCTGGAGGCGACTTAATTTTAGTTTCATGAACTTCA
The DNA here is from genome assembly GCF_004664715.2 of Peromyscus leucopus. NCBI lineage: Eukaryota > Metazoa > Chordata > Mammalia > Rodentia > Cricetidae > Peromyscus > Peromyscus leucopus. The sequence goes on along the minus strand of NC_051068.1, from coordinate 117,240,339 downwards.
GTGTGAGTCTTGCAGACCAACCGTCAAGTACAGGACACTGGAAACGATCTGATCTCGGGGAAGGAAGGAAGGAGTAATTGTGTGGGTTACCTGTGTTGTTACCATGACGATCTTCAGAATCTGCAAGCCCAGCTTCCATGGGATCTGGCGTCTGGCTCGGTATTTCTCACAGGGGCTCATGAAGTAGAACTTCAGGTCTTCCCTCAGACATTCTTCCTTCACCTCAGACTCCAGCGATGCCATGGCACTTCTGCCACAGAAGACAGTTTTTAAACACCCCGGAACAGCCTGTTTCTCAGTACTCCTGGCCTACACTTCCTGTTCGCATACTTCACCTGGTTCCACAGAACCAGAACTCTCAGACCGGAGAACCTCTTCTCTCTAGAAATCTGAAAGAGGGTTCCACTCAAAATGCCTATTTTCAGGATTTAAAGCTTTACCTGTCACTCCCTAGATCTTAAAACACAGTTTCTCCTGTTACTGAAGAGCTAGAAGAAAGTGTGTGAGCAGAAGGGAGAAATGAGAGTGTGAAAATGTGAGAGTTTCTGTGTGTGTGAGTGTGTTATACCAGTAAGAACAAGATGGGAATCTATCATGACACTTTGGGTTTGAAATGACTGACATTTGATATAGGTCAATGGAATCAAATTGTTAAGGAATTAGAGAATCTGTGTTCTATAACTCTGAGAAGGATTGTGTCCCCCATTTATGGATAATTAACGGTGATTACATGATTCCAGAATAGAGAGTGGCAGTGGTGGGGGATGGATATAATAGTAACACACTGTATACATGCATGAAATTGGCAAAGAATAAATATTTAATTCCAAAATGTAAGCAGCTCGAGAGAGCCAGAATAGCAGCTCTCTGTTTACGCCCAGCCATATTTTTGTCAACTTGGCTCATCAACTCCAAACTCATGGCTGGACATGTGACTCACCAAGGCCAGAGACAACCAATGAGATGTGGCCACATCACTGTGACCATAACTGATGAGACACGTGTTTTTTCATTAAGTCTCCAAAGTGGGGAGTGTGAAATATGCTGGGAGTATAGAAATTACTAATGTTTCTATTTTATAACCCCTAAAAACTAAAAGTATGAATTTCATAAATTGTTAATGTAGCATAGAACATGTATAACACAAAATTAATCTAAACTTTATATATAGTATAATAGAACAATGTGTAAAGTATATTTAACAGTAGCGTGTAATTAGTATGATCACAACAGGACCATTGTGATACACTCACGGTTGGGACAGAGACAACACAGACCAGAGATCATAGACTAAAGGAGTGGGCTGTGGCTGTGAGTTTGGCATTCCTGGGGGAAGCTCACCACCTTAGAGAAGTGTTTCTGTTGGCTGGGGCTCTCCCAGGAAGTCAGAGGAGACAGACACCAAGTTTGATAATGATGCCAGAGAGTAGAAGAGCTTTCTTTTTAGCCACCATCCCCAAATAATGACACGGAGATTTACTATAAATTCTGAAAGCTCCTCCTTTGGCTTGTTCCCAACTAGCTCTTATGACCAAAATTAACCTGTTTCTATTAATCTACATTCTGCCACTTGGCTTTTTACCTTGTCTCCATTTTGTATGTCTGACTTGCTCCATGTCTTGCTGGTGTCTCCCACACATGCCTAGATTCATCCCGAATTCCTCTCTTTCCCCTGAAGTTCTACCTATTCTCTCCTGCTTGGTTATTGATGACTCAGCTCTTTATTAAACCAATCACAGTGATACATCCTCACACAGTGTAAACAAATACCCCACAATACCAGAGTTCCTGAATCCAACTGTTTCTGAAGCTATCTATCATAAGACTTTCAGATCAAGCCTAAGTCCTGGAGGCTTGGGTCATTTGAACAGGGAGTGTCTTCATGAGTAAGAGCTGCCAGGTCAGGATTGTTCAAATTACAGATTTCTTGGTAAGCTTTTGGAACTGAGGGTTATTCCTGGAGATCTTCTTATAGAGACTACTTAAACAACATCCAATACATCTCTAATCTGGGTCATCTACTTCGACTAACAACTTGAAAAGAAGCTGAAAAGGCCTAGTAGGGCATGGTGTGCTTGGGATGTCAGAGGACAACCTAGTGGAGCCAGTGCTCTCCTTCCTCCTTACTGTGGGACTGAGGTCTGCTCAGCGTCCTCCACAGCAAGGGCTTTGCCCGCTGAGCCATCTTACGGGCCTGGCTTTCTGTTTCTAAATTGATATTTTTTCTCTTTCTTTTTTAAAATCTCACTTCTAAGATTGGTACACTAGGTTAGCAAGAACCATCCTGCCAGAAATAATTTTTAAAAAGGAGGTAAGAAATGAAGGAAGGAGAAAGAAGGACAGAAGGGAGGGAGAGAGGGGGGAGGGAGGGAAGGAGGAAGGGAAGGAGGGAGGGAGAAAGAAAAGTGAAGAAAGAAGATGAGAGCGAGTGTGTCTTAGTTAGGGTTTCTGTTGCTGTGAGGAAACACCATGACCATAAAGCAAACTGGGGAGGAAAGGGTTTATTCAGCTTACACTTCCACATTGCTGTTCCACTGAAGGAAGTCCAGACAAGAATTCAAACACAGCAGGAACATGGAGGCAGGAGCTGATGCAGAGGCCATGGAGGAAAGCTGATTACTGGTTTGCTTTTCCTGGCTTCTTCAGTCTGCTTTCTTATAGAACCTACCATGGGCCCTTCCCCATTTTTTATCACTAATTGAGAAAATGCCCTACAGCTGGATCTCATGAAGGCATTTCCTCAACTGAGGCTTATTGTGATAATTGTGTACCCCAATAAAGCTTGCCAGAGGATCAGAGGACAGAGCCAGCCACTAGATTAGACATAGAGGCCAGACAGTGATGGCACACACCCTTAATCATATCACTCAGAAGGCAGAGAGCCACCTGGATCTCTGTGAGTTCAAGGCCACACTGGAAACAGAGCCAGGCAGTGGTGGCACACACCTTTAATCCCAGTATCGGTAAGCACACATGCCTTTAATCTCAGTATGGGAAGCACACACACCTTTAATCACAGGAAGTGACATGGCTGGGCAGAGAAAGGTATGTAAGATGCAAGGAAACAGGAATTAAAGCAGTTCAGCTGAGAACCTTCCGGGTGAGGACTCAGAACCCATCTGAGGAAACAGGATTGACTAAGGAGTTGGCGAGGTGAGGTTAGCTGTGGCTTGTTCTGCTTTCTAAGACCTTTCAGCTTTCACCCCGATATCTGGCTCTGGATTTTTATTAAAAGACCTTTTAAGATTCATGTCACAGAGGCTTCTTCCTCTCTAATGATTCTAGTTTGTGTCAAGTTGACACAAAGCCAGCCAGTGCAGAGAAAGAGATGGAGAACAAGTTCCTACAGAAGGTCCGTGCGTTTGAAGGTGGATGGGAAGAACTGTACAGACTCGAGGCTCTAACAGTAGAGAGCCCCTGGGGCAATCTCACCATGCGTCTACAGTTGTTGCCAACTGCCACTCAGACACTCTGGGACTTTGTGAGTATGTAGTTTCCAGAAAGAGGACCAAGAAACCAGAGCTCAGGCCAGATCCCACCTTGAGCTGACAGCAGATTCTCCTCTCGTGCAGATGTGAGCCCCAAAGCACTTCCCTCTGAGGAAGTAGACTGAGAAACCACTCCTAAGGCTACCCTGAAGACCAGATTGACTCCATACCATATTTCTAAAGAAAGAGGAACTGAAAAAGCAACCTCGTCCCCAGACATGCTAGCCATACACCAGGCCAGTAGGACTCAAATCTAGGTGACTGGGGTACTTCAAAGTGTTGGGTTTCTGGAGTCTGGGGATTCCAAGCTGTGTCCTGGGATTTGCACTGGATGAGCCTCAGGGACTCATCATCTAACGTGTAATTTGTAGGGTATTCCCAGAACCTAATTAAACAGAACCAGACCAATGCCAATCGAGTAACAAAACGTCTTAACATGCAGCAGAAACTGAGTATGCACCACTGCGTGTGTGAGAACTGGACGGACACCTTAGAAAAGAGCCTTGCTGAGTCTGGAGAGATGGCTCAGTGGTTAACAGCACTGACTACTCTTCCAGAGGGCCCAGGTTCAATTCCCAGCACCCATATGGTGGCTAACTACTGTCTGTCTTTAGCCTTAGGGGATCCAATGCCCTCCCCTAGCCTCTGCGGGTACTGCACACATACAGTGCAGAGCTATGTGCAGGTAAAACACCCATACACATAAAGTTAAAAGGAAAAGAAATCAGCCTTGAATGCCATACAGTGTGGGTAAAATATCTAAAAGATAAACTTTAATAAACAAAATACCTTTTGTTTTGTTTTAAATAGTGAGAAATCAGCTACTATGAGTCTCATTTCAAATGATGAAGCTGGGCATGGTGGTCATGTCTATAAGCTCAGCACTCCACAAGCTGAGACAAGAAGATTTTAAAGACTCCTAGGCCAACCTGAGCTACATAGTGAGTTCCAGGCCAGCCTGAGCTAAAGGCTATCTCAAGAAAGACTTTACGAATGTGTTTGCCTTGAGCATGCTATAGGTAACTCCTTAGTCAGCCTGACTAACTGAATAGTGACTTCCTCTGTGGACTGGGTGCTTAGGACAGGACATGGGGATGAGTAGGTTCTTTGAAGGTCATGTGCTCAAGCTCCAGCAGGAGAGACTTGGGAGCACATTATTTTCAAGCGGGTGAGCAAGGGTTGAACCTCAGTGTCCCCATGATTCCAGACAAGTTCTGACTGTGAGGTTAAGGGTTCAGAAAGCAAGGAGAAACCTATCATGCTCATAACACAAGAGCACTTGACTGGGAAGGTGGAAGGACTGAGTATCATCTTCCCTGAGCCTGAGAACAACGTCCTCATAAAGGCGCTTTAGAGCCCGGTTACCCAAAGATCTTCCAGGAAGAAGGCTTCAGAGCTTTGGAGACGGTACAGCTGCTAAAGTGCTTGCCTGGTAAGCAGGAAATGAGTCTGATGTCCTGGAGCCGACATGAAAAGTGCCAGTCATGATGATGCTTTACTCTCATTTCCAGGGGCATGCCCAACACACACACACACTCAGAAGCCTCAGGCAAACCAGAAAAAGATAGCAAAAGCAACAAAGTTTTGAAGTACCAATGTAACAAGAGGTAGCAAAATATGAAAGTGAAACTCAGCGTGACTTATCTAAACTACGTGTCCTTCCAGACCTGTTCCTTAACTCACTAGGCGTTACCATGTTTCTAGTACTGGGGAGGATTAAACATGTTCAAAGGCACCCCAGTCCCAGTTTTAGTACTGGGGAGGATTAAACATGTTCAAAGGCACCCCCATCCCCGGAGCCAGTCAATCTACAAAACACAGCAAAGAATCAGTGGGGTGGGACCAGTTGGTAGAATGACAGAAATACAGAAAAAAAAGGTAGTTGACATAATGAATATTCAAGATGAATTTGACTTAGATTTTAAAGCATCTAAATTTTGGAGAAAAGTAAATGATATTTGGCTTCAAAAATTCTAGTACCTCAAAGGAAAAGTTTAAATGTGTGAGTTAATGAGACTTTCCCGGATAGTCTTTCTTGGTGCCCTCTTCCCAGTTCACAGTTTTGCCCGGCTGCCGGTGAGGGTATTGTGAAGGCTCAGGCGTTGCTGTAGCCACAGTAGAGGGGCGTGAAGCAAAGAGACGGAAAAACTAAAAAGTAAAAGGAAAGTGGGCAATGTGTCAGGGCAAAATCATCCATTCATTTGACAGGCACGTTCCCAGCACCCTCTGGTGGGGAACACCAGCTGGGAGATGAGTATGAGGGGCCTGAAAACTGCATTCACTACGTCAGAAGCATGAACCCGGTCAGAAGGCAGCCGAAATGCTGCCAGTCTCGCCAGCAAGGCTGACCAACAGCAACAAGTTCAGAAAAAGGACAAAAACCTCTAATGAGGGGAGGTAAGAACAGCTCTGACACTGCTTCAGGAATAGGAACTTGGGCAGATCAGATCTAGTGATGCCAGCCTATTAACTATAGCAGCCACACGCTGAAACGGCAAGAAACTGATCAGGACAATTACAGCACTTATAAATGATTAATTTAACTAAGTCAAAGGAAATGCATGATCCAGACTGTGTGTACACATGCGTGTATACATTTATGTGTGTGCGCACATAGGCATTGCACATGTGGAAGCCAGAGGTTGACATCAGGTATCTCCCTCACTATGATGACGAAGGTGTGGTGATAGTGATGATGATGATGATGATGGTGGTTATGATGATGATGATGGTGATGATGAAGAAGAAGGAGAAGAAAAGAAGGAGAAGGAGAAGAAGAAGAAGAGAGGAGAAGAAGGAGGAGAAGGAGAAGAAGAAGAAATCGCCTCTCCCTGAAGCTGGAACTCACAGAGTAGACTAGACAAGCTGGCCAGAGAGTCCTAAGGCTCTTCCTGTGTCTGTCCCACCAACACTAGGATCCTAGGCTGTAGCCCCCACACCTGGCTTTTGTAGATTCTAAGGCTTGAGCTCAGGTCCTCAGGCTTGTATGGCAAGCCCTTTCCTGACTGAACCATATTCCTAGCCCTGGAATTTTTATAAGCTTACTAAATAACACTGTCGAAGACCAAATTACCCAAGTTGTGGAAAACACAGTATCCATAAGCGTTAAAATAAAATATGGAATAGAGCAGATACTTGGTCAGATCATGAGTTGAATAAATGCTAGAGAATGTGGATATAAGATGAAGCCTGAGGCTGGTCAGGTAGTGGGAAGAAAAGGGAAGCAGGCCACTGCTGTGTTGGCTCGTAAGAAAGCCTACCCTCCCTAAGTAATCAGGACCACATGGTGGCCGGGCTTAGGGTTACCACATGACTAAGGGCAACTCGAGCTTTATTGAACCAGTAAGTGGAAGCGTGACATTTTGAAAAGCAATTACCAATAATGCTATACTGTACTGGGATCATAACCCCAAATTTCACTGTGGGACTAAGACGAAGGCTCTTAACTTTTGCTTCTGAAAAATGTGCACACCAGGTACAATGATGACATCTTGCTGGCAAAGATGCGACCACTCCAGGCTGCTACAGTTTTGAACTTCCCCTTAGGTGACCCTTACTCTGCCTGACAAAATGACAGATGATTCTAATGGCTGGCCTCCTTGTGGAGTGGCCTGTTGCTACCTCCTCATGCTACCAAGGAAGCAAGTTAAGTACCCTGAGCTCAAGACTGGTCCCAATTAAAAACAAAAAAAACAAAAAAAAACCAAAAAAACCTGCTTTCTACTGAGACCTCTGCCTGTTATTCCTTCTTGACACCCGAGTTAGTATTTCTTAAGGACTAATGAATGGCCTGTAGAATGATCAGGAATGGAAGAATGCTATAGGAAGGTCTAATATGACTTCATCGGAAAATACATGGCATCTTGGTAAAACACCTAATGCATAAATTCAGGAGACTTCTATGTTTTCCTGTGATCAGAATAAGAAGGAAGGAAACCACAGGCCTGAGGATCGAGTCACCCAGGAGAGGAACCCCCGAGCATGTCTGTGAGGAATTCATTGAGGTGGAAAGACCCACCCTGACTGTGGCTGTCACTGTTCTCCGGGCTGAGGTCCCGGCTGAATAAAAAGGAGAAAGTGAGCTGAGCACCAGCGTTCATCTCTCTCTTCCCGACTGTAATGCATGTGACCATCTGCCTCATGCTCCTGCAGGCCTTGACGTCCCCGCCGTGATGGACTGTAACCTACAACTGTGGGCAGAAGCCAGCCCTCCTTCCCTGAAGCTGCTTCTGTTGGGTATTCTGTCACAGTCAGGTGAACAGAACCCATCAGCTGGTTCCCTTTTCTCTCGCTCCATAAAACTTTTCAGAGTAAACAGCCCACTGATCCCCCAACAGATCTGGGTGTGGTGGCTAAGCAGCATTCAACGGCTAAATGCCCTCTTTCTGGCACAGCCATTCTCTCAACTTCTGGAACATTTCATGTCTTTGGCTTCCTTCCCACCTCACCCAGCCCCCTCAGTCTCGCTCAGTGGCTTCTCTTCTGTCTGACCTTTAAATGCCAGGGCATGGTCCAGCAGCTCTTCTGTTATCTGTCCTGTATTCTAGAAGAGCTCATCCAATCCTGGGCCTGCAAACACTATTCACTTGAGGGGCTTTCCATTCCTCCATGCCCCTCCCCCCTTGTTCCTTACCCACTCCTTTCTGGAAACTCCACCCACGTGTCTAGAATCTCCAAACCTATCCTCTCCCTGCCTACTCAGGGCAGCCACCTGTGACTTTCATCTAGACGCTTCTACGGTTCCTTGCCAGCCACACGGTAGAGCCAACCGGGCCCTAGCTCCTAGACATTTGGGCCCCCGTTGGCATGAGGTCTGAAGTGGGAATCGGGATCTCAGCTAGATCCCAAGTTCTACCACTGAGAAGCATCCACCCTCACATCAAATCTGCATCCCGAGTGCTCTCAGCTCTGCTCCTCCGATAGCCCCTCCATGCCCGAAGCATCTTCTCCCTCACTTGACCACAGGCATGCCTTCCCGGTGCCCCACATCACAGCTAGAGGGGGAGGCTTAAGACCGACTTAGTTACCTTTAAATTGATTTCAGCTCATTTCCTAAGTCAGGCATCATTTTCCAGCTGACAGCACCCCTGGGACTTTCTGCTCCTCTCAGAATAAGCGCTGAGCCTCCTACCTCTTCCTGGCACTGCTTGTGAGACCCCAGTCCACTTCTTCCCACACGCCACTCTGCCTCCTCACTGCCCCTAGAGCCACCCCTGGCTCTGGAACATTCCCCCCACTTGGGGGTCTGCACTTGCTGTTTTCCCGGCTCTTTGCACACCTGGATCCTTCCTGTCCTTGGGAGTTTCTCAGCTCAGATGTGACCTTTTTACAGAGGCCATTGGGGGTTTTCCTTGCAGGACTGGGCACTGGACCCTCCACCTTAAACACGGTAAGCAAGTGCTCGGCCACAGGCTAGACCCCCGCCCTTTCTTACTTTCTATTTGATACAGGGTCTCACTAAGTTGTCCACAGGAGCCTTAAACTCACCCTGTTACCTAGGCAGGTCTTGAGCTAGAGATCTTCCTGCCTCAGCCTCCCAACTAGCTGGGATTACAGCCCAGTTAGAGAGGCTCAGCTACTCATGCCCACATTACTGCATGCGGCCTCTCTATTTCTTGTGTAACCTTTCTTTTCCTCCGATTCAATGTCACAACTTGTTCTCCTATAAGAGCTTCCCTAATCCCTGCTCCACTGTGCCTGGCAGTGTACAGCAGACTGCCTAACACACAGCAGGTATTCAATGAGTATCGCTTGGAAGAAATGAAATGAATCAATGAAGGAGGCGACTACTCTGCCTACATAAACGTTTCGGCAGTCAGTGTCCTTTAAAATCAAAGCACAGCAACAGTAATATTAACTACGTAACAACAGAAAGGGGAATATTAGAAAGGACTTCTGATTGAAATAACCAAGCCATGCTTAGCCAAGATGAGTAGAAGGCTCTAGGTGGTTAGGTGGCCGATCTGCTAATAGAAATGCTGCTTTATCTTACTCACTAATCCTGTTTTTGGGTGTTTTTTTTTTGGGGGGGGGATGTTCTTTCTTTCTTTCTTTCTTTAAAGAATCAGCTAGATAAATTACTGCCACGGTGATCTGCTCTTTGGGCCAAAGAGTCCTTCCAGAAACAGAATACAAAAAAGGAAAAACAACAACAAAAAGAACAAAGAAATGTTTGCATTAAAAAATAAAATCAGTGCCGGATGTGCGCACGCTTTGAATAATCAGTGTGTTTTTTTTTTTTTTTTTTTTTTGTTTTTCGAGACAGGGGTTCTCTGTGTAGTTCGAGCCAGCCTGGTCTCCAAAGCGTAGTTCCAGGAAGGCTCAAAGCTCACAGAGAAACCCTGCTCTGAAAACCAGAATAAAAAAATAAAAAAATAAAAAAATAAAATCAGTGAATAAATCAGATACAGAATTTAGAAAAATAATTTAGTGTGTCTTTCTAAGAACAGCCAAGCTCAGAAGGCATGGAAAAGCCTGGCAGAACAACGCGGCCTCCAAGTTTAACACTTGAAAGAGTCAAAAGACAGCGGGCTGGAGGATGGCTCGGGGATAAAGTGCTCCCTGAGCAAGTGGGAGTCAGGGTTCAGACCCCAGAAGTGTGCAAAAGTCAGGCGGGTGTGAGTCCATCTGTAATCCCAGCACTCTGGAAGCAGAAGCAGGGGCCCCTGGGCAAGCTGGTCCCTTAGATAAGCTGACTAACAGGACTGCTCCAGCTTCAATGAGAGGCTTTGCCTCAATAAACAAAAAGCACAGAGTGACTGAGGAAGACATTGATGTCAACTTCAGGCCTACACACCCCTGTGCATCCACATACATGCAAACACACACACACACACACACACACACACACACACACACACACACACAGGAACACACACACAGGAACAGACTCACACACAAGCAGAGTCAGAAGGCAGACTCAGAGAAGGTCTGCAAGATACTCAAGTAGCCAAAAGCTTAGTGCTGTTACTAACAGGTACTGGGTTACTAACAGCTCAAACTATTAATAAGAAAAAGACAGCCCAGCTACAAGCAAAGGATCTGGAAATCAGGTGGGCATTTACTCCCTAAAATCAAATAGCAATCAGGTCGGCACAAATCCAGCTTAACTCTTCTGTATCAAATCCAGGGAAAACTGTATTGGGAGAAATGTAAGTACTAAAAAGTCACTCTGTTAATTATTTATGAGTGTTTGTATGATCAAGGAACCAATGTTTTATGTATTTTTCTGCAAATTTTGTAATTGCTATTTATTAAGATGATTATAAAAATAATCACTGCAACCAGCCTGGAGACTGTGTATGAGCCAGTAAATGCCTGTTACATTGTTACATTTTAATCATAAAATAAATATAGTGTAATCTTGTTATTTCTGAAAATGTCAGTGTTTGTTTCCATATTTCAACTTTTTAAAATATAGAGCTAAAAAAAAAAATCTAGAGCTAGCAAACAAAAAATGAATAAGCATTACCCACCCACAAGACCTCTGGGAAGTGTTTCACAGAAGATCTTAATTTCCCTCATGTTTCCTCTATTTTATTCAGTGTTGGTGATTAACATGACAATTATCTAGTTACTACCACAAGTTAAAGTGACTTCAATTACGGTCAAAGGAAGGCGTGCAGAGTGCATCAGGGGACTAGGCATTCCCTTCCCTTATTTCAAGGAAGCCTGAAGGGGCTTTCGTTTCCATCGCCCGCTAGTGCTCTTAACACGCAGAATGTTCAGGATTTCCCTGAAGAACGCTGTGCCACTGAGTTCCTGTGAAACCATCCCTGCCTTCCTCTTCATCGCCTCAGACTACCAGGAATGCAGAAGTAGAGTCACGCGTGTTCAAAGTGCTTGCTCTCAAGTCACACTCCTTCTGAAAACAGTGAAGGATCAGCCCCTGGGGCCTCTTCTCAAAACTACAGGCTCTGACAGCGAGGGCCATGGCTGCAATGATGGCGTGCTAACCCTTCATCTCCTCAAGTTTTCAACAAGTGTCTGATACCAACGTCCTGCTTGCCAAAACTGTGAGTCTCTTAGTGGGTCACATCTCCTGGAAGTGAGGAATGGGTAACAGGATTTTCTTCTTAAAGTCCATCATTTAAACCATGTGTCTTCAAAAATTAGGACATCAACTCCAACACGAATTGCTAAACGGAGCCAGATATTGGGGTGAAAGCTGAAAGATCAGAGGGATAGAACAAGCTACAGCCACCAGCAGAATCTTTGGCCTCATGAGTTACTAATTACTACCCAGCAGAATTCTTTAGCTGAAATCATGAAGGCATACTTCAAAGAAAGAATAAAAATAAAGATAACTTTTGAAAGAGAAGAAATGAAGTTAGCCATTTGAGAAGGAAATTGGACACCTGTGTCTACAAAGAAGTCTCCCCTCATCAGGGAGAAAGAGCCTGGAACCAGGGAGCCCGGGGCCAGGGAGCTCAGGACCAGGGAGCCAGGACCAGACTCAAAACAGAACAGGGGTTCTGCACATACTGGTCAGAAAAGACCTTGGAGGGGAAGTCCAAGTGGCTACAGAAGCAAGTGAACACAGATCGGCACAATCCACGCCGAAGAGAATGCTATGTTCTGCTTTTTGAGGTGTCTGGGGCGGGAGCAGCGGCTCCAAGGTGAAAAGTGCTTGCTGCTGCTGTTCCAGAGAATCTGAGCACGGATCCTGGCATTCCCTTCAGACAGCTCACAATCACCTGTTACTCCAGCTCCAAGGGATAAGAAGCCCTTTCTGGCCCCCATGGGCACTTACACACACAGACACACAACCAAGAATATGGATTTAAGAAAAGAACTACTCCTGGGAATGAAGTTACTTTTCTCCATATGAGACACAGGGGATGCTCTAAAGAATGATTTCACTCCTCAGAAGTGATATTCGGAACTTAACTCCGAGGCCCAGCTGTTTTGGTTTTCTTTAGCAGCTGTCTTTACTCACAAACCTCAGCCACAAGAAGACACCTGGCTGTCAGCTTGTTTTTCCCACCAAGTTTCAAAACCAGTCTTAATTTAGGTTTTGTGTCACCGACGGAGAGCCATTGGGCAGAGAGATTAGCTTCTAAATGTGTGTGTCCCTGACTTTCGGTTCTGCATCCCCCGGTGCTCAGCTCCAAATGGGTTCCAAGTCTTCTCCCTTTGTTGACGGACTTCGAAGTTGTTACTTTTTTTTTTTATAAAAACCATCCTCCTTGACAGAGGAGAATGTGAAAGCCTCAGTGTGGGAGGGTACATCAAAGGTGCTTTTTAAACAGATCCTGGCCATAGAGCCTTGAGGAAGATTGAGTGGTAAGGCCGTGCCCGGGGGAAAGTCCAGGTGGACAGGTGTTTACATCTCTTGGGATTTAAAGAGGCAGATGAGCAAAAATCTTAGCAGAATTCAGACTCTACAAGGAAAACCTATCAAATTGGCCCAGCTGTGTGCTGTTGACTTAGAGTGCGTGGATACTGTGAGCAGCACCTAACAGTGCAGAGTCCACAGCCCGCTTCCAGGCAGAGCTGCGTTCTTCGTCCCTTGTGCACAAAGTAACAGAATTTGCATCCTGATATCCACAGGCAATTTTTCCACCTCTTGCATCGCCTCCCTTCCGTTCTCAGTTTACAGCAACACCGTCTGATCTTCCACCAGTATGTTGGACAGCCAGGCACCTTCCTATGGCATATTTCACATCTACAAGCTTTCAAAAGCAGTTTCCATGAACTTCCAAGTCTGTGTGTCCTTTAGCAACGCACACAGTTTCTGAAGACATGGAACATGTCAAAAACCATTTAAGCCCTGAATGAAATGTACTAGGAAAAACAACGTCAAATAAAAATAAAACCGAAGGTTATGCATCACACCCAATATGAGCACATCCATTTTCCAGGCCAAACGGAGGACAGTGAGGCCATAAATGCAGAGGCATTTGTTCCGTAGTTTTTTGTTTGTTTGTTTGTTTGTTTTTTGGTTTTTCGAGACAGGGTTTCTCTGTGTAGCTTTGCGCCTTTCCTGGGACTCACTTGGTAGCCCAGGCTGGCCTCGAACTCAACTCACAGAGATCCGCCTGGCTCTGCCTCCCGAGTGCTGGGATTAAAGGCATGTGCCACCACCGCCCGGCTTGTTCCGTAGTTTTTAGGACAGTGCATTTAGGAATAACACAGAGAAGTGGGTGCTCAACTTCCACCCATGTGACCTATTAAAAAGAGACTCAGTTAGGCCAGGTTTATGGCATCTGGGGTGCTAGCCCTCATACTAGGGAAGACTAAAAGTGGGGATTGGTGGGTAGTTCTTTCCATTTTATATAATATTTTTTCACAGGTGATCGAAATCACAATTATACATTGTTGTGCTTAAATATTTGATTAACATACTTGGAGATATTGTTTACATTCAGATAACCAATCAAAACGTTATTTTGGTAAACATTAAGTTAGTTTTTCTAAAGTCTTTAATAAAGATACTTTTTTTTTTGCTTTGGTAACAAAAAAAAATAAGAGAAAAAAAAAGAGAGAGAGAGAGAGAGAGAGACTCAGGCCGGCAGTGGTGGAGCACGCCTTTAATCCCAGCACTCAGGAGGCAGACCTGGGTGCTCTCTGTGAATTCGAGGCCAGCCTGGTCTATACAGCGAGAGCCAGGACAGGCACCAAACTACACAGAGAAACCCTGTCTCAGAAAACCAAAAATAAAAAATAAAATGAACTCCTCTACTTTCAGAGAGGTAGTTTGCAGATTGCGTGGCATTAGTCATTTTGATGTGACATTCACAACTGTTACAGTTGTCAAAGGTGCACCATTTTTCCGTGGATGCATGTGTATTCATGCAAGTGTGCACGGCTGTGCATGTGGGGACAACCTTGTGAGGCATCCTCAGGAACAACACAGACCTCTTTTGCGACAGGGTCTCCCATTGGTATGGAGCTCCAAAATTAGGGGAGACTGGCTGGCCAGAGAACTCTGAGGGCCCTCCTGTCTCCTGCCCCTCCCGCGTTAGGATTACAGGCGCCACATATTTTTACCAGGTTGTTGAGGCTCCAACCCGGTCCCTGAACTTGCAGGGAATCGCCTCTCCAGCGCCACCAAATGTTGTATAATTCAACATTGGTCTTTCAAAGATCTGGGAAATCTATGCTACCCTTTGCAGAAAATTATCCCCTCGGTAGTCATCATAGACCAAGCAAATTCCCTTCTGATTCAGTTTTCCTTGCTGGCCTGGAGAGCTCCCTGCTGGGAAGGCAGGAGCGGCTCCTGGCTGCCTTAGAAAACTTTAACAGCCCACCACTATTTGTTTTAAGAGCAGCAACCAGGAGCCAAAGGCCACTTTGTCCTCATGTCTCGGCTCAACTGCGCTGCTGCAGAAGTTTAAGCACCTAGGAGGGGCCGCTTGGCAGAGCCATCTGGCTTGACTGAACGCTTTTTCATTGAGCTAGGGAAACCAGGGTTGACCACATCATAACCTTCCTACCTAAGAAAAGGCCTGTTTGTTCCGGAAGGTAAAACCCGGCCTTATTTAACTAAGTGCAAGCAGTTAGCGTGGGCCTGCCCAAGGTAGCAAGAACGCTCTAGTAGAGCCAACCAGGATCCTTCAGCCAACCAGGATCTTTCAGAGTCCTGTCTCCAAAAAAAAGCCTCACCAGGACTTAAACCAGAAAACATCTGGTCTCTCTCCTAGTCCTTTACCTGGGAAAACCGTCAGGTTGCAAGGCCAGCTCTCCCTCCCACTTAGGAACTTTCCAGAGCTCAGGCGACTAGAGGGAGTTGGAAAGCTGATCCACTGCGTGCTCATTTCCCGCCCCGCGGGACAGCAGCCCCCAAATGGAAGCCTCGGGGGATCCAAAGCCTCTTACCCTTCCATCCAGTGCTCTGCAGCCCCGGGGTCCCGCAGAAAGGCGGCTGTGTGAGCCCCGGGCGCTACACGTGGCCCTGTTCTCCCGTCACGCCCCTGCTTCCCCACCCGTGGCCGCTGCCTTCCTCCAGAGCTGGGCAACCCAGGGCGCTGCTCCGCCCGTGTCGCGAAGGACTTGACCTGGCCGAGGAGAGCCCGAGGCAGGAGGCGGAACGGGGCCAGGTGTGCGCGCAGAGACACCGCGGCTGGAGCAGTCCCGGAAGGACGTGACGCTCGAATCCAGGAGATCACAAGACGTGGCGCCCCAGAGGAGTACCGACCTGTGGTGGGGGTCCCAAGCCCGGTCTGGGGCGCGGTTCCACGCAGGCAGGTCCAGCGCCTCCTCGCCTCCGGGCATGGCAGGATCGCCCCCGACGTACGAGACTCCCGCACTGCCTCGATCCTCCAGATCCCCACGGTCCCGACACCCCGCTCCGCCTGCGGTGTCTGCGGGAGGCAGGCGGAGCAGACGCCCTTATAAAGGGAAGTCTCCCCGGGAGCCTGCCGCGAGGCCGCCCGTTGTTCACCCCGCCCCCGGTCGCGCCGCCCGCCGGCCCTGCCCTCGGCCGCCCCTCCTGCCCCCATCCATGCCCAGACCTCTCCAAGAGTAGTGTTTGACCCCTGCAGACGTTCGTTGCATTTCTCTTGAGCTCGCTATGTGGCCCGGACTCGCCTCGAACCTAGAGCCATTCTTCTGCCTCGGCCTCCTGGGTGCTGGGATTCCAAACAGGTGCCACCAAGACCTGGCTTGTCCGGTTTCTTTGGCCACTTCTATTCTGGCGTGTTAAATGCCTGTGCTGTGTGCCAGGGATGAATGCATTGCAGTCCCTCGGCCTAGGAATCCACAAGTTCTTGAGGACCGGTTTCTTTATTACGGAGAGTCTTTATTCCGATAATTCCCTGACAAGGAGTGGGATGATAGCGGTGTCGGACAATCATGTGGAAAGCAAGAAGCCAGGCACCTGAGCGGACCTGGCAGCCAGAGTCAGCGTGCCCCTGGAGAGCCCAAAGCAGCCCCTGCCCTTCCTCGCTGCCTGAAACCAGGAGCCTCAAGACTGGCTTTCCTCCATGGACGAACCAGACTACAGTGCTCCTCCACCTGAAGTTAACAGGACATTTTGGACAGAACCCGCCTAGAGCTTCCTCTCTTTAACAGGAATCACACGAACAAAACTCCTACATTTCCGGGCTATGTACACCAGTAAATGCTCAATAGGCCCAGGGTTAGGTAGGGCAAAGGACAGTGCAGAGGATCTGTAGAAACAGTTGGACAGAAAGACAGACGGATATAGGAGCGTTATTGACCCTTTTTGTAAGGATTTTTTGTTTTGTTTTGTTTTGTTTTTAATTTTGAGACAGCCTCGTGTAACTGACCCAGGCTAGCCTCCAACTTGCTATGAAGCTGAGGTTGGCCTTGAACTTCTGATCCTCCTGCCTCCACTTCACAGGTGCTGCTGGTGTTGAGGCATATTCCACCCCATCCCACCCCACTGCACCCCCACAGAATCTACCCTCTTTTAAAAGTTCCTAAGGACTAGTAGATAAAAATACCTTCCACCTCCTTTTTTTTTTCTTTCAGAATTCCTCTTAGCAGAAGTGCCCACTGGGTACAGAGATCCTGGAGAGTCTGTCTGAGAAGTCACAGTGCCCACCATACCAACAGGCTCAGGGTTCTGTACACTGCCCCCACCGGAAATGGCTAGATGGGGCCAGCCAGACAGTCGAGTAAGTAATGGTCTGACCCAGGAACATTTGGTGAATGGACAGAGACAACAAGTTGTCCTCTCGTCTCCACATCCCTCTTCCCACCACAAAATAAATAAGGATTTTTTTTAAGGGAGGGAGGGTGGAGGTGGAAAGGGGGGACAAGGCCAGAGAAGAGTGTTACTTCTTCAAAGTCACCCACAGAGCAGCCAGCAGGTCCAATCTTTCTGTTCAGGTCCGTGACTCTCCGCCCACTGACAGACACATCATTAAAACAGTTGCTGGTGTGCAGTAGCTTTCCTTACCTGAATGAGCTTCTCTAAACAGGTTCCCACCTACGACAATCCAGAAACAGTTTCCCCAGTGGAGAAAACATGCGTTTACCTAAACAGCTGTAAAACATACATTTGTCTAGGCATGGCCTCCCTGTCATTTCTAGGGGACAGGACCTCACAGCTGACTTCCTGGCACTTCCTGGTTCTTTCTGTACCCTCTTCCAAGATCTTCCCCAAGCTGTTGGTGTAGGGGTATCCAATGTGAAACGATCAGCCCTGAAATCGTATGTACAAAAGCCGTACTCAAATGAACTTAACCAGATATATATAGAGAGATGATAATCAAAGAGAGGTCATCAACTTTAAAGGGAGTCAGGAGGAGCATGGGAGGGGTTGGAGGAGAAACAAAAAAGGGAGAAGGGATGTTATTATATTTTAGTTAAAATTTTAAAATAAAATTTAAAGATACATTTATCTAAATAGCTGTAATCAATGAAACTTGTGTCATGAATAAGTATAAAAGTATTAATTTAAAAATAAGGTTGGCTGTGGTGCACTATGCCTATGCCTATAGTCCTGGCACTTCAAAGGCTGAGGCAGGAGGATTGCAATAGGTTTGAGAACACCCTGGATTATATAGTGAGTACAGTCCAGCCTGGGCTATGTAACACCACACTGTCTCAAAGTTTTTAAAAAATAAATTTAAGAAATATAACCAGCAGGCAAGTTCTTTAAAAAAAAAAAAAAAGGAATTGATTTTATTCTTAATGTCTACCTGTGTGTCTGTGTGAGAATGTCTACCTGAGTGCAGGTGCCTGAGTAGGCCGGAAGAGGGTGTCAGCTGTCCTGGAGCAAGAGTCACAGGGAGTGTTGAGCCTTCTTAATGTGGGTGCTGGGAAAGGAACTCCGATCTTCTGGAAGAGCAGGAGGTGCTCCGAGCTGTTGAGCCATCTCTCCAGTCCTGCAAATTCTCACAGAGGACTGTAAAGGCGGAGCTTGCCAAAGAAGGGTGCTGGGTCTCAACCCTCCCATCACGTGACTCCAGGCTGCTCACTGGGGTCAGGCCGAGCCGCCAATGGGAAGACACTGCTCTGCAGCCAGTGCATAGGCTGCTCTTGAAGCAGCAAGGGCCCCGAACAGCTGAACCAGAATGTGGGAAGGAGCTGCGGGTAGAGAAGAGGGGACTGGAAGAAAGATGGAAAACAGAATCCGATGGCTGGGGGTTGACTACCGGCTACACCGAGAGACAGGGATTATTGTGGGAGCCACTCCAATGGTTAGTTCACCACTGTGTCTTGCTTACAGTGAAGACCCGGGCTCATTTCCCACTGGGTAGCCACGGGCATTGCCTTGTGCTACGTGTTGATCATTCCTCTCAGGTCTCTGCTCTGCATACCATACTTCACAGTTTGGATCTTAACTCGGCTTTGTCATGACCAGACAACACAAGAATCTTCCGTTCAACTCTGTATCAGATGACATTTCAGGCTTACCGGCCACCGTCGTGAATTTCTCTAGTGGCTTTCCTTCTTACGACAGTTTCAGGAATTTACTGTTAAAAGGGTTTTTAAGTCCTCTAGAAAATGTGAGCCAGGGTAATGGTAGACCTGCAACAATTTTATAAAAACAGGCAGTCCAAAGCAATTCCTATTGGGAAGTCAAAATGGAGGCAAAGCACAATAAAATAACAGGGAAATGTGCCTTTTGTTTGCGTAGTTTCACATCCTTCTGATGTTTGTTGATGTGCTGGTAAGCAGGCTTTGAACTTTCTAGACGCTAATCTTTTGCTGGTTTTAAACATTGTTAAGTACAATATTCTGTCCTCCTTGGCCTAGGTCTTTCCTTTAGACATTGGAACACAGCATGGCATCTGTCTTTATGACCTGAGCGTTTCTTATATTGGGAAGGAAGTCTACTCCAGAGCCCCCGGCCTTCTGCTTTCTCTGTCGGAGCTCGATTTTATCTGCCCTATCAAATTCCCTGTGCTTCAACGTCACATATGGTGGGAGGTAAGGACAGCTCAGCTCTTCTGCAGAAAACAATCCAGCTCAGCAAAAACAGCCTGTGACCCTGGGCTTGGTGACCTTTCTGTCAGGGGAAGGGCAGCTCTCCGGGCTCTGTGGATGGCACTGCCGCAGTTATAACCAACGTATGGTATGGAAGTAGCTCAGACAAGAGAGAAACAAACAAGAGAATGATTTGTTCTCCACTCATGGAAATATTACTAAGTTTCTAAAAACAGATTTTGTTTCTTAGAGCAGATATAGGTTCAAAGTGAAACTGAGCAAAGAGCACAGAGGATTGCCGTATGTCCTCTGCCTCCCCTACAATCAGCATCCCACATCAGCGTCACCCACAGTCACTGGACTGCAGATCAGGAGACATCCTCTCACCAGGCAGCAGATCTACTGCCGCCCTGACTTTGAACATTCCAGCTCCCCAAACTGTGAAAAATAACTACTTATTGTTTGGTTTAAGCTACTGGATCTACACTACTGTGCTACAGAAGCCAGAACTGACTGACAACCCTGAGTGCGTCATCTCCTGGAACCCCTAGAAAAGATGCATCTTTCCACTGTCTCTGTTTTCCCTTTTCTAAAACATCATATGGTTGGAATCCTACAGAACATAGTGTTCTCAGGTTGACTTGTTTCACTTCATAATATGGACTTAAACTTATGTCTTTTCATTACCTGCTAACTCACTACTTTTTAGCACTGAATAATATTCCATTGAGTGGAAATACCACAGTATATTTATCCATTCACTTCCTTAAGAATATCTTGATTGCTTGCACATGTTGTAAATTTTGAAGAGCGCTTCTCTAAGCATCTGTGTGAACATTGTTTTTCTTTGTCATTTAATGTGAGCACGTTTCCAAATCCTTTAGATAAACACCAAGATGCACTCATACTAACTGTTGACTGTACACCATGAAAATGTAGTTTTGTAAGAAACTTCCTGTATCCCAAACTGACTCTAACATTTTGAATTCTCCTCAGTAGTAATTCTCCTCAAGGCTGTCTGTCACTTCCCATCTTCGCTGACATTTTGGATTTTAAGTGTTTTGAGTTTTGACTATGTATTATAGTGGTGTGCAGTCGTTGAAGTCATTTGCATTTCCTGAGTGTGTGATGTTGACTATCTGGCACATGGTTGCTTACCACTGTGTGTCGTCTTTAGTAAGACATTTTTCCAGTTATTATATCCACTTTAAAGGGGAAGTTTGTTTTCCTATTGTTGAATTTTGAGTTCTCTGTGTATCATTAGCTATGGTTTTTTTTTGCAAGTATTTTCTCCTACTTATCTTTCTCCTGTTGATATTTTTGCAGAGCATATATTTCTGTTTCACAGGATTTTTTTTTTTTTTTTTTTTTTTTTTTTTTCGAGACAGGGTTTCTCTGCGTAGCTTTGCGCCTTTCCTGGAGCTCACTTGGTAGCCCAGCCTGGCCTCGAACTCACAGCGATCCGCCTGGCTCTGCCTCCCAAGTGCTGGGATTAAAGGCGTGTGCCACCACCGCCCGGCTGTTTTACAGGATTATTGCTGACTCTAATAGATATTGCCTTATTCAAACTCTCAATTCCTTATCTAGATGTGCTGGCACACACCTTCTGTCCCAGCACTCGGGAGGCAGAGGCAGGTAGAGCTCTGTGAGTTTGAGGCCAACCTGGTTACACATCAAGTTCCAGACAGCCAGGTCTACCTGCATAGTTAGACTTTGTCTCAAAAAAGAAAAAAAGAAAAGAAGAAACAAGGAAAGAAAAATGTCAAACTAACGATTCTCCCTTGTGTGAAATTGAGCAATTGACTGTGTTCATCTTCTGTTACTATAGCAGGAATGCCTGACGCTAGGTAATTTATAAAGAAAAGAGTTTCATGTGGTTCAGGGTCCGAAAGTCCAGGAGAAGGCTACCGCCATCTCTTTGGCTTCCAGTGGGAACTTCAGGCTGCCTCAACCTGTGAGCAAACAGAAGGGAAAGTGGGGACAGACTCAAAGGAAAAGGAGCAGGGTACAAACATTCAGGAAGACGATTTGCAAGAGGAAAACGTACAGCCACTCCTAAAGCCTCTATCCCCATGGACCAAACGCCTCCCTCGGCCCAGGCTCCCAACACATGGGCCTTGGGGGCCATACTCAAACTGTAGCCTTTCTCCTCTGCCCCCCTTCTGTACTTCTTGTTATGAAAGATATATTTATTTCGTCCCAATAATCTCCAAGTCTCAACTAGTTCCAGAATCAGCTTCAGCCCCTTGTGTCATCTGAGGCTCAAGGCAAACTCCTGTCAAGTGTGAGGCTGGAAAATCAGGACACGCCATCACCTTTGAGATGTAGAAGCAGAACAGGCTTAGGGTAGACACTTCCCTTCCCAGAGAGAAGTGGGCCATAGGATGGGAAAATTGGTGCCATCCAACATAGCAGACATCACATCTTACAAATCTAGAATCATCCAAGCACAGGGTAGAGGGTGGGCTCCCAGGACCGCAGGCAGCTCTGTTCCCACATCTTTCGGGGGTTCGATCCACATGGTTACTGTCTAGGGTGGGCAGAGATGTCTTCACTGCTCTGTGGTATCGCAGCTGCAGGCTCACCCCAGCTCTTCCACCTCCTATCCTGGCACATCCCAGTGCAGCTCCCAGATAGTCCAGTGCATCTTCTGCTGTCCAGTTGGAGGGACCTGTGGTGATATTTTATTTGTGCTGTAATAAATAAAATTATCCTGAGGATCAGAGGGAAAAGCCAGCCACTATAGTAAACAGAAGTCAGGCAATGGTAGCATATACCTTTAATCCTAGCATTCTGGAGGCAGGGATCTGTCTGGATCTCTGTGAGTTCAAAGCCACACTGGAAACAGCCAGACATGGTGACACACGCCATGATCCCAGGAAGTGATGGCAGGAAGCAGAAAGGTATATAAAGCATGAGGACCAGGAACTAGAACCTTTTTAAGCGTTCAGCTTTTAGCAGCAGTTCAGCTGAGATCCACTCGGATGAAGACTCAGAAGCTTTCAGTCTGAGGAAACAGGGTCAGCTGAGAAATTGGCAAGGTGAGGTTGAATGCGGCTTGTTCTGTTTCTCTGATCATTCAGTGTTCACCCCAATACCTGGCTCCAGGTTTGTTTTTGTTAATAAGAACTTTTAAGATTCATGTTACATATGTCCTTTGCAGCAACAGTAGAAGGCACATCTGAGCCCACCTGAGGCACAGCACACTGCCCAGGTTTGTTGATTGAATACTTTAGATATGTGACCAGAGCCATACATGGAGACACTTGAGCCACAGCTGTTTGTGGCGTGTAACGTGGGGAGCAGAATCCTTGGACCACCAGAAGTGATAAGGCCGTGAAGGGTACCCAGGCAGTCCTCTTAGAACCATCATATCTCTCTAGGATTCTGGGCCTTTGATGAGACAAGCAGACTCGAAGATTCTGAAATCGCTCCGTAACCTTTCCCCATTGCTCTGATGGGTAGGACCTGCCTCATCTGCGCTTGCCCTGACCTCCCTCAGAAACAGCAGCTTGGCCACACACTTAGCAGCCTCTGTGCTTTGTGATCTTGCATGGCCAGGCCACTAATTTCCCGAGTTCCAATGCTGTGTTTCCCTCTGAACTATGACTCCCAGCCTTAGCCATTCCTTAGCTGCTGCATCCCATAAGTGGTTAAGAGTGACCAGGGAGTATCTGAGGAGCGCTGTGGAATAGGTGGGTCTTCTTCCAGATATACCATGTTGTCACCCTGTCTCCACAGGGCAGAGAAAGAGCTCATACAACCCCTTTCCTTGCAGCTGTATAGTAGGATGACTTTTACTCCGTGTCCTTGGAAGACATTCTCATTTCTACCTACAACCTCATCAGCATGGCCTTTGCTTCCCACAGTACTATCAATATTATGGCCACAACCATATTAGTCCCATGTTGCCCTTAGACTTGTGGGGTGTGTGTGATATATTGTGTAACCTAATAAACTTGCCTGAGGACCAGAGGACAGAGCCAGCCACTAGATTAGACACAGAGGTCAGGCAGGGGTGGCACACACCTTTAATCCCAGCACTTGAGATCTCATGCCTTTGCTTGGGAAGTACACATGCCTCTAATCCCAGGAAGTAATATGGCAGGGCAGATAAAGGTATATAAGGCATGAGGAACAGGAACTCACTCTCTTTAGGCTGAGGATTTCAGGGAGATAAGAACTAATGGCTGGCCCGGCGGTGGTGGCGCACGCCTTTAATCCCAGCACTCAGGAGGCAGAGCCAGGCAGATCTCTGTGAGTTCAAGGCCAGCCTGGTCTCCAAAGTGAGTTCCAGGAAAGGCACAAAGCTACACAGAGAAACCCGGTCTCCAAAAAAAAAAAAAAAACCCAAAAAAAAAAAAAAATAACTAGTGGCTGGCTGTTCTGCTTCTCTAATCTTTCAGCTTTCACCCTGATATCTGGCTCTGTGCTTTTTATTAAAAGACCATCTAAGATTCAGACAACATCTGGTGCCCAATTTGTGGGGCACCAATTCAGGAAAAAGCTGCTTGCCTGTGGCCTTGCAGGCCCCAGCTCAGGCCCGAGCTAAACACAGCTGGAGTCTCCACCCTATGTGGGCCAGAGTCCCTAACTCACTGGCTAAGTTATTGTTGCATCTTCACTGCAGCAAACTCCATTAATTTTGGGGGCTCCAAAAGTCATAGGAGTTAGCCACTTTCTTGTGTTCCCTCCTGCAGACAGCTGGCTCTTTGGCTTCTTCTCTCCTGATGAGTTGTGGGCTCTCCCTGAATCTCTATCTTTGGCTGCTATCACATTAGGTAACTGCCTTGAAACTCCGCTCCGGCTTCTACTGTTCTACGCAGAAGCAGTCAGCTTCACATCTGAATCGTCATTGTCGGCAGATATGGTGAGTCGATTAAGATTTCTTTCTTTTCTTTTTTTTTTTTTTTTTCTTTTTTTGGTTTTTCAAGACAGGGTTTCTCTGTGTAGTTTTGAGCCTTTCCTGGAACTCGCTTTGTAGACCAGACTGGCCTAGAACTCACAGAGATCCACCTGCCTCTGCCTCCCAAGTGCTGGGATTAAAGGTGTGTGCCACCACCGCCTGGCAAGATTTTTTTTTTTTGGGATTTATTTATTTATTATGTATACAGTGTACAGTGTTCTGTCTGCATGTTGCTTGCAGGCCAGAAGAGGGCACCAGATCCCATTACAGATGGTTGTGAGCCACCATGTGGTTACTGGGAATTGAACTCAGGAACTCTGGAAGAGCAGCCAGTGCTCTTAACCTCTGAGCCATCTCTCCAGCCCCGAGATTTCTTAAAGGGAGGAATTAGTTAAAAGAAAGTTTTTTTCCTACATTAAAAAATAGAAAACATTTTTACAATGGAGGGTGTTTGGTCTCTGTTTGACAGTCTGAAAATAGAACAATTAAATGAGAAGATAATTAATATAGATGGGATTTATGTAATGTCAATTATAAATATTATTTGTTTGATAGTTTTTTGTTTTATCATTTAAAAAGTTGATTAATATGAGTGCCAAGATAAAAATTTTAGAAAAACTTGTTAAAACAGATCATAGAGAAATTCAGACCCAGACAGAGGAATTTAAAGGTGAACCAATCTCAGCATTGCATTTTACGGATACCAGGAAACAGCCTAAGGCTTTCAAACAGCCAACTTTAATCTATCCAGTAACCTTACAGGAACTGCCAAATGCTCAAGGCTGTGTAAGAGCTGATTGGAATCTTATACAAATGTTAGATTTGAGGCAATTGAAAGAAGCAATGGTGTAATGTGGTGTGTATTCCCTATTTGTAAAGCAGATGTTAAACTCGTGGTCAACTTGTAATAGAATTATCCCTCAAGACTGGAGATATTTTGTTACAGCCATCTTAGAGACTGGTCCACAATTACAGTGGAGGACCTGGTAGAAGGATGAAGCTAAGGACATTGAACAATGAAGTAGGGCTAGAGGTATGGAAATCTCCCAAGGTCAACTTCTTGGAGAGGGAGATTATGCTAATGTAGAAACGCAATCTCTATATGATGACCACACCCTGGCTTTATGCTGAATGGCAGCTTTGAATGCTTGGGATAGAATTGAAGAAGTAGGAAAGGAAATTGAGTAATTTACAAAAGTTATACAGGGCTCCAAAGAAATCTTCACTAATTTCTTACAAAGGCTGTCTTC
Source organism: Peromyscus leucopus (assembly GCF_004664715.2). Taxonomy (NCBI): domain Eukaryota; kingdom Metazoa; phylum Chordata; class Mammalia; order Rodentia; family Cricetidae; genus Peromyscus; species Peromyscus leucopus. The sequence goes on along the minus strand of NC_051068.1, from coordinate 117,214,852 downwards.
AGCAGTAAAAAGAATGTGGCCAAATTCAGGAGCTAGACAGATAATAATTGAACCTCTGGCTTTTGAAAATGCTAATGCACAATGCAAAAGGATAATTAGGCTGTTAAAAGCAAGATCAACCCCCTTAGAGGAATGGATCCCAGACACAATTAATATTACATCTCATGACCATGATGATACTTAGATAGGAGAGATGATTTCCAGAGGTTTGAAGAAAAATAGTAATGTCATGTGTTTCAATTGCAGTAAATAATGTCACCTAAAAAGGGATTGTAAACAGGGTGTTCCTAGAAACAATATTTTTGCTAGGAACAATCCCAATGGAATGCCCCCCTTCTGGATTATGCAAAAGGTGAGGCAAAGGCAAGCATTGGACTAAAAAATGTAGATCAAAAGGGATAGGCAAGGTAATCCTTGGGCTTTGCTATCGGGGAAACTTCCTGAGGGGCCTCTTGCAAGCCTCCATGACAATTTCCATTCAGTCCTTTCCTGCCATCATAGAAGAAACCCTTCCCAGAGCAATTAAAGAACCTAATGACTATTGTAAGAAACCATACTGCTCTGGATGATAGAACAACTTTAGAAAGTAAAACAAAAATTTAAGTAGAAACTATAAACCAAAATTGATAAAGATTAGATTGGAAACCTCCTCAGTGGGGAAGGGTTTTGTTTTTGTTTTTCAGGAGAATGAAGGCTAAGGAATCTGAAGAACACTGGACAAATGAAACATCTGAATAAAAAGGACAAATCATCCAGAAAACTTGCCCCAAGAAAAAGATTTTCTGCAGTGAACCATGAGCATACCTAACAGCAACTTTGAAGTCTCCAAAAAGATGATGGGACCCCACAATGACGATTCCATAAGGATAATACCACTAAGATGACAAACACCATCCAAAGATCGGCTTTGGCCTACAAACTGCTCAGGACAACTTTGAGATGGCTAGCTAAGTTGATCCAACCTCAAAGACTACTTGAACAAGGACTTGAGACAAACCCTGCACTTTCCCATTATTCAGAGACTGGACAAATGATTCAGCTATCTCTCCCAGGACTTGACAATTAACCCAAATATTTCCTTTTCAGGATTCCCTAAACATGCCTTTGCCCCTAGACAGCAGGAAGTAATTTTAAGAACACAATGCTCACATTCCCAAGAGATGAGGTGAGTGGTTTTTGGTCATTCAGTGGGTTATGGATAATTGTCATTGTTTAGGATGGTTGGTTACAATTAGTTAATTGATAATGGTCAGAAAAAAAAAGCTAATAAAGGGTTCTTGTGTTAAAAAAAAAAAAGAAAAAAGAGAATATAGATAAGAGGTAGATTATTGAATCTACTCTGAAAAAAAGAGTTATAGAAATAATAGGATAAAAGGATAAATTATTGGATCTACTCTGAAAAGAAAAAAGGGGAGGATGTAGATATGATAAGATAAAAAGGTATATTATTGAATATACTTTTAGAAAGCAACTACTAGTTTTTAATATTTTACATTGGCTTGGATTTTTGTATATTGTATACAAATTATGTATATTGATACAAATTTGAGATTAATTTTGTTAGAAAATACTGTACATATATTTCTAATCTTGTTCAAGGTATTGTACCTATACAACTCATTTAACAATGTAATGTAAATTTCTAGACCTTGAAAGTTATTATTACCAACTAATGAGAATATAAAGAAATTAAAGTTAGTAGCTAGTCATTATAATCAAACTGGTAGTCATGTCAGGTATGTTTTCAAGGTCAAACATATATTTTAGACAGGTCATCTTCAAATACTTCAGAGATCTACAGAACATGGCATTCAAGATGGTTTAATAACATAGATTCTTTCTCTTCTTATGACAATGAGACATGTCTGCTTTTGGCAGCACCATCATTTTTCAGAGAAGATGATGGGCATTGAAGAAACTCCATATGGAGTTTACTTTCTTTGTGGTGAAAGTTAGCCACTGGGCAAGAAAATGCCCTTGCCTTGACTGCTGACAGTATGCTGTCCAAAATGGACAAGCAGGACACAAAAGAAAGGACTGCCAAACCTTGTCAAAACAAGGAAGGAAGGCTCTTTAGAAAATCCCGCTTCACAGAAAAGTCTGTCAGATATGCTAAGCCTGTAGGCCAAAGATGGATGCCCCAATGTTACAGAGGAACCTTGGGTGACTGTCCAGGCAGCCACCTGTTCCTATCATTTCTCACATTTTTGGAAGTCACTTGTTTGCACTTCCTGCTTACTTAAGTAACATTATTTCCTTCTTGAGTCTCTGAGGGAGTTGAAGATTAGATAGTTACAGTTACAGTTTTCCTTGTTAGCAAATTCAGAAAAGAAGCTCACTAAAGATGTGTAAAGTGTGTAAGTTTGAATGACATCAAAGGATAGCTTTAGGCTGGTAATACAAGTTAGGATAGAAAGTGAATTAGGTACAACTTTTGGGACTCACCAAAATAGGATAGATAATAGAGTATTTTCTCTGAATCTGTCAAATATTAATGGACTGGACATTGTTAATGTAATTCTTGTCTGTATATAGTTACTGTACTTATTATATATAGTTTTATTATATTAGTTATAACATTCTTTAATTATTTTAGACAAAAAAAGGGAAATTTGGTGATATATTGTGTTCCCTAATAAACTTGCCTGAGGATCAGAGAACAGAGCCAGCCACTAGATTAATCACAGAGGTCAGGCAGTGGTGGCACACACCTTTAATCCCAGCACTTGAGATCTCATGCCTTTGCTTGGGAAGCACACATGCCTTTAATCCCAGAAAGTAATAAGGCAGGACAGAGAAAGGTATATAAGGCATGAGAAAACAGGAACTCACTCTTTTTAGACTCAGGATCTCATAGAGATGAGAACTAGTGGCTGTCTGTTCTGCTTCTCTGATCTTTCAGCTTTCACCCTGATATCTGGCTCTGGGTTTTTTTTTAATGAAAGACCATCTAAGATTTGAACAATTGGGGGGCATGCCTTATCCTAGCACTTGGGAGGCAGAGGCAGGTAGATCTCTGTGAGTTCGAGTCCAGCCTGGTCTACACAGCAAGTTCCAGGACAGCCAGGGCTACACAGAATAACTATGTCTCAAAAAGAAAAAAAAAAAAGATTTCAGTGTCTTGGGCTATTTTCATTATGTCTCTAGTGCAACATTAAAATGTAGCTGGAGTTTTCTCTCTGAGTCCTGCCAAGCCCCAGCAGTCCGTTAGCCCATTTATAAAATAAACATACAGATACTTATATTATTTAAACTGCTTGGCCATTAGCTCAGGCCTAACATTGTCTAGTTCTTACTCTTATATTTAGCCCATTTTTATTAATCTATACTTTGCCACATGGCTCGTGGCTTACTGGTACCTTACATCTTGCTTGTCCTGGTGGCAGTTCCAGGCAGTCTCTCTCTCTCTCTCTCTCTCTGTCTTCCTGTTCCCTCAATTCTCCTCTCTGGTAGTCCCACCTATACTTCCTGTCTGGCTACTGGCCAATCAGTGTTTTATTTATACAGAGTGATATTCACAGCACTTCCCTGTAGTGGGTAGCCATTCCAGCTTGGATCTGGAAGTTCCAACCCCCATTGAACTCTGCAACTGTCACCCTACGAGCCGAAGGTGCTAAACCAGAGAGCTATCCACGCTCTCTCGGTGCCACACTCTGTGCCTGGACCTGGACGGTAGTTGACTGTGCAAGCCCAGAAACACTGCTGGACGATACACCTTCCCCAGACCCCCACAACCTATCTATTCCGTCATTTGTAAGTCATCATAAATAAATATTCCTTTTAACTATGAGTGTTTATAATTTTCCCCAATATCTGGCGCCCAACGTGGGGCGAACCCACGATCCTGAGATTAAGGTCTCATCTTACGACTGCACTGTATTTGTCTGTTATAATTCTATATGTGTCAAATGTAAACTATTTTTATACTCCTGTTTAAGTTAATTTGTATATTGATACAAATACAGAACTATATTTGTTATAATGTACATATATTTCTACTCTATTTGAAACATTTTTATATGATACAAATGTAAATTATATCTGTCATACTTTATATATGTTCTACTTCTGTTAGGATATTCGGGTATATTGATATATATTTAAGATTATTGTCATATTGCATATCGCACTATATATTCCTACCTCTGTTATAAATATCTTGTGTATTGTCACAATTTTGAAGTCATCGTTCTTCACCATACATTTGCTTATAGACTGTTTACCTTATTTATGTGAAGCCTTAGTCTTAGGTTATTTCGGTAGATAAGATTTATAGATTTATAGTCGCCTATGTCATCTCTATAGTTACGTTAGTTAGGTTATCCAGATTTACAGATACATAGTCAGATGGGCAGGTAATCTTCAAACACTTCATAGACCTAGAGAATATGGCATTTAAATAACTTAGAATTCTGCTGACGTGAGACACAATTGTTCTCCTGGCTGCACAATTGATCCCGAAAGAATGTTGGGCTTCTAAGACATTTCCATTTGGAAGTTTGTCTTCTTGCACAAAATGGCCTACTGGGCAAAGAACTGCCCTTGCCTTGATGGCTGACAGTACAAATGCAATGCTGTCCTTTCTGACAGCGGGACACAAGGAAAGCGACCACTGTAACTCTGCCAAGACAGGGGGAAGATGATCTTTCAGAATTCCTGACTCTGAAAATGGTCTGTCAGATATTCTAGGCCTGTAGCCAATTTGAATGCACCAACAATGCTGAGAAAACTTAGGTGACGTACAGGCTGCCAGCTGTCTTGGTCTACTCTTGCAAGATTCCCGAAAGTTGCTTGCATCTGTCTACCATTTCTCAGGTACCATTATGTTCCTTCTCAGGTCCTTGATGGGATTGAAGACTAGCAGTTTAGTTACAACTTAGTATATATAATATCTTAGATAGAACATATTAAGTATTAGATTCAGGTTCTTTAGGATAGGACACCTTGAATGATCTTTATAACATGCCAATTTACCTAAGCTCTATACTCTCTGCATTTTAGAATGTGTTTCGTGCTTGATATTGTTTGCATTGGTTGTAGTTCACATCTTATCTAGGTCATTATCCCTCATTATTTCTGGACAATATTTGATAACCAGTCCTTTGTATATAGTCTTGTATAGTTTAGAACCTGCTTATTTACACAAAAAGGGGGAGATGTAGTGGGTAGCCATTTCCAGCTTGGATCTGAAGTTCCAACCCCATTGAGACTCTGGCAACTGTCACGCTACGAGCGGGGCGAGGGGAGGCGCTGGAAACCGGAGAGCTGGATGGGCAGCACTCTCTCGGTGCGTGCACTCTGTGCCTGGACCTGGCGTGGAGGTTGACTGTGCAGAGCTCCAGAGAACACCGCTGGATTGCGATACCCTTCCCCAGACCCCCACAACCTATCTATTCCGTCATTTGTAAGTCATCCACTAAATAAATCTTCCTTTTAACTACGTGGAGTGGCCTTTATAATTTTCCCCATTACTTCCCTTTTCTTCTTTTTTTAAAAAGGAAGGTTTCAACTTTAACATAGTAAAATTACATATAACAACACAATCAATGAGCAAGAATTACAGTTACAATATTAAAGAAGATATCCTATCTATCTTATATTTGTGAGTTTAAGGTTTTATATCTAATGTATCTTTTATCATAACTAAGGAAAATTGTAACTATCTAGCTTCAACTACATCAAAGACCTCAGAAGGATATAATATTACCTGAGAAATGGGAGAATGATATATGCAACTTTCAGGAGTCTTGCAGGGTAGACAGACATCTGGCAGCCTGGACAGTCATCCAATGTTCTCTTGTAAAGTTGGGGCATCTGTCTTCAGCCCACAGGGCTAGAGTTTCTCAGTCATTTTTGTCTGTGTCCTGTAGAATGTCTGGAAGTTTTCTCTGCAAAGCAGGAGCCTGAAGGACCATTTTGTAAAGCAAAGTTTAGTGGTCACCTTTCCATGGGTCCTGCATGTCCAGTCGATCAAGCAGTCCAGGCAAGAACAGTTTCTTGTCCAAATGGCTATTTTTGCCAAGGCAAAGACAAACTCCATATGGAGTGTCTTTGATGCCCATCCTTCTCTCTGAAGTAAATCGGTGCTGTCAGGAGCAGATATGTCTTGCTGTCCAGAAAGTTTAAATTTTTAAAATATTTTAAATGCCATATTCTGTAGGTCTTTGAAGCATTTGAAGATTACATATCTATCTGAAATATATCTGTGTATACCTACAAGCTTAACTAACATGACTATGAGTATGATTATCATAGATGACTAATTATTAATCTATTTTTTAATTATCCATTACAATTTTAAATGAGCTGTACAAACATAACACCTTAAACAAGAGTAGAAATATACACACAGTGTAACAAAATCAACTTTAAGCTTGTATCAATAAACTAAAATCTATACCAATGTAAAACATTTTAAACAAGTTGTTGCTCTTTAAAAGTAGGTGTTTTTTGGTTGTTGAATGACTTATGGATAATTGCCATTGTTTATGATGGTTGGTTATAAGTTGTTAATTGTTAATGGTCAGGAAAAAGGCTGAACAAGGAGATTAGATTCAGAGTTTTTGTTTAAAAAAGAAAAAAGAGAATATAGATTTGAGGTAGATAATTGAATCTACTGAGAAAAAAGATAAAGAAATAATAGGATAAATGTGTAGATCACTGAATCTACACTGAAAAGAAAAAGGGGAAGATATAAAAATGACAAAAGGTAGATTACTACATCTATTATGAAAAGAAAAATACTTTTAAAAAGGAACTACTTGTTTTAAATAAGATAAGTAATGAATTTTTTTTGTTTGAGTTTATAAAATGTTACTGGACTGGACATTGTTAATATATATAATGGAGTTTTTGACTGAATCTGTCAAATGTTAATGGATTAGACATTGTTAATATAATTTTTGACTGTATATTGTATATACTTATTAGATGGTTTTTCTTGTATTAATTATAAGCTTTTTTAATTTTAGACAAAAAGAGAGGAAATGTGGTGGTATTGTGTTCCCTAAAATATTGTGTACTCTAATAAACTTATCTGGGGTCAGAGAACAGAAAAGCCACTAGAGGATAGGATAGGCAGTGGTAGCACACGCCTTTAATCCTAGCATTCCAGAGGCAGAAATCCATGTGTTCAAGGATACAGCCAAGCATGGTGACTCACACCTTTAATCCCAGGGAGTGGTGGTAGAAAGCAGAAAGGTATAGAAGGCATGAGGACCAGAAATTAGAAGCTTTTAGCTGGTTAAGCTTCAGGCTTTCGAGCAGCAGTTCAGCTGAGAGACATTGGGATGAGGACGCAGAAGCTTCCAGTCTAAGGAAACAAGATTAGCTGAGAAAGTTGGCCAGGTGAGGTTAGCTATAGCTTGTTCTGTCTCTCTGATCTTCCAGTGTTCACCACAATACCTGGCTCTGGGTTTATTTTATTAATAAAGACTCTTTAAGATTCATGCTACATTAAAATGTTAAAATTTTAACTCTTTTATAAAGTCATTTTATACATAACTGAATTAATGTCTACATGGATAAATAGTACACAAAATGAATATTATACCACAAAAATCCCCATACTTGCCCATCAGTGGACTACAAAGTGTAGAGCCTAATTTAGTGTCTTTTCAAGCTACATATATTCATTTTAAAAAGTTTGAGCATGGGTTCTAGGACTGAAGTCATAAAGCCACAGATCCTGACCCCACGTGGCTTTGCTGAGACTGACAGGCCTATGGAAGGCACAACATATCACTAAATTCCCCCACACTCCTTGGATGCCAATAAAACCATCACTGCTTGATCAAATACCCCCTTGGCACACACTTTAACTTTATTCACGTCTAGACTTTCTTTGACTTGTACCTTAAGGCTGAAAGGCAGAGAAAGCTTCTCAATGAATATTGAGCATCATAAAATGGCTGTCTCTAAGAGCCAGGCATTGCACCGTCAGCTCCCTGGAGGCCTCTCTCTTGTTCTGTCTTCTTTTAAGGGGAGACTCTAAGACCAGTGATATCAGATGTGTAATGATGATCCCAACTCTTAGAGAGGGACACTGGGTCATCCTTGGGCACTGAGAGACTGGAGCTCACTTTCCAGTGCAGGCACAAGCCACACCGTAAGGCAAAAGGGGGCCTAGCGAACCCACGCGAGAGCTACAGCAGCTGAGATGAAGCAATGATCCGGCAGCTCCCTCACCAAATCTGTTATTTTTTAAAATGCTAATGTAAGCAGCAAAGCCACTAAATATTTTTAAAAATAGAAACAGGTTTTGTTAAGCCATAGTTGTGAGTTAGTTCAGAATACGAGCCTCTGAACATACTGCTGTGTGATCACAAATTATCCACATTGTCTCTGACTCAGCCACGAACTCTGTTTTCCTCTACGAGCACAGAGAAACCCAACGGTTACTTATTGCAGCAGCAGAATAAAGATGCTGGAGGGTCATCTTCTAATCTGTATTTTCCAGAACTGGGGAGGTCTTTGCAGTCTGCGATAAACTTTCGAAGCTCTGTCTCTGGAAAGCCATTTTGCTGGTAGTGCTACATGGAAGAAGGAGAACATCCTTGTTAATAGGGCCCCCTCCAACAGCTGTGTTCCAAACCCATAATGGAGCATTTGGCAAAGGGATCTGGCTGGGGGGGGTGGTTTGGCACTCCCAGGCATTTCTAGGAGAGGTCACCTCTGGAGTCGCTCTTAGGCTAGGTGGAGTGAAAGGGGCCTGGGACTCAGCATCAAACCTGTGCTTGCTCGTCCCAGTCACCTACAGAGGCATGTGAACCTTGTCCGTACCCCTCTCCTGGGAAATACATAGCCAACTTTGTCCTAAGTCCTACAGTGTCCACCACCGGACCCTCAAGCCTGCCCATTTCCCAGACAGTGTGAAGAATGCTCCTTAGGTGGAGCCTGGTTCAGGCAGCCAGAATCCCAATCATTCTAGATTAATGGAGCCTGGCTGGGATCTGAGCTGTGAGCGTCTCTCATCTTCCACAGATGACCTCGCAAAACTGTGTCTTTCTCAAATGTCTATTTTGTACACCCAGTACCTACTGCCCATTATTCGTCTAACAAAAGATTGTAAAATGTATTTAAGGGTTGGGGACACTCAGTTTAGTGGCACAGGTTTGCCTGACATGTGCTGGACCCTGGGTTTGATCCTTAGAACAACTAACAGTAATTTTTTAAAAAAAAAAAAATAATTCTCTTTCATTTTTTTGACATGAATACTGAGAAACAAGAAATTCGACTTTCTAGAAATTTCATTTTTCCTTTACTTTTTTCTATTCCCCAGTTGTTAAAATTGAGTTGCATCTCTCTCCACCAACGTCCCCCCTCTTAGCACTAAGCTGCCTTGCCACGACACATGTTCTAGAACGGGGTGCCCCCCCCCTCGACGAACCTACCTTAATCGTTTCGTACGTGTCTGTGATGAGCGCGATGAAAAGGCTCAGAATCATGTATATGAAGAGGCTGATGAAGGAGTAGAGGTAGATTCGGCTGAACAGCCACACCAGGTAGCTCTTCTGCTGCATTTTTGCAAACGTGGAAAACATATCGTCTCCATTTATCAGAGAGAAGAGGCACTCAGAGACCCTGTTCAGGGAACGGAACTGGGGAAAGGGGGCAAGAAAAGTTTGGTTTCTCGTTCTTTCATGTGGAGGCTTTTGTTCATGGCATCATCCTGACACTAGTCAGACCTGCTATCCCTGGTGACACTTTCCCCACACCCACGCCCAGGCAGCCATGGCACTTGCTTGGCTGCATATTCCATGTCCCAGGGTCAAGCAGCTCTTTCTTGACGCTCCTCTGAGCTGCAGCAGCCTGGACAAGAGCAGGAAGGACAGTTCTACTCTCTCGGTGCCTTCCAGAGTCATGCTGTCCCTTCCCTCACCTTCCCCTTCCCTTCTCTCCCCTTCCCTCCCCTCCTCTCCCTTCCCGGTTCCTGACCCTCCCCTCCCTTCCCTTTCCCCTTTCACAGAAAGAAACCCCTGAAAAGCTTTAATGCTTCTGCAGAGACATCCAGCTTCCAGACTCACCTGGTCCTTTGTCTCATTTTGAAGCTCATCCAAACTCAAGATAATGTCTAAGATTCAAGATGGCGGTCCTCACACTTTTCAAATATCCCTAAAGGTTTTTTCCCTATAGTTGTATGGGTGTATATCAGTGAATTCAAACGGACTAAGCAACTTCACTAAGCAACGCACATAATTATCTACGTATTCCAAACAGGATTTCAGGCAATGGAGCAGATCAATGATTCTAGAAATGTGTTCACATTTGACTGGTTTATAAATAGTGATGCACTCACTATTAGATCTGTATGTGGATGTAGATGTATGACTTTCTGCATTTTAAGGCTGAATTGCATGATCGAAGGAGTTCATTAAGAAGGATAAACACTGTTGGCAGTTGATGGCTGTTGGTTGTGGGGAGTCAGTGTGTGGTCCTTAGCAGGGTGACCATACTACTGTGGATGATTCCACACCCATGTGCACAAGGACTGCACTAATTGAACCCATTGGGTTATTTTTAAAAAAGGACATAAAGTTAGAATCTGGAAGGAACTGAAGAAGAAGGGGATGAATATGATCAAAATATGCTATGTCTCTATGTGAAAGTCTCAAAGAATAAATAAAAGTATGAATATTTTTAAAAAGGATAAAATAGCAAATTAGGTATGTTGGCACACACCTGCCATGCCAGCACTTGGGAGATAGAGGAGGATCAGGACTTCAAGGACCTTGACTATCTATGTGAGTTCAAGGCCAACCTGAACACAAACAAAAATAGAAATGAATAAAAAGTAGTAATCACAAAAATAGAAGCCGTCGGCCTTGTCATTTGAGGTTAATGATGTCAGGGGAAAGGTGGCTGTCGGTACCTTGTCGTGGTAAGGGCCCAGCACAATCCATCCACAAAAGCAATAGCCGAGATAGATCATAGCGGCACAGCAACAGAACCTGATGACGTTGGGCAGCGCCGCCTGCAGGGTCAGAATAAGGAGCTGTGGAAGCAAGAGGGGGCATTAGAATCTCTCTGCCCTTTAGTCAAAGCAGTGGAATCATTCTGATGGCTTCTGTAGGACTGCTTACATTGTACTTCGCAAAGAAACCCAGGTATCGGATGACGCCAAGCCACACGAGCATGGTTGAAGTCCCAAGAAATATGCTACAGACGTCATAGCTTGTGAGACTCTAGATAGAATGGGAAAAATTGGTTAAATAGCAGTATGTCAGTTGGGCAAGAAATATTAAGTAGCTGCGCACCAGAAGCTGTTCTAGGTGTGAAGGATGAAGCAATTGACGAATAGTTTTTACCTTCAGGAAACTTACACTCTAGTGGACGGTGTGGGACATAAAACAGCATTAGATGAATACAGCCTTCAGCACATTCATTGATGGTAAGTACTAAGGAGAAAGACCAGTCAGAGGGAGAAGAAGGAGTATGAGTTTGCAATTTGAAATAGGATGAGCAGGAAAATCTCAATGAAAGGTGACATGGAAGCAAAGATCCGAAAGACATGAGGAAGAAAGTTAAGCAAAATCTAGAAGAAACTTCAGCACACAGAGCAGCAAACACAAGGGACCTGAGGCACCAAGGAAGCTGGCAGGAAGTGAGCAGCAGATGGAGTGTGGAGACATGGGGGTCACGGGTGGGTAGTATAACACCTCATGGGCACTTAAGGTCGTGGTTTTTGTCAGAAGAGGGTCAGGGAGATTTGAGAGCCTTGAACAGGGGTGACATAATCAAATGCTGGCTGTGTGGCTAACAGCTGATTAATGCAGGGATGAGAGGGGTCTTGGAGAAATGTGACTGAGAGCCAGTGATGACTTGGTCCAGGCTGGAATTATAAAGGCAATGGGGTCGTTTTCAAAGGTAGATCATGTAGGATCCCTCTGGGATTCAGCACAGGAGAGAGGGAATTCATAAAAGAGAGAAACTTCAGTGAATGTGTGGTTTGGGGCGTGAACACACAGAGTTGCTGTTAATGGACACTGGAAAAGCAGTGGGAGAAGTAGATTTGGATTGGGGAGGATGGGGGAGTTTTGAGTTGGGTGTGTTAAATCTGAGAAGATGTGTGAATAGTCAAGAGAGGATACAGGGTCAACACTTGGATATTCAGGATGCATCAGAAACTTCCTCGGTGGAGATGCAGATTGGGCAAACATTGGCAATTAAATACCAAAATATCTATCTGGGTCAAGACGATAATACCAAGCAGGATGTCTCAAAGTGTTCTCACATTGGGGATTGGCCAAGTGAGAGGGGACCCACAAGGAAAGCTCTGAAAGCCCGTCAGGATCAGGAGAAAGCCTGGATAAGTGTCCTTCAGCTAAAAGGCAACCCAACACAAACCAGATCAGCAGTGAAAAGCTACTGGCGGTTGTAATGATCCATGGGACATCTGCAGAAAGGAATTTCCATGGGGAAGTGAGGCAGGCAGCAGGCCGGAAGACAGACTAGAAGAACAGGGGTAGAGGGAGCAGAATCATCAGCAAGGTGAATTGGTATTTTGAGATCTTTCATTCCATGAAGTGGAGCAGAGACAATGGGGAAACAGCTGGGTAGAGGAACTGGGGTTTTAATTTTACAAAAGAAGCAAAAACCTTATGGGGAAGTTACAAAGAGCAAGAATTGCCAGAGAGGAGAAAGAGCAGCTGAAGTTAGGTTCTCCGCTGAGAACCTGGGGTCAGCTTCGAGAGGCAAGTGAAGGAGCTAGCCTTGGACAGCAGCCTGAATCACTCAGACCATGAGAATATATGGACAGTGGGGACCGTAAGGCAGGGCAGGGTGTGAGTGGAAAGGGTGTCTCTCTCAGTTATGAAACAGGAAGTGAGGTGGGGACGGAGGGGTGTGCTAGAGGTTTCAGAAGAAAGGAAGATGGTCCAGAAAATGAAGTAAATGTTAGAGAAAACTATTAAAGGCCCACCAAAGGAAGTGATAGCTGAGGTTGGTAAAAACAAAGAATTGTGCTATGGATGGTATGTGCCTGTAATCCCAGAATCTGGGAGGTGGAAGAAGCAGGAAGATCAGAGTTCAAGGCCAGTCCCAGCTATATGGTGAGTTCGACGATAACCTGAGCAGCATGAGCTCCTATCTCAAAAGTAATAAAATAAGTATTTACTACAAATCCACCATCTTTTTTTGTTGTTGTTCCCTAAAGCTAAACTACTCAAATGACAGCCACGACCCATGGTGAGCGATATTATGATAATATGCCCCCCCCCCCATTCTTCTCAAACATATGTCTGTTTTTTCCCCACATCCCCTTGCAGGTGAGTTTGACTGGCTTCACTTTAGACGGTGTGAACAGGAATGAAACCTGCTACTCCTGAGCCTAGGCCACGTGACACCAGAGAGCTGCCACCAGCTGGGGTTTCCACTTCCCACAGGCTGTAGCCAGTTCATGAGGCAACCCTGTGTCAATCATGAAGTCAGGATGAGCTCTTAACTTCTGACAAAGAACAAATGAAGAGACTTCAGGTCCCTGAGCGACTGCGCGGAGCTGACCGACCTGCCAATGTAGAGCCCCAGCCTGACTGTCTCAGGAAAGAGAACAAGCTGTCTTTGACCCAAGCCCTGTGTTGTGAGTCTCTGCCTAGGTTTATAACCAGCTTCCTAGATGATGTGCAGCTAATTACAGCAAGAAAGTATAAAGTTGGGCAAGATTCATTTGAACATTGTTAATATTTTTATTTTCATTTGGGGAGAAAGATTAATCCTAGACTAGATTAATCTTATTTCAAGAGAATAATACCAATACAAAAAGTAAGAACAAAAGCATATTTGTGAGGGGAAATAAAGGTAAAAACACACCGGGTCATGCCTTGACCTCACTTTCCCCTGCCTCCATACTCCTGAATACCTAACTTTAACAATTCCTTTGAAAACTCTTAGCGTAATTTCCTTGGTGTATATATGACTTTTGGTGTAAGTGACCTGGAGTGTTTGAACTCTCTTGGTCTAGCACAGAGCATTTTCTGGACATACATAATTCTGATCTATTATTTACGGATTATGAATTTTAAAACTCTGATCAAGAGACTTCTAGTTAAGAAAACTGTTACTGTCAACTGAATGTAAATTGCAGAACAAAGCATTTGCTTTGAATTTCTTCATAGTTTGGAAAAATACATTTTGGCACTGTGGTAGCACAATTGGGAAGAACAGTTTTTACCTTGGCTTGGATTTCCATTTTCAGAATTGAGCCAACGATGGTCAGTATGTCACTGATGATAATCATAATGTACCATCCGTTGATGAACTCCATTTGATCAGAGGTGGAAACTTCCTTCTTATAGTGGAGAAGGAAGAAATTGACAAACTCCTTTGGGGAAGAGGAGAGACAGTGTGAGCTTCCCTGAGGCTGAGCATGATGTGGGCGGCATCTCGGGGAGTAGCGCCCTACCTGCTGCAGCTGAATGCCTCTTATCACAGAGCGGGCGCAGAGCACCAACGAGGACAAGCAGGTCAGGATGACGAAGGCGTCAAAGATCATCATATAGTGGGTGTTCTTCTGAACTGGAAGATACAGAGCCAGCCATGAGTGAGGTGTCAATATGATGGTGTTGGCTTCTTTTTATAGTAAATTACATAATCCAAGCATCAGAATCACAACCAGGAAAAGAACTTGGGAGCATTCTTCCCGTTGGTATTTAAAGAGAGCTGAGGTCCTGGTTATCCTTTGCTTTACATCTAATATCCACTTAATGAGTGAGTACATACCGTGTTTGTCCTTCTGAGTCTGGGCTACCTCACTCAGGATGATATTTTCTAGTTCCATCCATTTGCCTGCAAATTTCATGATGTCATTGCTTTTTACAACTAAGTAATACTCCATTGTGTATATGTACCACATTTTCTTTATCCATTCCTCAGTTGAGGGGCATCTGGTTGTTTCCAGGTTCTGGCTATTACGAATAATGGTGGTATGAATATAGTTTAGTAAGTGTCCTTGTGGTATGATTGAGCATCCCCTGGGTATGAGGAGGGCAATAATGGTGATGGGGGGGCAATGGAAGGGAGGGAATGGGGATGAGAACATGAGGGAACAGGATGGGTGAGCTGGGGGAGGGAAGGAATGGGAGAGCCATGAAACAGATATCTTGATAGCAGGAGACATTATGGGGTAAGGGAGAAACCAGGTGCTAGGAAAATTCCCAGCAATCCACAAGGATGACCCCAAATTAGACTAGTAGCAATAGTGCTGAGAGTGCCTGAACTGGCCTACCCTGGTAATCAGATTGATGAATAGTATAATTGTCATCATAGAGTCTTCATCCAGTAACTGATGGAAGCAGATGCAGAGATCCACAGCCAAGCACCAGGCTGAGCTCCAGGAGTTCAGTCAAAGAGAGGGAAAAGGAATTCTGTGAACAAGGGGGGTCAAGATCATGATGGGGAAATCTACAGAGACAACTGAACCAAACTCATAGGAACTTGTGGAACCTGCATGGGACCGGATGAGACCCTCTGCACATGGGAGAAAGTTGTGTAGCTGAGTCTGTTTGAGAGGCCCTTGGCAGTGTGATTAGAATCCATCCCTGGTGCTTGAGCTGGCTTTCTGGATCCCATTACCTATGTTGGGATGCCTTGCTCATCCTTGAGGCATGGGGGAGGGGCTGGGTCCTGCCTCAACTGAATGTACCAGGCTTTGCTGTCACCCTCATGGGAGAAGTTACCCTTTTGGAGGAGGAGATGAGGGTGAGTTGGGAGCGGGAGTTAGGCTGGGGGTGGGGGGAGCAGGAAGAGGAATGAGAGGGGGGAATCTGTGGTTGGTATGTAAAATGAATAAAAGAAAAATTTTTAAATAAAAAAAGCAAAAAAAAAAAACTCACAAAAAATAATTATATAGATAGTTGAGTAGTTGAGTTACAGTTGCAGTTTCAGAAAAATAAACTATGCTTTCTTTTTGTCTGAAGGGGGAAAAAAGAGAAAAAAAGCACTCCAAATCAAAGATATTTATCAGTTTGTGGTATTTGTGCTCAATAGGTTCTTCTTGCTGGGTGTAATAGTACATGCCTATAATCTTAGCACTTGGGAGCAAAAAGCAGAATGGATTACCAGGAGGTCTAGGCTAGCTTGGATTATATACTGTCTGAGGTCAACCTGGACTACATGTAGTGAAAATCTTTCAAGAAAAAAGTCAATCTATCAATAAACCTTCCTAAATTGCTCATTAATGTACTTAGCTGGGTATAAGATCTGCATTGAGCACCCCCATGTAGCTGGCACTTTTCTAGGTACTGGAACACAGTGGTAAACAAGACAGACAAAGCCCCTGACCTAATGGGAGCGTCTACGACAGCGAGCCGAGCCAGGGAGCAAGCAGGCGCACCAACAGTACATAGAGTGGAGTGATACAAGAGAAGTTAAGTCACAACCACAGCCTCGCCCGACTCGGTTCCAGGCACTCTGTGTGTGTAGCTTCCTCACAACAGCCCCAGTGAGGCTGTCAGGATTTCCCCCACTTGGCATGTGAGAAAACTGAAACACAAGGAGGTCACATGATTAGCCTAGGGTACACAGTGTGACCAAGTTGGCATTCAGTCCTTCACAGCCTGCTCCTGGCGCCTACCACTGTGCATCAGGTTTTTGGTTTTTAGCTTTTTTTCTTTTTTAAGCATCACCAGGGGACATCCTCAGCCCTTGCCGTAAACCACTGAACCAGAGGTCTGTGTCACTGAGCCTTGCAGACAAGACTGATGTTTCAGAGCCACCCCTCTGTGCTGTAGAAGGTAGCCAAGAGAGAAGCCTCACCAAAGCTTTAACGGAGCCTTGGGTGACAAGAAATGACCAGCTTCGGCAAGGCTTGGTGGCACAAACCTAAGTTTCCAGAACTTAGAGGCCAAGGCAGGAAGATTGTGAGTTTGAGGGTAGCCTAGGCTATGTAGAGAGACCCTGTTTATGCAATGGAAGAGGAAGAGGAGGAGGAGGAGGAAAAAGAGGAGAAGGAGAAAAGGAGAGAGGAAGAAAAGGAAGAAAAAGGGAGGGGAGAAGAGAGAAAACTGAGGGGAGGAGAGGGGAGGACAGAGGGAGGATATCCTTTGTTCTGCCATATTGAGATGCTAGAGAATCAAAAGCGCAAAGCCATGGCCCATGTGATAGTGCCATTGAAGAGGGCAGAGGCGGTGGCCACGGTACCCACGGAGCTTTCCTCTCCCAGTCAGGCTGCTGTCAGCTGACGCAATGATGAACCAGTTCCAGAGAAAGCTGTAGTAAAGCAAACTACTGGTGTTTGCCAAGTGGCTTCTCATGGCTTCCCAAATGTCTAACTCTGAGTTAAAACCAAGATACAGACATTTGAGAGGTGGCCTCTGTGCTGGGCACTTAGTAGGCTCCCATTTTCCCTATGTGGGATGCTGCTCACCGATGGCAAAACAGGCTTGCACTCCACATAGACAAATAAGAAGCGACGAAGCTTGTGATTTGAGAGCCTCCCACACTCGAAGCTGCCTCTTGGTACCAATAACAGCAGCAGGAATGCTTCGCTCCACACACTCATCATGATCACCTCGGGGCTCAACAAACCAGTCAGAAACAAAACCTGCAACACTGATTGCCTACCCTCTTGTGGGTCTGATGAATAACACTTACACATCTACCAACTGAGGAACATGTCTTAGAGGCTGTCCAAGACATTTTCTCTTCTCAGTAGACTCCCAAAAGTCTCGTGTAATCATTCAATGCGGTGCAGCCTTCCATCCAGGTTACTTAAGAGGGCCTAGAAATGACCCAGGAATCCTTTCCTGGCAGAATTTTCCAGTTCCTGACAGGACTCATTCTGACCTGAGTTTTTGTTCATGTTTCTAGGACAGACCTTTTCAGGTTACTTCACTTTGTAAGCCAGATGGAAGACAACTACGATGTGTCTTAGCTTTCAAACCCCTCCTGGCTTCTCCCTCGCTGTGAGACCATGGTCACTACACACCACTTCTGAGCCTTGGTTTCTTCATCTGTGAACATAAGGGTTATGCTGCTCCTTGAGCTATTTAAAAATATTAGCAGGAGGAAAATGGGTGTGCGTAGGCTTTTTGTGTAGAACTGCATGTGTAGTTAGTAAGGAGGAGGCAGGTGAGGACTTGTGGGGAGGTAAAGAGCCATTGACTGCTGTGTTCTGTCTGAAACATCAGACATCTATGACACACTGACCTGCTTACGAAATATCAAGAGACTTGGAACTAGCTCGGTCTTTTGCTTAGTGGCCCTTATGTCCTGCAGGCAGTAACTTAACGCTGAATTATTTAATTACCATCCTGCAAATGGGTGGAGCTTATTACTTACTTGATCCAGATACGTGCCAGTCTTTGCATTCCCTGATAGAAATGTCATTATCTAAACTTATTTTGATCCTTCCACTGTGAGCCTTGTTGTCAAATGTTATCTGTAAAGACAAGAAAAAGGGTCCAGTGTGCACAACTAAGCTTTGGAGTCAAGCTAGCTCTCTGAATCCATCAGGAAGTAGTTCATTGAAGGACACGGGAAATGCTGGCCCTCATTTCTGATCCGATGGTAACTGTTAATCCCTGGAGTACCACTTTATTTCTCTATGAGTTGATAATATTCAATTAGATCTGCTATAGAGATTTTAGTGTCTAAAACCCCATTTTTTTCTAGGATGCATTCCAGCCCTGGACACCCCAGCAAACAAGAGTGCCTTCCCCTCCCTCCTTCCTATTCCAGACACTTGATTTGGCAGGAGTTCGGACAGCTTAGCTCTGCCCCACCTTCCCACAGGATCTTAACTATGGATGGCTTTTTGGCGTTTGGGAAATTATGCTATCACAGAAGCGGATCATTTCTGTCTTTAGACACCACAGACGAGAGGGTTTTTTAATTTCATTCTGGGCCTAGATTTCTCC
The DNA here is from genome assembly GCF_004664715.2 of Peromyscus leucopus. Taxonomy (NCBI): domain Eukaryota; kingdom Metazoa; phylum Chordata; class Mammalia; order Rodentia; family Cricetidae; genus Peromyscus; species Peromyscus leucopus. The sequence goes on along the minus strand of NC_051068.1, from coordinate 117,196,001 downwards.
ATCACCATGGTATTGCATGCATTACAAAGGGCTCGGGGACAGTGTGGCTAGCATGTATCACTTCTGCGATAACCAGGTGAAAAGACCGGGTGCAAGCAGCACAGAGCTTCAGCACAGTGCCTTCTGTGGTCCCCCGGTCTCCTTCTAATCTCCCTGCTTCCTCCATGCAGAGAAAAGAAAGGGAAGGTAAGAAAACCACCTACATCTTCTTCCCTTTCCCACCAAAGGATGGGAAGTGTCCAGTTAAAGGTCCTTCATGTATTGCTCAATCTTAAATCAATATCTCTCACCTCACTCCAGCCCCATGCTCAGGGAACATCACAGAAGAGGAGGCAGAAAGACTGTGAGAGCCAAAAGATGGGGAGGACCGCTGTGACATGGTCTTATGGACATATCGTGCCATTGCCTCGTGAGCACATAGCAGCTGTGGTCACCTGCACAAGACTAAGACACTCCCCTTACAGCAGAGATGGGGGAGAGACCCCAGAGACGCCACCCCCAGCTGAGGGGCTGTCGCCAGTTGATGACTACTGGAAAATGAAGAGTCATTATGTCTGGGTGTGTGGCTTCTGACAAGCTGTCCATGCTCTGGGGAATGGCCTCATACCCGCGCATACACAGGCAACACTAACTGGACTAAGTGGGAGGGGCGTGGAGCAGGGTCTGGAAGAGGGGACAGGGCTGGTGAATACAATCAAAACACATTGTATTTCTCTATGAAACTCTCAAAGAACTTTTAAAATGCTCAGAAGGCTCTGCCATTTAAATGAATTTCGTTGAAGTTTCTCCACATAGGGAAGTCAGCCATAGCCCAAGTGACTAAAACATCGCACAATGGTGCAGTTGCAAAACCTTCTACTGTAGCGAAAACTAAATCCCATTTACAACAGTTTGGAGAGAATTGCTCATACATCTCTGAAGTTGCTTGCATCAGAAGACCAGAACATACATTGCTAAGATGTGAGATGTTAAGTAACTTCAAAGAGTCTAGTCACCTTGTGTCTCCTCCAGACAGAGGAGCTTCTTTCCCTTCACAGCCGAGGCCACTGCTGTTGGCTGCCCTCCCACAGTGGCTGAAGAACACAAGGAGATGCCAGTGTCATTTGATGGGACAAAAAGTCCTTGCCAACGAGAAAGTACTCTTTTTCCACAAGAAGAGCCTCAAGGACTGCTAGGGACTCAGTAGATAGCTTGAGTTACATCTCAGTGAGCCTCATTCGATGCTGAATCTCCCCAAGAAGAAAGGATGCTGGGTAGGATTTTAAAAGAGTATTGCAGGAAAAAAAGGTTGTAATATTTGAAGAGGTAAGCACTTACTACAGAAGCGTGAGGGCTGGTGTCCAGATGCCCAGAACCTATGTGCAAGCCAGGCAGGCACGGTGTCTGCCTCTAACACTTGAGGAACTAAGACAAGGAATCTCCTAGGCAGGTGTGTTAGCCAGACTAGCCAGAACTGGTGATCTCTGGCTTCAGTGACAGAACCCATTGACCTGCCTCAATAGGTGAAGGATCAAGCAATCAAAGAAACCCCCTAATGTTAACTGTGGACTTTACACACATGTACACACACATATATATGCACCCACATATGCATGTTCCCACACACATGTGTGAACACACATATACAGGTGCACATATATACCATGTGCCACACATATATGAACACATATACATACCACACACACATACACACACACACACACACACACACAAAAGAATTCAGATGTTCATATGCCTAATAAAGAACCTCAAACAGCATCATGTGAGACTTCTGAATGCAGATGAACTATTTTTTCTGTTATAAATCCAACTTAGCACATGCAGGCAAAAGTTAAAGAGTATGTCAATGAATTTGAGGCTTAGATATCAAAATCAAGCCATTGGAAAGGACCCAGATTTCACAAGCATTTTTTAATTCATTCAACCAACATTAGCCTCACCTACTGTGTGTTGTTTGAGGGGAAAGATATTAATAAAATGACTATAAGCTTCAAGGAGCTTCCAGTATAACAGAGACAATGTCAAACACCTAGAAACTTCTAGAATAAAGAGCAAGGTGTCAACTACATAAAATATAAAAAGGGGAGAAGAGGAAAAGGCCATGAAAGCTGGAACAAGAGAACACAATAAATCAGCGCACTTCTTGGGAGATTATAGACTGTGTTTACAACTGAAGAATCACAAAAAGTCAACCAAGAAGGGTCATGACTGCAAGAACTGTGAAAACATCATTTCTCAAACTCAAGACAGAGAAGACTTGATGATATCTCAAAATCTTTCAAATCAGGTCACATTGCTGGTTAATACCAGGATCAACATGTATAGTATGGCTCAAAATTCTCTCCAGGTTTGGATGCTTTTTCATGTTAAACTTCTCCATATATTATTATATGATGGAATGTTACTTCACCCCTACTCCTGAATACTCCATTTTTCACAACCAAGTAATCAAGCTTCAGGAATATAAGCTGCTGCAAAGGCTGTACAAATGAGGCAATATAGGTTCAAACAGAACAAGGGCTTCAAATTCTGACCTCTGTGTGGCCAAACAGAATGTGTTATCAATGCATCTTTTTAAAAAATAAAATCACACTTATCCATATATATCATATATGTGATATATATATGTATGCATATATATTGGTATATGTGTATGTGTGTTCTTGTGTGTTTGAGCACACAGTGCACACGTAGAGGTCAGAAGACAACTTGCAGGATTAGTTCTCTCCTTCCACCATGTAGATTTGGAGGACTGAACCCAGGTCATCATCTTGGCCACAGCATCCTTCCTGTTGAGCATCTTAGCACTCACATTTGTCTTTTGAAATAATAAACCCTCGTGAGAGCATCCATGCTAAGGGAACTAAGCAGCCCCATCTACAACTGGAATACATACAATACAGGAGTGGGCGGAAGAAGAGAGACAGAATAGAGCACTCAGGACCACACAGTGCAGTTATGAGCAGTAACCCCAGGCTGCAAACATCCACAGTGAGCAAGTTCAACAAAGACCCCTTGGCAACAGTGGAAAGCAGTCTCTCTCTCTCTCTCTCTCTCTCTCTCTCTCTCTCTCTCTCTCTCTGTCTCTCTCTCTCTGTCTCTCTCTGTCTCTCTCTGTCTCTGTCTCTCTCTCTTTCTCTCTCTCTGTCTCTCTCTCTCTGTCTCTCTCTCTCTCCCCTCACGAGAGCGCACACACACATTCCTGATCCTTCGGTATTTCGTCATCTGCTGTGCACCAAGCCCCACACTGGAGACAGCAGCAGACAAGGAAAGTCCCTTCCTTACAGAACATGCACTGAGGGCAGCAGACAAGCACCAAGCAAGCAGTGTGCAGAGCAGAAGCTAGCTGGAATAGCGTCCCAGCACATTCAGGGTGGAGCGTCCTCTTTCTGACCATGCCTTCCTCAGCACCGGTATATGAACCTGAGCCACACACCTAGATAAAATAACCTTTTCCTAGACAGGAGCCACATTCAGCACAGCCCATACTTACAGTCAGAGTGAAGTCATAACAGTCAGGAAGTTCCTGGTGGCGAACTGTCTGCAGATTGATGGCTTTCAGCTTAAACTGGAGTTCCACCGTCAGGAGTCTGGAAAGCAGAGGACACTTGAGATGAGGGGACACACACAGACTGGGCTGTGTGTCCCTCCAGAGGACACTTGAGATGAGGGGACACACACAGACTGGGCTGTGTGTCCCTCCAGAGGACACTTGAGATGAGGGGACACACACAGGCTGGGCTGTGCACCCCTCCAGAGGACACTTGAGATGAGGGGACACACACAGGCTGGGCTGTGCACCCCTCCAGAGGACACTTGAGATGAGGGGACACACACAGGCTGGGCTGTGCACCCCTCCAGAGGACACTTGAGATGAGGGGACACACAGGCTGGGCTGTGCACCCCTCCAGAGGACACTTGAGATGAGGGGACACACAGGCTGGGCTGTGCACCCCTCCAGAGGACACTTGAGATGAGGGGACACACAGGCTGGGCTGTGCACCCCTCCAGAGGACACTTGAGATGAGGGGACACACAGGCTGGGCTGTGCACCCCTCCAGAGGACACTTGAGATGAGGGGACACACACAGGCTGGGCTGTGCACCCCTCCAGAGGACACTTGAGATGAGGGGACACACACAGGCTGGGCTGTGCACCCCTTCAGAGGACACTTGAGATGAGGGGACACACAGGCTGGGCTGTGAATGGCTCCGCTTTCCTCACCTGTGGAAGTCCAGTGTTAGGTTAAGTTTATTTTCTCCAAGTGTTCTGATGTCAAAAGGTTCATCTGGCTCTATAAGGAAACATTCTGCCACGGAAAGGAACAAAACCATAAATAAAATGCATTTTCAAAGGATAATCAGTAAGAGCAATTATTTGTGTTATTACTTTTTACATCAAGACTGCGGAGCTCAGTATCAACGCCACTTGTTCTGACATCCTGTTTTTAAGAGGTAAGACATTTCTGGAGTGGTTGAATATTTAGACAGACTCAAACTCTGTCTCAGAATGTCATCATTCTCCCTGTTTCTATTTCCTCTATGCTTTATCTGTTTTTTTTTTTTTAAATGGGATTCATGAGTTGTATAACAAAGGTTCACAATAGAAGCTGACACATAGCCGGGCTGTGGTCATGCATGCCTTTAATCCCAGCACTCAGGAGGCAGAGCCAGGCGGATCTCTGTGAGTTCGAGGCCAGACTAGGCTACAGAGTGAGTTCTGGGACAGTCATGACTACACAGAGAAACCCTGTCTCGAAAAAAAAAAAAAAGAAGAAGAAGAAGCTGACACATAAGAACCATATAGTTCTTCCTGTGCCGTGAGAGCACTGGCTATCACTGTTTTCAGAGATGTAGTTATCACGGGGCTTAGAAACAATTCAGGGAGTTAAAAACACAGTTCAGGGTTGTAGGAGATCATCACCTGTTTCAATTTCTGGATCGATGTCAAAGGTATCATTCCCGGGGCAGATGGTGCCTCGCTTGTAGAAGTGCTGACAGATGGCCATGGCCGACTGCTGCGTCCCCTTGTTCTCATAAGCATGGTTGCCAACAGAGATGTTGCGAAGCTGCAGGTACTTCATCCCAAAAAGAGAGACGGAAATGGAACACCAGCCAGGACAAAGGGGTGCCGGTCAGGGGAAATCAAAGCCGTGGTAACCCTTCCCAGCCATGTCTTGAGAGGGTAGGTTCCCATCTGCCCTCAGTGTGCAGACATTCAGGAAACACACCGTGGGATGCTGCATCTGAGCAAGTGGCTCTGAGGTAGAGCAGCAGAGATCAAAGGGACGGCTGAATCCCAGGAAAGCCCCATGGAGGCCTTGACTACTCAGACGCTTTGTACAATCTACCCAGGAATTCTCCAAGCCAACAGCCTTCTGACCGCAGCCTCTCCCTACACTCCTGACCCAGAATCTTCTTTCTCACTTAGATGAGCATCCCAGGTCATTCTCTGACAGGTAAAGTAAAATCAAAGCCAAGCAGGGCACTACAGAAGTAAAGCAGTTCTACATGGCTCATCTGTGGTCCTCCCCGTTACTGGAACACATACAACAAGGATTCTGAACCCACTAACAAACATTTTCGTGTCTCTCTGAGACTTCCTTCTTCGTAGAGTAATTTCATCAAATGCTATGCTGTTGATCACGGATGAAGGTTTAGGTATGTGTGGACATGGGCGGAGCATGTGTCTCCCTGATGCATGAGCAGTGCTGGATCATAAGAGTTGTAATTTCTGGTGGATTATTTAAAAACAATGCAGAGTGGTCCACTGAGTGGGGGAATAAGAGAAACAGCTGGATGCAGGAATTCACATGCTGCGCTTGAGACATTAGACCAAGCAGTTCCAACATAACAGGGCTGGAGGGACTATGAGGACCTTTTGCCCCTCTGTGTCCCTTCCAGCGAGAGCTGAGCATGTGGACATCTTGATCTTAGCCTTTCATGCCTCTAGAACTGCGAGAGAGAAACTGCTTTCACTTATCATCCTGACAGACACTTTCCTATAACAGCAGAAAGAAACGTGACAGCAAGCTAAGGACTCTCCGTGGTGCGACATGGAGATCTAACAAGCTGTGTGGCTTCAGTGCCAGACACAGGGTTTTGAAGACAGAGTTTAGTCCTGGTGATAAAGGTAAAGACATTTTATAAAGCATTTCCAAGCCTTTAGCCAGGCATAGTGATTGCTTTTCAGAGGTGGAGGCAGGAGGACCAAAAGGTCGATGCCAGCCTCTGCTACAAAGTTTGAAGTCACCTTGGGTTACATAAGGCCCTGGTTCAAAACAACAAAATGTAATGGACTATTTACTCCTTGTCTCTACATAACACCTAAGAAACACATACATTGGGTACAGCGCGTTGCAGATACTAATATATTTAAAAGAGAAATCTAGGGCTGAGAGATGGATCAGTGTGTAAAGCACTTACCACCTAATCATGAGTTCAAATCCCCGAGACCCATGGGAAACCAGGTGCAATAGCATGCATTTGTGATCCCAATTTTCCTATGGTGAAGTGGGAAACAGAGACAAGGAAATCCCCCAAGAAGCTTGCAAGCCAGCTAGCTTAGTATTTGTAATGATGAACAAGACTCTGATCTCAAACAAGGTAGATGCTGAGGACTACAGTCAAAGCTGTCCTCTGATGTTCACACAAATGTCATGACCTGCATACATGACACACACACACACACACACACACACACACACACACACTACAGCCAAAGCTGTCCTCTGATGTTCACACAAATGTCATGACCTGCATACATCACACACACACACGCACACGCACACACACACAGCAGCGCCCACACACAACACCTGCACACACGCACACGCACACCCACACACCACACGCCGCACCACACACACACCCCCGCCACACCCACACACACGCACACACACTACAGCCAAAGCTGTCCTCTGATGTTCACACAAATGTCATGACCTGCATACATCACACACACGCACACGCACACGCACGCACACACACGCGCCACACACCCCACCACACGCACACGCCACCGCCCCCACACCACCCACGCACACACACTACAGCCAAACTGTCCTCTGATGTTCACACAAATGTCATGACCTGCATACATCACACACACACACACACACACACACACACACACACACACGCACACGCACACACACACACACACGCGCGCGCGCACACACACACACTTTAAAAAAAAAATCTCTAAACTTAACTTTACCGCTAAGCTATTTGCTATTTTCCTTCTAGACACTGTAGGGCCTGATTCTGTTTAGCAACTTCATGTAGCTTTTGTCTCTAAGTTTCCTATTCCCACCGCTAACCAAGAGCCTGGGCTCTGTAAAAATGAATTTCATCCCAGCGGCTCGTGATCGCTGTTTGAACAGGTTGTCTCTAGAAAATGAAGAGTCACAATTGCCCGGGAACAATGCTTGAAGAAAGGATTTAATGATTTCGAAGTGTAATCTGTAGCTACCCTAGGTTAAAAATACAGTGGTGGTGTATGGTGCACACCTTTAATCCCAGCACTTGGGAGAGAGAGGCAGATCTCGAGGCCAGCCAGGTCTATAAAGCAAGTTCCAGGACAGCTAAGACTGTTATACAGAGAACCCCTGTCTCAAAAAACAAATAAACAAACAAAAAATATACTGACCTCAAACACTTTTTTAATTAACCCTTCAAAAGAAGTGACTTTGAACCTTGAGAAAGTACTAATTATAGCAAAAATAATCCAGAGTGAAAACTTGACTCTGGAGGATGAAGAACAAGCCTCCTTTCTGTCCGGCAGTTAGCATCACAGGGCATTCAACAGGCATGACATGAAAGCCTCACTTGTACATGAGTTTGAAGGCCTTGCTTGTTACACAAACTTCCAAATTAAAATCCTCATTATTGGTTATAGGTCTCCAAAAGTATAAGCTTTGAAGACTTAATGACTGCTTACATCCAGGGTTATGTTGAGTATTGAAGCTCTCTCGTCAAGTCCTATCCCTGATTCTTTTAATCAAGTCATTGAAATTCAACCTTTCTGCTGGTTGGAAACAAAAGCTTTTATTCTAATTGTATAAAAGTTTGTTAGCAATATTTTTCAATCAATTTTTAAATAAGTAGTTTACTTTTAGAGAGGTGTGTGTGTGTGTGTGTGCCCCGTGATGGAGGAGGGGGTACCTGCAGAGGCCAGAAAGACAATGGATTTTCTAAAGCTGGAGTCACAGGCAGTTGTGAGCTGCCTGATGTGAGTGCAGGGAAGCAAACGCCAGGTCTTCTGGAAGAGCAGCAAGTGCTCTTAACTGCTGAGCCATCTCTCCAGCCCTTAAACTACATTTGAATTGTTTATTCATAAGTCGCCTCCAAGCAGAACTGTACACTGGAGTGTGGGTTTCTATATAATTTGTCCCTAGCATTTCTCCAGTCTGTTATTTCTCCAGGGTAAAGGATGTACACACTGTCTGGGTATCTCATTATTAGAACACTAGTCTTGCTTGTGCACGGCCCTGAGTTCAACCCTAACACCTAAAGCAAGCAAACAAAATCCACGGCAAATACACACAGTTGGTTTACCTGGCCCACCGCGAAGATGATTTGGTCGTACACATCGTTTTGAGTGTATACTGCGTATGTGTCGTCCATCCGGTCCATGTATCCTTTCAGGAAGAGGTGTTTGAAGGCTATGGTGTTCTCTTCCTTGAAAGCTACTACCATCTGGTTACTCAGTCCAAACAGGACCAACTTTAAAAAAGAAAGAAAGAAAGAAACAGTGTGAGGATGAAAAAGCTGAACAGAAAAGAGATGGAGGCATGTGGTTCAGGGGCTTGGCTGGCAAGAATTTACAAGAAGCTTGGCAGGGTATCCAGAAGGCTTGGGGGCTGGGAGATGGCTCAGTGGATGAAAGAACTTTCCTTGCTCGTATGAGGACCTGAGTTCAAATCCTCAGATTCAAAGGAAAGCCAGATGTGTGCCAGCAATCCAGCACTCCTGTAGGGACAAAGGAGGTGGAGATGGAGAGTATCTGAGAGCTCACGGGCCAGGTGTGCACAGCGGAAAACAACAGACCTGGATGGAGAACTGACACTCAGCTTTGTCCTCTGGTCTCCACATGCATGCCACGGCACATGTGCACTCACATTCACATGCTGAAATGTGCATGCACATACACTGCACACACACACACACACACACACACACACACACACACACACACAATGCATATATATATAGAGACAGAGACACACAGAGAGACACATGGGGGAGGGAGAGCGGGAAGAGGGAGAAAAGGAATGTTCACACTTACTGGATAACAAACTAAGACAGTCTAAGCCCTATGAGCAGACTAAAGTCCTAGACCTCATTACCCAAGTTGTCCCAATAAGACCCAGAATCGAAACTATATTCTCTAAATTAGAGTATATTAAAGTAATATTTCATTAATATTCAGGCAGAATTTTCCATGAAATCCAACTGTTCAGGTTTGGAAAAAGTTGTTTCACTGTGCAGCCATCAGTCAGACTTGCCTCACTCCATGTTTCTAGTCTTTTATCCCTCCCAAACCACTTCAGTATCCCTCCCTCTCTCCCTCCTTCCCTCCCTCCTTTACTCTCTCTCTCTGTCTCTCTCTCTCTGTCTCTCTCTGTCTCTCTCTCCCCCTCATTCTCAGTATCTCTCCTCTCTCTCTCTCATTCATCCCGTTCCCCTCTCTCCGCCCCTCCCCCAGATACTCTGATTCAGACCCAAGGATGAGGTGGGGTATACTTGGGAACAACACTGAGCATCTCTGTGTGAGCGCTATTGCAGAAATTCTCCCCACAGTTATCAGCTGCACAGCATGGTCCCTAATACAGCAGTTTTGCAGGCGAGCTTGTAAAAGTTCAGAGAAATTAAGTAATTTTAAAGTCACATGACTAGGAAGTGTGTAGTCAAAATTACAATCCATGTCTGAAAGATTGAATCCAAGCTCCATTTATCCCATCACTCCAGGAAATGTATTCCTAGGATCTGGTGTGAAAGAATGCATTTGTCTCCCCACTTTGACATCTGACCTGCATCCATATGCCTTCATCCTCTACCTAACTTGACTTTCATTTCTGAAAAGTTTCTTTAAGCTAAATGTGACAGCTTGGTATTCTAGGGACATGAAATCTATCAACACTGGTCCAAGGATCTCCCAAGCATTCCCAAAGATACTCTTACGAATACATTCAAACATCCAGGTGCATCCTAGAATTCACCACTGAGCTAGGTTCTGGACAACAAGGACACAACCTGTCCTGGCCCTCAAAAGAGCCTAAAATACCAGACTTCTCTGGGAGACCCAGGCCAGGGCTGGAGCTTCGATGCCAGGGAAGGACTCTGTAAAGAAGGAGCCATCTCCTCCGAATTGTCTTAGCAGCCTACACTCTGACCACTTACCTCTCAGTAGAACCCACAGACTGCACGGCTGTACTAACATCTTCTCTGTAGTCTGTAACACTGTTAGAGGCCAGGTGAAGGCGAGATCGCTCTGTCTCTGTCCCTCTCTGTCTCTGCCTCTCTTCCTCCTCCTCTCCTTCTTTCCCTTCCTCCATCCCTTCCTTCCCAGTTCTAGCCAAACCTTAAATAAACCCGTTTCCTCCCCCTTTCCTGTAAAGTGCCAAGCAGTAAACCTGGGTTCTGGATGACAGACAGAGGCTGCGGTGGTTGGGAGACCTGCTGTACTCCAGAGAACGAGACAGATGATGAGAGAAATGGGACCTTGGGGTTGGGGGCACTTAGAGATACAGACATTTTCCTTCTGCTGCTGAAAAGCAAAACCTCCCAGTTCTAGAGACATCCATCACCAAGTCATTTTCATTTTCCCAGTGACAAAGTAGCCTGTGTACAATGTGTTTGAGTGCTCAGATCCAGACTAAGAAGAGATTACAGTTAAGAGTCAGAGATAGGGATCACTGGGTGTGGTGGCTCACACCTTTAGTCTCAGCTCTTGGGAGGCAGAGGCAGGTGGATCTTCATGAGTTCAAGGCCAACCTGGTCTACAAAGAGAGTTCCAGGAGAGCCAGGGTTACACAGAGAAAAACAAGACAGAAAGAGTCAGGTATGGGGGCTGGAGAGATGACTCAGTGATTAAACATTGCTGCTCCTGCAAAGGACTGGAGTTCCAGTCTGCACACAATGCCCACAGTGCCCTGTAATCCTAGTCCCAGGAGAACTGACACCCTATTCTGCCTTCTAGGGGTACTGTCACACAGATGGCAGAGAGAGGGAGGGAGGGAAGGAGGGAGGGAGGGAGGGAATTAAATGTAGTTTTTCTTTAAAAGAGTCTGAGGGAGAGCGGGGAGAGAAGGGAGGGAAAGATATTGCAAATGTTAGGTATGGAGGCTGCTGCCTGGATTCCAGCACTCAGGAGGCTAAGATCACGGGATTGCACAGACTTTGAGGCCAGTCTAGCCTCCATAGTGAGTTCCAAACTAGCCTGAACAATACATTGAGACCCCATTTCAAAACAAACAAACAAAAAAACATACTTACCAAACACCTTTGTGTGTTTCTAACCAAAAGGCTTAAACCACTGACTAAGATTCCTCTTGGCCACACTAGTAACTATTAGGGATTCTCTAAAAAGATGAGCAAGCAATTATGAACGTAACTCTTAGAGTGTGCAAATCGAAGACTGTGCATCCTTGATCTCTGCTATAGTTTCCTGTATCACACAGAGAACATTGCACACTAAGTCTCACACAGTCTGAGAGACAGACATGCACAGCTCAGGTCCAGTTTGTTTTAAGACTTGAGCTTGAGCATGAGCGTGTGTGTGTGTGTGTGTGTGTGTGTGTGTGTGTGTGTGTGTGTGTGTGTATTATATAGATATAGATATATTGAAAGCTTGGCACACAGCCATCACCCAAATGTATCTATTATTATCTAAGTAACTAGCATTCCCATCCAACTGGCACAGGCTCCCCCATATGAATGACACAAATAAGCCTTTCAGTGCTGTGACATATTTCATTATCACCTGGAAATAAAATTTCAAGTGCAACTTGCCAAGTATTATACTGAGAACTGAGCATGTTTCCATGGTGATACATTGACGAGGAAGTGCATCTGCCTCTGGTGTCTCCATGCAGCCACTTCTGAGCCATGAGGCCTTTTAAACACTGTAAACATCAGTACCTTTCTGTAAGGTGAGAGAAGCTGGGATTTCTCCAATTGGAGGATGGTTAGAATGGCATGAAACCATGCACTGGGACAGAGTGGTCACCCAAGTCCTGGGTTAGAAATCTAAACAAGAATTCCACCAACTTCAAATGAGTCTAGGAACTGCCTTGGTTTACTAATCACAAGTACTTGTTTGTAACAAGCAATTAAAATTAGCAATCTTAACATTTAAAAAAAAAACTCTCCTTCAATAACAGGTATTCACCAAGAACAGAAAATAAAAATACTAACCTAAACTTGGCCTTCGTGTTTGTCCTTCTGCTTTTAACAAGTGATACTTCCCCTCACCAGCAGGAGAGTCCTTTTTTTGACATTTGTTTATTTTGTTCGTGTGTGCACACATGTGTGGAGGTCAAAAGATGATTGATAGGAGTCAGTTCTCACCTTCTACCACGTGGGTTCTGGGAATCAAATCCAGGTTGTCTGTTTGGCAGTGAGCACCTTTACCAGGGAAGCCATCTTGCCAACTCCCAAGGTCCATTTTTATAATAAACCACAACAGTTTAGACAACTATTACAAAACATGATTCCTCAAAAAAAATTAAAAGAAGCTATGGGAAATAGATTGAAATTTTCCCTTCTCACAAAAATGAAGGCACTTATTTTACAGGCTGATACAAGCTCCCATCTGCTGACTCCATATTCTTCCACTACACATCTCTCATGATCCGGGCCTGTAAGAATCCAAGAGATTGCCTACAGCAAAAATCCATGCAGTTTCTAGAGAAAGGAATTCCCAGAATATTAGGAATGAAAGAATAACCTCATGTTGGGAGTCAGCTAGCATCTGTGGAAGATTTAGATCCCTCTCAAGAAATGTCTTCATTAGGATCCAAATGTTAAAAATGTTTATTCCTGAAAACTATTATGGTAGTAAAATTATAATAATGAAAAATGAAAATAAGCTGGATGCCATGATGCATGCCTTGAATATCAGCCCTGGGAAGCAAGAGACAGGTGAATATCCATGAGTTCATGCCAGTCTGGTCTACATAGAGAGTTCCAGGCCAACTAGAGCTAAATAGTGAGAGCCTGTCTCAAAATAATTTTTAAAGGAAATGTAAGCACGCATGCTGTGTCCCTTCACAGCAATAAAACCCTAACTTAGACAGGTGTATTTTTTCTTATGTTTTTGATGTCTTTAGGCACGCAGGTAAAAGCTGTCTTGTGAACAAGGCCCTCCTTCTCTGGTGTGCAAAGAGGTTTGCACCTAACTTGTACTGGGAGATGCTCACCTGGACAGTCACCATTGCGATTTTCAGAATTTGTATGGCGAGTTTCCATGGCTTCCTACCCCGAGCCCAAAACTTCTCACAAGGATTCATAAAAAAGAATTTGAGTTTCCGCCTCATCTGGTCTTCTAAGAGAAGCTCTTCACTGGGGGACGAGCTCTGGTGAAAAGTGCAGTGACTTTCATCCTGGTGAGGGCTGCAGCTGCTTCCCGCCACCTCAGGGTTCGCCATCTCTAGGGAGGGAACCAAACATTTCCACTCAGTGGGGAAAGGCACAAGCCCACGTCAAAGGATCCCTGTCGGTCAGACAGAATAGAAACACAAAGTGGGAGTGGGGGGGGAGCGGGGACATGAGAAAAGAATGGGGGGGCTTCTCGCCAGCTGAGAATCAAATGTTCTAGAACAATTAACATTTGCTTAAGGCCTCCTCCCCTTACAACTGTAAACCCGCAGTTTTCTAGAACGCTCATTAGGAAACCCCCTTAACAGGAAAAGGACGTATTAAAAACCCCTTGCACGGCCCTAGTGGCTCTTGGGCTCTACTTCCACCCCCAGATATCTCTGGAGCCACCTGCCATCCTACTTACCAAAAAATGAGACAGGAAGTTTCCCAGCAACGCTTTGAGATGTGGCTTGAGAGCCACCACGATGGTACATGAGGCTAACACTAGGATGCTTATGACCCTCTCTTAAGAAGCCCACACTCATGCAGAAGGATGCCTTACTCTTCCTTCTGGACCACTTCTCTTTCTCTCTTCACCCTCATGCTTTAAAAGTATATTAAAATAGCATTAATAAACTCCCACTCTGCCTCTTAACTAGTCCTGAAATTCTTTTCCATATCAAAGCCGAGGATCTAGTTTTCCCCGAACGGAAGTACCTGAAAGATTAAGGGTGCCCAAGCCTGCTGCAGATGGCAGTGTGGAGCTGTGGTAGTGTGTCCAAGAAAGCTCGCATGGCTGCCCCAGGGTCCATAGAGCTGTCCTGTACTCCCACACCATCTCAGGTGAGCATGGATTATAACGGGATATCAGTCTCCAACTGGTTTCAACTACTTAAGTGAATTCTTGCCTAGTTGAAAGTTAACAGCTCCAAGGTCTGCTCCTATTAGCAAAAGATTTCATGTTTGCATGTAAGGCTGTGTATGGTATGTGTGTGCTTTCTGGCTCAGTGGGTACCAGATACAGTTTTTGCAAAGATCGGGGCCTGAGAGGCTGAATAAGAACTTCAGAGAGTAAATGGACCCTGAAATGATATACAGATTTTCACGTGGACATGGTCATTCATTTTCCTCTCTGGGGAGAAACAAAAACTTCCATACAATTATTAATCAATAAACAGGCTTTGTAAGAACCAAGAACTGGTTTAGATCTCGATCCTTCTATGACTTGTGTCAACTCACATTCCCTCAGCCCACATTGAGCCTTATTCCTGCAAAATGATAATATCTATCCTCGGAAGATTGTAGCAGCTATTAAATAAATGCAAATAGGGCCTTAACACGGAGTGTAAGCAGGCAGCCTCTCTTACACTCTATCCCAACTAGGCAGGGAGGCTCTCTAACATCAACGAGATTTCTAGGGACTGTGTGAGCCTCCAGAACTGAGCTCTGCTACAGAGGGGAAGACAGCCTTCAACTGCAGCCCCTTTCCCAAATGGCCCAATGCTTGAACTTGTTTCCTCTTACCCAGGATATTTGAAGCATGTGCTTCATACTTCATACTTCATACTGTTTCTTTTGTCTCTTTGAAAGGGTTGAAGAAACTTTTCAAACTGATGAAGAAGTCTCTCCAGAGACTGCAAGTTACCTGGGATTCCCCCTCAGTGATACTATGGAAACGCATTCAAATAAAATACCCTACACTCACCAAGAGAGTAGAGTTTTTCCGCACAGAACAGAAGCCCATCTGAGTTTAATGTTTTCATAATAACTTGCACTTAATGATGAAGGGAGAAGAATTTAGCCTACATTCATACATCTGATAAATGAGACCTACTGCTTTCCAAGTCTAGAATCACACGTTGGATATAGATTACAACATTCTCAGCAAACCCAGCATTCCTGAAGTGGAGATTTGGGCTATAAAAACCAGTCATGGGAGACATTCTAAACTCCTGATTAATGAAAAGTGATAAGTAAGGCCACTGCTGAGTGAAGAGAATAATGCATAAAACATATTAGTATGTAACAAATGCCGTCAGTTCCTTCCGAAGACAACCATAATGGCGTGCATTAAGGTGTGGTTTTGTCCCAGTGTTACAAGTCACCTCAGAGCATGAGTATATGTAACAATTCTTGGGTAAAGACGTAAAGGACAGGAAAAGGCATGGCAAACAAATAAAAAACCAGTGGGATGCTTTAGACAGCATTTGTTTCTGCCAAGCTGGGGATAGAGTCCCCAGTCTTGTTCATGTGAGACAAGCACTCCGATTGCTCAGTCACATACCCAGCCCTTCACTCTACTCCTTTGAAGAAAGAGGTAAGATGTTCTTGAGTGAAACTCCAAGAACTGGTGGCTTTTTTTTTCTCTCTCCCTTATGTCTGTGGGACTTTGAACTGGTTGGTTTTCATTAACTTGACACAATCCAGACATACCTTGGAAGAGGGAATCTTAATGGAGAAAACACCTCTGTAAGATTGGCCTGTAGGCATGTCCTTAGGGCCGTTTCTTAATATTAAGGTGGGAGGCTCAGTCCCCTTGGGGGAGGGGGTGGCCATCCCTGGGTAGATGGTCCTAGGTGGTATAAGAAAACAAGCTGATGTCCCCATTCCTCCTCTCTCATGTGGCAGCATGGGAGTTAGAGGGAGCCGGCCCTGAGGTCAGAGGGGCAAGAGAGCTACCCCTGCCCCCCACCAGCTGCAACACTCCGGAGGGCAGGCCCTGCACCCCACCTGGGCAGCACAATAGAGCCCATCCTGTTGGCAGAGGTGTGGGCGAGCCAGCCCTGTAGTTGTGAACATGGAGAGCCATCTCCATTACTCATCGGTCATGTGGCAGCATGGGTGGAAAGGTGGGGGGTAGAGGGGGGAGGGCTGCCCTGAGGTCATAAGAGCAGGAGAGCTGGCCCTGCCCCTCATCAACAGCAGCACTCAGGAGAGTGGCCCCTGTGCCATGCCTGGGCAGCCCAGTAGAGCTGGCCCTGAAGGTGTGGGTGTGGGAGATCCGACCCTGAGGATGTGAAATCAGGAGAACTGGCCCCCGCTCCTTGCTCATTGCTACCAGGGGTGAACTCACCAGAACAATGCAGGAGTCTGCCCTAGTGGTGAGGACAAGGGAGAGCTGGCAGGCTGACCAACCCTGCAACTACCCAGGCCCAGAACCAGGATTATGTGTTGGCCCACCCCAACATCCACCCCATCTGTGGTCTGCTGGTGCTGCAGACCCAAAGCTCCAGGATCTCCACAGCACAGGGCAACAGCAGAATAACCCAGAGGAGTTCCAGTGAGGGCCCAGCATCGACAGTGTAGCAGAGACCAGAGGCCTCGAACCAGACCTTTGTAATGGACACTTGCAAGTAAAATATGTGGACAAGAGGGTTTACTGAGTGACTCACTCTGTCACACTGCAGCTTCCAGGACGAGACTGATTTTTTTTTCCTTCTCTTTTATTTCTCTAAAATTTTATTTTATTTTATTTGGAGGGGGAGGGGGGTTGCAAGGGCAGAGGGTGGATTTGAAGGGTCAGAGAAATGAATGGGATGGAGATGCGTGATGTGAAAGACACAAAGAATTGATTAAAAAAATAAAAGGAGAAAAAGAAAGAAAGAAAGCTGAGCAAGCAGAGCTTCACCACGGCTTCTGCTCCAGTTCCCGCCTCGCCAAGTTCGCCCCGTGCCCGACTTCCCACAGTGATGAACTGTGATCGTGCCCGACTTCCCACAGTGATGAACTGTGATCCTACAAGAGAGTTCCTGACTTCCCACAGTGATGAACTGTGTACAAGAGAATTCTGAGCTGATATTAACCCTTTCCTCCCTGAGTGACTTTTGGTCATGGTGTTTTATCACAGCAGTAGAAACCCTAACTGGGACAGACTTAAAACAATTTCTGTTGGTTACTACATATGAATAACTACAGTAATGAACGTGTTGGTAGTAAAGTGTGTTTGTGGACTACTCATCTGAAGTCCCACCAAACCCCTTTCCATTGTGATACAGAGAAAATTAAACTTTAAACACACTAGCCATACACCATGTAACAGTAACCGGCAGGAACAAAGAGAAAACAGCCAACCACCATTAATTTATTCAAAACGCTGCTCAGGTTGTTCCAGAAACACAGCTTTCATTCTGGGCTGACTGCTAAACTTACAAAGCATGGGGATCCACGCTGGCCGACCAGGTATTGACCCCGCTCTTTTTCTGGTGTGAAGGCCTGCACAGGGGCCCCGCAGGAGTCTACCTGGGATGTCAGGGTGCTGGCCCTAGACTGACTCACACACTTAGACAGCAGCCAGAGGCTAGATTGGGTTGAGCTGCACGAATGTAGCGATTGAGAGGGAATGTGTGATTTGGAGAAAGCACCACAAACTGCCCCAACCTGCTTCTTCAGCATCGCTGCTTCTCACCAGACCCCTCCCTTCTTTCCGCCCTCCCTCTCTGGCTCTACAATTTGACAAGTCTATGACTTCAGGCAACTCTCTAGGTCCAAACCGAGCCCTAGTTTTCGCTCCTGCAAAATGAGAACAGTTCTACTCTCTCTGCCGCGCCTCCTTCCTCTTCTTCTATGCCATGGGACTACCCCTGTGGGGCTGGTTCCGAGCAAGAAAGCCAAAGCTGGCCTGCTGTCATCCGGACACCACACCCTGAGATCTCCGGCTTCTGCAACCTGCCCGAGTCCGACCAGCGCAGAGCCCGTGCTGTTGCCTCCATTTCTACCCCTGGCCACAGCCTTTACAAAGGGAGCCCAAGTTAAGAGCAGACACGAAGCCACTCCAAGAATGGTCTCTGAGACCCTGGAGGGAGTCCAGTTGGCCTCCCGGGGCACAGGCTCCCAGAGAGAACCCACTCTGGGCTGGGGTGGCATCCTGCACTGGATTCTCGCAGCTTGCTTCTCGGGAAACACAGCTATGAACAGCCAGGACTCTGCTGTCACCTCCAGACCTTGCCGAGGTGACGCAGAGAGGGTGTTTCCACCCCAGCCGCGAGCCCCACTGACCTGTGGTCCATGGCGGAGCCCCGGTTGTGCCAAACCGGTGCATCTCGCACTCCGCTCCCCTCTGTGTGCCCTCCATGGCTGGCGCAGGTGTCCTGGCCCCTACCCTCCCGCTTACGGTCACCTGCTGCTGGAGACATCGAACTCCCTCCCCGAGCGCCGAGCGCCAGCAAGCAAGGTTCACACGACACCTGATGCCCCGGGGCAGCGCTGGGCTAGGCTCACCTGCGGCCCAAGGCGCGCCGAGGGCGCACCCAAGGGAACAGCGGGGACCCACGGGGAGGAGTCAGGTCCTGCTAGCCGCCGAGGGATGCGACGCATCAGCGCAGGGTCACTCTGGGCTCCCAGCCCCACAGGCTCCAGCCATCCTCCCTCCTCTGGCCCCAGCCTCGTGACCCACCTCCCGCAAGACTCGAGTTCCCTGCCACGCCCTTTGTGGGACGGCCTTTCTCTGAGACAGGTGGGGAGGGGAGGCCGTCTGAAGGAGTGTGGCTGGGGCGCTGTCTTCTGTCTCCCACATCTCCAGCAGCCTGTTCCCTGCGCTCCCACCAAACATCCCCACCGGCTTTCTCTGTGAGCTGGAAAGGGACTGGTGAGGTGGATCACTAGGGGACCATTCCAACAGGTGGCATGGAGCTATCAAGGCGGGGTGGGATGCACACTGAGGCTCTCCTGCAGTCACGTTCACCTGGCTCCGGGGCCTTCCTTTGCATGTGAACTCATTTAACATTGGTTCTCCCGCTGATCAAGAACAGCAGAAACTTTGGCTAATTTTAATTACAATCACTTGAGATTTGTTTTAATTTATTGCTTCATTTTTATTATCTTGGGGGCATGAATCCTTACCTGGCAAGGGAGATATCATGATCACGAAGGCGCCTTTCCCAGCGCGAGGCTTCTCCATTGCACTCTGGATGTGTTGACCCCTGCAATTTCCCCCAGTGTGGGGAACTTATCTGCACAAATTGTGATAAGTGGGGGGCTGTGTGCATGCTTTTGCTTGAAAAAATAAATACTTTTTAAGTTGTAAAATAAGTAAATCTTCCTAACAAGGTATCCCACAAACTATGTCCAGAGCAGACAGACCATTTTGGAAACTCCTAGATCAGTTCCAACAGACAATTTATAAATGGAATTATCCTTTCTTGTGTCTTTTTGTGTGGGGAAGTGTTTTTAGTTTTGTTTTTCAATGGAGTGCAAAAAGTTTCTGCTGTTCATTAACCCGAATCCCAAGTGAGATAGCCAAGCTAGATGCTCAGAGGATATAACTGGCACACTCTATTCTCAAGTGCAATTTGGAAGTATAATTTAATCTGCAATGCCCACATGTCTCATACAGTTTAATGCTGACTTTCCTTTCTGTAGCTGAAGGTATCATTGTAGCAAGAATTTGGAATGTATAATTGTTCAGAAGCAACCTGAATTTTGGAGAGGTTTGCACAAATGAGTGATGACCCTCCCTCAGCCCTGGTGAAGCTGAGTTATGTCTAGTAGTGAATGAAAAAAGTTTGGCTTTAGAGTCAGTTCAAGGAAGCACAAGTTCCCTTTTATGTAACTCACTGACTTCTTTGTAAGAAGTCATTTACTCTCTCTTCCTCTCCATTCCCATTCATGTTTAATCTCTCTACTGAAAGGAATAGTGAATATTAATTAATATGAAGCATGTTTATGTGCTTACAGGTGTCCATTCTTGTCTTTGGGACAATCAAAGCTAATGGAAAAAAATCAACCATGTTCATGAATTGCAAAGACTCAATATTGTTAAAGATATCAGTTTCTACTCAGTTCATTTATAGGCTGGATCCAATCCTAACAGGAATTCCAACAAGCTGTGTTTTAGAACTTAACAAACTGACTCCAAAACTCACATGGCAATGCAAGGAGCCTAGAGAAAGAGTAACAGAACACTCTTGGTGAAGACAAAACTAGAGAATTTACCAAACCCAATACCAGGACTCCTAAAGCTGGCTGAGTGAGACAGTTGTGTGGTATACAAAAGGAATACATCTAAACACTGGAACAGGGTCTAGAAATAGATTCTTATGTATGCGTCTGACCTGTTGATTTTTAACAAAACTATCAAGATACTATGTGGGCGGAAACTAGCCTCAATCATCAGCATAGTGATGTTATTGGCTCAAGAGAACCCACTTATGGGACTGAAGAGATGGCCCAGAGAGAGAGAGAGAGTTAGTGACCCTTGCAGAGGGCCTGAGTTCAGTTCTCAGCACCCACATGGCCGCTCCCAACCAACTCCAGCTCCAGCACCAGAGAATCTGATGCCCTCTGCTGGCCCTACAGGTGCCTACACAATTGCAATTCACGTGAACTCGTGCGGGCAAACACACACACACACACACACACACACACACACACACCATGAATAAAAACAAATCTTTAAAAATAATCAGTATACACTGGCATGAAGTCAAAAGAATGACGGCTTTGGCACCAGAGTCAAATATCTGAATAGACATTTCTGGAAAACAGGGCAGAGGTAGGAAAGAAAAGCAGTTAAGCTTCAGTCAGTCAGTCTTGCTTTAACCTTTACCATGTTATAGGTATGTGTTCCTGTGTTCCTGAACCTGCTGGTGTATCATTCTCAAATAAAATAAACATGAGTACATTTATACATGCAAAACATATCATACTAATCCTTTGTATGGCTATTCCAAAAAGTAAGCTTTGGAAGTAATTTATATAAACCTCCAAATTGCCGTTTTAACTTAAGATTTTGTGTTAGTGTTGCTAGGAAGTGCAAACATACTGTTTGAATATAACCCAGTCAACTCCACTACATTTTCCAGGCATGCCTTGCACAAGAATAATTTGGTCAACAGCACATGACATATGAGATGGTGGTCCCACAAGATAAGAACAGAGCTGGAGCTTTCCCATAACCTAGTGTACAGCCATCATAGCATCTTAGCACAATTCATCTCTTGGGATGATGCGGATATAAACAAGTTAGCTCTGCTATCAGTCATAAAGCATCATCATACTGATGTGGATTGTACATGATACCTGGGGTGGTTTGAGTGAGAACATCCTCCAGAGGCTCATGCATTTGAACCCTTGGTCCCCATTTGGTGGCGCTGTTTTGAGATTTATGAGGTATGGCCTTGCCGGAGGAAGTTGCCAGTGAGGGCAGGCTTTGGGAGTTAAAACCTTGAGGCACTTCCAGTTTGCTCTTTCTGCTTGACGCTTACAGTTCATATGTGAGCTCTCAGCTCCCCACCCCCCCACCGTCCTACCTGCCGCCTCCACCCTGCTGCAATGGACTCGGATCTTCCGGAGTGAGGGTCAATACAAACTCTTCTCTAAGTCGCCTTGGTCATGGTATTTGATCACAGCAATAGAAGAACAGCTAACACAACATCCAAAAGTGAAAAATGACTAAGTTGCTGTCATTTACCGTATTTTTGTTGTGTATTCTATTTATGAAGAAAGGTTAACTGTAAAGCAGGCTTAGGAAGACTCCTTTTGGTGGGCTTTCCAAAGAGGGCATCAATATCGGAGGCAGTGGCAACTCAGTGCATAGTATCACCCTCAAAAGCCGTCTTGTAGGACGAGGTTTTCAAGTGAAGTCGAAGAAAATGATCATCTTGACCCTGTATAATCCTGGGTTCGTGTGTGTTTTTGTCTTCATTTTTAACTGAGAGTGAACAACAACAACAACAAATAGGAATATCTTGTACATTAAAGGTAGGGAGGAAATGTTTTGTACAGCTGCATAGAAGCTTGTCATTATTTTATTACTATTGAGATTTTGCCTTGTTTCCTTCTTTTAATTATTTTTATTATAAAACGACTGCAAAATAGTGATATTACATGTGATTAAAATAGTCTTTTGTATAATTTTTATTTATTTTCTGAGAATAGACATGCACAACATACTTAGATTATAACCATTCCTCCGTGATCTCCCTACCACCCTCAACTTCCTGTTCTCTTCTTCGTCATCTTTATAACTCACTGAGTCTAATTAGTGCTGTCTCTAACATGCATGGGTGTGGACCGTGCTCTGGAGCACAGGCAGCCGACCAGTGGGTATACACACAAAGAAGCATAGCCTCCCTCCACAGCCATCGCGTGCCGGGGATCTAGAATGGCCTAGAACAGGCTCTGGAAATGCCTGTGAGAGATCAAACAGAAGAGGCCCCCTAACTGTACGCAGCATCAGCCGTGGACCTGGGTCCTAAACAGGAGGACGTGAGCTGAGGCTCTGGCATTCGCCTCTCTCTGCTTCCTTCCCGACTGTGGGACCAACAGGGCAGCTGCCTCAGCCCCTTGCCTGCCCTCACGGACTGGGACACGCTCCAGCTGTGACCCAGATTAAACCCTTCACTCTCGAGCTGCTTTCGTGAGAGTATTTTTATCACAGAGAAAGGAAAATTAATTATTACAGATATACACGCTCATGGTTACATTACAAATAATTTAAAGATGTCATTTTCCAAATTAGACAGCTTCAGGTACAGCACGCCAAACGGTTCAGAAGTGGGAGGAGACATTGGCTAGCCTCCTCGGGGGTGGGAAAACTATCATGTGGTTGAACCTATGACTTGTGCCCTCACATGGTCAAACTATTTAACACAGATTCTATTTTAAACTCGAAACTGTCTACTTGGCTGACATAAGAATCGCTTCATTCTCTCCTCCGACTCCCTCTCCCTCTTCCCCCCTTCTCTCCCTAACAGAAAGTTCTTTGTGGGAACCAGGACTGGCTGAGGAGCCTACCTGAGATCTACAGGGAGGGCTCGCCCCACGTTTTTCTGGCTCACTCTGAGGGAAGCACTGTCCCCCCCCACACACACACTGACATTTGGAAAGTTTAGTTTGTCAACGACATTTGTCTAGACAATAACAAACTTAGGCTTAAATATAATTTTCTTACTTTAAATGCAGTATTATCGCTTTAAAAACATTCAAGTGCCCTAAAAGTTAAAAAAAAAAAAAATTTAGACATATCTGGTGTTCGCCAAAGCTCAGTGCCTGCTCACACCAAAGCCTCTCACCGGAAGTAGTGGCTCTCCACCCACAGCTGTCTCCGAGCAGAGAGCAAGAAGTCTCACTTTGTTTCCTCCCGGGCTCCTGCACTGGCCTCTCTGGAGACACCTGCTCTCTACACAGCACAGATCATGTGCAGGGACGGACAGGGCCTGAGTCATTCTAAGTCCCCATTGGACTCAACGGCTCTGCAGAGGAGAGGAGATGCCTCCTTCCCCTTACTGGCTTTAGTGGAATACACATTCCAATGCCTCACCAAAGCCTTTTTAGATTTACCTTTTTATAACCACCACAATCGGGCTGAGGAGCTGATTCTGTCCATAAAATGCTTACTGTACAAATGTAAGGGCCTGGGTTTGACCCCCAGAACCACCTAAAAAGGCCAGGCATGTGGTGTGTGCCTGTAATCCTGGTGTTGGGGAGACAAAGAGGGATGGATTCCTTGGGCTTTATGGGCAACCAGTCCAGCCTACTTGATGAGATTGGGGCCAGTATGAGAGCCTGTCTCAAAAAAGCAGATGATTGGCTAGTGAGGAACAAGGTCCAAAGTTGTCCTCTGCCTCTGCACACACACACACACACACACACACACACACACACACACACACACACACAGGAACATGCACACATGGGGGTTTATACATACACACAATGTATTAGAATTGGTTCCTTCCCTCGGAGGAAACTGAGTTTACTGTACAAAATCTGACAAGTTAGAGAGAAGATTGATTTTTAAGCTTTGCCCCCAGGTCAGGTGTCTCCCTCTGGTTCTCTCATTTCTGAAGCTGAGAATTCACTGGGGGATGTTCCCCTGTTCTCTCTGCCATAGGCTAAGACAGTTTCCCAGGAACCTAGAAGTGATCCCAAGAGGTCAGAGCTCAAATGTGCATACCCTTTCCTTCTCACCTGCCCTCTCTTCCAAGGACACTGATGCAAATAACTGTACAAAGATGCTCTTCACAGCCCTCTATTCTGAGCTCTTTAAAAAAAAAAAAATCAATCTCATCTCTAACTTGTCAGATTTTGAAATTTCTCTAGGCGTCCTTATTTTCTATTGTAACCTCTTGACTCACTACATCTTCACTTAACTAACAAAACTAAAATTAATTTTGAGCATCTTCGAGTCTGAGGCAAATTTAATCTGTGTCCCCTGAGAGTTCATAGGTGTTCATTAGTCATCCTGCCGCTCTCTTCTGGCCACGCCCACTGAAGAAAGGATTCTGTCAATCAGGAATCTGCAGCAGGAAGAAATCACGAATCACTTCCCTTTTCTTTTTTTACTTTCTTGGGATTGTGACTTTTGACTCATTCATTGAGGTGTGTCTAAAGACGACAGCAGGGCCCGTGTCTCAATCAAATCACGAGGTTATAATTTGTTCTTAAATGCAGCTATTGGATTGTGGGGAAATTTTTTAAAGGAAAATATATCGTTTGAAGGAATTTTTAAAAAGCCTTTGTTAATTTCTCTTGCATTTATTTTCTAGAATCAGCAATTATATATATTTGCATACACTATATGAATGTGTATATAATATAATATATTAGTGCATCAGGAGCTGTGCTGGATGATATCCACTTAAAAGACTGAGATATTACCCCAGCCTTAAAGTCAAGAAGGGAGGTGCCGTATAAAGTGGCCAGAGCTGCACATTGTTTTACTCAGATGGAAGAGTAGGAAAGAGTGACTAATTCTCCCCTGTGTTTGTGTGGCTTTGCAAAGGAGATGGCATCTGAGCTGAGCCCTGAAAGATGAAGAAGGATCTCATGCAGCGGTGAAGATGAAGAAAGGTACGCAGACTGAGGCATAAATAGAAGCAACACCACCGTGTCCACAGGAAAAGCCTTCCGTGGGTGCCAGCAGGAGCCACTGGGGACACATTCTCTCCTGAGACAGGATGTCAGAGCTGCCTAAAACCAAGTGATGAGCATGTCATGGCTGCCTGCTGTTTCTTCTTCATTCAATTCTATGTCTACTTTAGTCAACAAGGACTTTACACATTTTTAAATTGACATAAATATGAATACATTGTGGAGCAGAAAGTCAAACTCTCAAAAATTAATCTTTGTGTGAATGGGTCAAAAACCCAGTGCCCACGTGGAGTCTGGGCAGCTTCAAGTCTACAGCTGTCACCTCTCACCTCACTGTACGAGCACAGGATGTGCCCACTGGGGTCTTGACTTGGGTCCTCACACTTAGATGGCAAGTGCTCATTCCTTCAGCCTACAGCCTTTACCCCTGAGCCATCATGCCCCTGGGTTCCCAGAGGTGGATTAAAAATGCTGGACTAAAGCTGGGTGACACTGTGACGATGATGCTGGAAATGGGGTAAGAAGGTGTCTGGTACCTGCCAGCTGTCTTTCAGGTCACAGTCAGAGTTTTGTACACGTTTTTATATACACATGGACATGTGCAAAAAGTGATGTCAGTACAGACCAATGGAATCGAATTGAAGACCCTGACATTAATCCATGTACATATGAACACCTGGTTTTTGACAAAGGAGCCAAAACTATACAATGGAACAAAGAAAATATCTTCAACAAATGGTGCTGGCATAACTGGATGTCAATATGTAAAAGATTACAAATAGATCCATATCTGTCACCATGCACAAAGCTCAAGTCCAAGTGGATCAAAGACCTGAACATAAATCCAGTTACACTAAACTTAATAGAAAAGAAAGTAGGAAGCACTCTTGAACACATTGGCACCGGAGACCATTTCCTAAATAAAACACCAACAGCACAGACCCTGAGCACAACAATTAATAAATGGGACCTCTCAAAATTGAGAAGTTTTTGCAGGGTAAAAGACACAGTCAATAAGACAAAAAGACAGCCAACAGAATGGGAAAAGATCTTCACCAACCCCACATCTGACAGAGGATTGATCTCCACAGTATATAAAGAACTCAAGAAACTAGACATCAAAATACTGAACAGTCCAATTAAAAAATGGGCTAAAGAGCTAAACAGAGAATTCACAAAACAAGAACTACAAATGGCTGAAAGACATTTAAAGAAATGCTCAACATCCTTAATCATCAGAGAAATGCAAATCAAAACGACTCTGAGATACCACCTTACACCTGTCAGAATGGCTACGATCAAAAACACCAATGACAGCCAATGTTGGAGAGGATGTGGAGCAAAGGAAACCACTGTGGAATGTAAACTTGTACAACCACTGTAGAAATCAGTATGGTGGTTTCTCAGAAAAGTAGGAATCGAACTACCTCAAGACCCAGCCATCCCACTCTTGGGCATATACCCAAGGAATGCTTATTCATACCATAAAGATACATGCTCAGCTATGTTCATAGCAGCACTATTTGTAATAGCCAGAACCTGGAAACAACCTAGATGCCCATCAACAGAAAAATGGATGGAAAAAATGTGGTACATATACACAATGGAGTACTACTCAGCAGAGAAAAACAATGAAAGCATGAAATTTGCAGGCAAATGGATGGAACTAGAAAAAAATCATCCTGAGTGAGGTAACCCAAACCCAGACAGACAGTCATGGTATGTACTCACTCATAAGTGGATTCTAGATATAAAATAAAGAACAATCATACCACAGCCCATAGAACCAGAGAGGCTATATATATATAGTATGGAGGTCCCTAGGACGACTGTGGCTTATAATAAATTTCGGCTTTACTCAATTATTGAAAAAAAATAGCCAAATGAATGAAAACACATGAACTATGAACCAAAGGCTGAGGGGCCCCCAGCTGGATCAAGCCCTCTGAATAGGTGAGACAGTTGATTGGCTTGATCAGTTTGGGAGGCAACTAGGCAGTGGGACCAAGTCCTATGCTCATTGCATGAGTTGGCTGTTTGAAACCTGGAGCTTATGCAGGGACACTTGGCTCAGTCTGGGAGGAAGGGATTGGACCTCCTGGACTGAGTCTATCAGGTTGATTGCAGTCCTCGGGGGAGGATTTGCCCTGGAGGAGGTGGGAATGGGGGCTAGGCTGGGGGTAAGGGGAGGGTGTGGGATGGGGGAGAATAGGGGAACCCATGGCTGATATGTAGAACTGAATGGTATTGTAAAATAAAATAAAATAAAATAAAGAAGGAATATAATAATAAAAAGTAAAATATGCCACATTAAAAAAAAAAAAGTGATGTCAGGCTCGGATCCCTGATTCGGAACACTACATGGCAACTTAGAAAATAAACTAGAGGAAAGAAGAAGGGCTGTGTCGGGCACCACTGTTACTAGCTAGGTGACAGATGAGGCCATCTGAAATAAGGAAAAGGCAGAAGGCATCTTAGAGGAGATTATCTTCAGAGACATATTGGGGGGGCGGGTAAGACTTAGTTGTAGGTTGGCTGTGGGCAACAGAACAGGAATCAGGGATTCCTTGGATTTCTAGTTTTGCCAACTGAAGGACAGAGATGCGATTACCTAGGGGAGGAACCTGAAATACGTCTGAATGGTGGGGCTGAAGAGATGGCTCAGAGGCCTATCTCTGCCTTGCAAATATTAGGACCTGTGTTGGAATCCCCAGGATCCATGTAGAGCAGCTGGTCGTGCTGGTCCACATCTGTAACCTCAGTGTTCCTACCCATAGAAACAACCAAGGGTGGAAGGCAAGGACCAATACCTGAGGCTGTCTTCTGATGTCCATATATGCACGCTGGCACTACACACACACACACACAGAGAGAGAGAGAGAGAGAGAGAGAGAGAGAGAGAGAGAGAGAGAGAGAGAGAGAGAGAGAGAGGAGAAGATTTGAAAATTTATCTAAAGATTCTAAATTAATCTTGGCTCTGCTAAGCTGTGGCATCTATGTCCATCCATCCATCCGTACATCCATCTGTCCATTCTACAGAGGGAGTTCTAGGACTGTGAGTTCTGTTGCGGCGGTCAGCTGCATTACTTTCTGAATTTTGCCAGGTTACAAATTAGCCGTTCTAATTTGTATTTTTAAAGAAAAGAAAGAAAGAAAAAACCTGGAGAGACAAGCTTCTATCAATCGTGGAGGGCCCATCGCCAGATGAAATGGTCCTTACAATCAACAGGGAGTCGCGCTTTCCCTCTCAGACATGTAATTCCAGCTTGAGTCAAATTCTATACAATAAATTACTTTGACGAAAAAAAAAATGCACCACAGTAGTCAGAAACGTCCAGGACAACTCGAATGCAACTTCCGCTCCACACCGCAATTTTACCCAGGTTTTAGGCGCATCTCGCTCCCTGCAGTGGAGTCAGGTGGCTGGCCTCGGGGCTGTCCACCCGCACCCCACAGGACGACACTTTGAGTAATGCTGCAGTGGATGCAAGGCAAGGCATGGACCTGGGGTCAATTGGGAGCACTACCCTTAAAAGACGGGAATCGCTAGCGCTTTCCTTGCGGGCGGGAAACTGCCGGTTTCTCTGGGGTTACGTTGCGTGACGTCACGACATGACAACCAATTACAATCCTTGTATGAAAGAAACTGTTGAGAGCCGATACGGTATTGGTGAAAGGGGTTTGTCAATCTCCGCAAAAGAGATTTCCCCCCCGCCCGCCGCCCCCAACACACACACACCTCTTAGCAACGGACGCGTCCTAGCAACACCCGCCAGTCTGTTGTTGCTGGAGATTTGAGATTTATTTTCCCGAGCGAGAAGAGTCAAGCTCCCATCTCCAACCCTCAAAGGAGCTTTTCTCCCGGGTACTGCCAAGAGGCTGCTTTCTTTTCCCTTTAGTGGTTCCAGGTAAGGGCGGTTCAGAATGGAAAAGGAGGCGTGGGTGAACTAAGTAGCTCATTACCATTTCAAGGGCGTTCGGAAACCTCCCGGAATGTGCTAGTGGCAGGGATGTCTACAAACAAGGAAAGACTCTTTTCACTATTTTCAAAAAGCTTCCAGCCCAAGCCAGTGAGACAAAAGAGCTATGAGAGAGCAGTTAACGGCGATCTAAGAATGCTGGGGACAGAGAGCAGACACTGTCTCGTTCTTGCTCTTGCATTGCCTGGCACGCAGCAGGAAGGAGCTCAATAAATTATGCATAAATGAATATGAGAATGACATGGTCCTGGTTACTCATCTACACTCGGGCTGAAGCGGGTAACTCGGCCATGGGAGAGGGCTAACCAAGGAAGATGGAGAGAGATCATGAAGTCTTTGAAGGAAGTTCTCGTTTCGTTCCCCTAGTGATTACTGTATGTGGGACCTAATTGATGCTCGGTGCGGGTTTCTCCTCCCTCGCAGTATGGCATGCAACCCCTCCGGCAGTGTGTTTGAGAACCCGGGTCAGCTCCTCACTGTATCACTGGAATGTGTCAGAACAAGACAGACTGAGGCTCAGTGAGAAAGCAGACCACCAGTGCAGGATTATCTTCTGATAAATGCTTCTAAAATCGCAAAAACGCTTCTAAAATGCAAAATCCACTCTTCGGAAGTAGAAAGGGCTTGGGAAATTTGCATTTCAAGTGACATCGATCTTCTACTGGAAGAGGGTGTTTTTGTATAGGGAAGTGACTCAACCATTTTATGCACATATAAATAGCAATATTTATTGTATACGATATGCAATGAACAGTAATGGTGGTGGTAGTAGTAATGTGTGTGTGCATGTGCCCGCACACCTGTGTAATTGCCCACACTGCAGCGGTATGAAGCAGAGTGGTGTTTACGATGTTGTTAAGTGTTTTAAGCCAAATGAAACTGGAATAGAAGAGAATGATGTCCATGATTTGAATTTATGATTCTGGAGAATGAGATGGATAATACTTCATCTGAAAAGCTGAAAGGGCCATTTATCACAGAATATTTAAAAAGTAGAAATTTGGACCAGTCGGATGGCTCAGTAGGTAAAGGTGCCTGCCACCAAGCCTGGTGACCTCAGTTTAATACCAGTGCCCCACCTGGTGGAAGGGGAGAGCCAAATACAAGTTGTCCTGTCCTACACACACACACACACACACACACACACACACACACACACACACAAAACTAAGTAACTAAAACGTAGTTTAACTTTGTTTAAGTAGCCGTGTGACAGTAGCGCACGCCTTTAATCCCAGCACTCGAAAGGCATTGCCAGGTGGATCTCTATGAGTTCGAGGCCAGCCTGGTCTACAGAGTGAGATCCAGGACAGGCACCAAAACAACACAGAGAAACCCTGTCTTGAAAAAAAAAATTGTTTGAGTAGAAAGTTCAGGGGTAAGGAGATCACTTTACTGGCTAAATGCCAGTCTTACAACAATGAGCACCTGAATTTGAACACCAAAAACCAGGTTTAAAAAAAAAAAAAAAACCAGTGTGAGGAGATTGGAGGGATAGCTCAGTGGTTAAGATCACTTGATCCCCTTGTAGAGGATCCAGCACCACATGGTAGTCACAGTCAACGGTAACGCCAGTGCCAAGGAATCTGATTCCCTCATCTGAATTCCAGGAGCCCAGACATGGGTGTGGCACATGTATATACGTGCCAGTCAAACACACACGCAATAAAATAAATAATTTTAATTGAAGTGTGTTAACACACACTTGTAATCTCAGCACTTGTGAAGCAGAGATGGGAAGATCCCTTAGGCTTGATACTCAGCCAGCTTAGGCTACATGGTGAACTCCAGGCCAGTGAAAGACCCTGTCTCCAAAAATAGAGATATAGGTAGACAGTGCCTAAGGCGTGACATCCAAAGTTGTCCTGTGGAACACACAAACATTCCCCTGTACACACCAGGAGAGCGGGGAGGAGAGAGAAAGGAAGGGAAAGGAAGAGAAATTTCTAAAAAGTCAGAATCATAAAATATTGATCAAAGCATAAATTGTACCTTTTTTGATGAACACCACGGCTTTAAATAGTTCTATTTGTGTGCTGACTAGTTTTATGTCAACTTGACACAAGCTAGAGTCATCTGAAAGGAGGGAACTGCAATTGAGAAATTTTCTCAATAAGTTCTGTCTGTAAGGCATTTTCTTAATTAGTGATGGATGGGGGAGGGCCCAGGCCATTGTGAGTGATGCCCTTCCTGGGCTGGTGATCCTGGGTTCTATAAGAAAGCAGGCTGAGCAAGCCATAGGGAGCAAGCCAGTAAGCAGCACCCCTCCATGGCCTCTGCATCAGCTCCTGCCTCCAGGTGCCTGCTCTGTTTGAGTTCCTGTCCTGAGTTCCTTCAGTGATGGACTACAATGTGGAAGTGTGAGCCAAATGAACTCTTTCCTCCCTAACTTGTTTTTGGTTGTGGTGTTTCATCACAGCAACAGGAACCCTAATTAAGATATATTTGTAATGAAACACAGAAATCTGAGGGGTGGTGGTGTGTGGAGGTTGAGAGTATGCCCACTGCTCTCCATGACCCCTCATCAGTGACCTGACCCTTCTGGGCCTCATAAAATATGGATGAAAAATGACAGTAATAATAACACACGACTAAGATTAAGTTCACAGAAAAGCCAAGGCAGAAGTATCTTAAACTTAAAGCCAGTGTGGACAGGCAAACAGGGAAATCCTGTCTCGAAAAAAGTCCATTGAATTTAAAATGCCCATGAAATGCTTCAAACTGCCTGGCATCCACACCTGTAAGTGTGACTTATAATTATTACGATTTAAAATTATACACATTGGACTTTCAAGGCTCACAATGAAAAGTGCTTGCTATGTGAATCTGAGCAGTTGAGTTCCGTCCTAGAACCCACATAAAGATGGACGGAGAGAAATGACTCCCAAAGACTGCCACATGGCACAGTGGCCCACATGCCACCCTCCTTCCCCCACTTTATGCATGCACACACATGCACAGTAATGTTAAATAATGTTTTCAGTGCATGCAAGAAAGATATTTATAGGTGAACACATAGACACCCACATTTTGGTCAAGATTTTGTAATGAAGGGACTAGATTAAAAAACAACAACAAAAAATGATGATGTTTTAGCCATCAGCTACAAAATAATCCTTAATCTGTGTTGATGATGATTCGTTTAAATAAGACAAGCCTCTGAGGTGACAGAGTTAATAATGATTCAATTGTTATTACTTTTACTGAGCCTTTCTGAGGTAGATTTTATTATCCCCACTATACAAAGAAACAGACGAAGACTAAGAAGGTCTGTAGTGTGCCAGGACCATTCAGCTAAAAAGTAGAGACTGTTTGTAAATCTTGGTGCATAGACTCCTAAAATCACACCTGTACTGTAGCCCAGGCTGGTCTCCGACGCATGGCAATCCTCCTGCTTCAACTCCCAGGAGTTGAAGGATAATTATAGCTATGGCCACTATACCTGACACCGAAATCACACTTTTAACCATGTAATAGGATGAGTCTATGGTAGGCATCTTGACAGGGATTTAAAGTCATGGGATGACCTTGTCCAGTGCTACATCCTGTCAAAGCACCCTGGGACGGCACAAATAATATCTTAATGGTGACATGCTCATATGCTAAAATGGGAGTATGACTTAAATTATATCCATTTTAAAGCTATGCTCGGATGTGTGTGCTGTGGGCCTGACGAGTCCCATGGACTTTAATCTCATCTGTGTAGCCAAGGCACCTGTGAGGAGACAAAGAACAAGGCAGCAGTGAGCAACCACAGGGAATGAGCCCTCAGGGAATCAGGGACAGGGATGAGACTCCTCAGCCAATGCGCCATAGGAGCAGGGTCTCATCAGTCACATTGCTGTGGCGGTAAAACCTTCCGTCACAGTGCACAACTAACCCCGTGTTCCCACTGACAATGCTAGTGACGATGTTCGCTGAATCAAAATGCTTCATGCCTAGAAGTGTAAACCAGGACTTGATATGGTTTCTCTTTTTGTAGCCTACATCAGAGCCATGGCACCAAAGCCACAAAAGAGCCCCAAGGGCCAGAGAAAGGGCCAGGGTGGCAAAAAGAAGATCAAACCATCAATACCAGGTAGGACGGCTTTTTTGCTTAATGAGATTTTTTATGGGTTATTTCTTGTTGTGTGTGTGTGTGTGTGTGTGTGTGTGTGTGTGTTATTATGTGTTAATGTATGTTGTTGTTTACTATGAAGTATAGACTCTGGCATGACCTACCAAGTAAAATGAAATACTTTTGCTATTATAAAGTCAGAGAGACATTGAATGGAGATTAATCGTCCCTCACTTGCTTCACTACAATGTTAAGGAAATGCCACAGTACGTACATCACTAAAGAGAAGGACAGTTACCTGCTTCTCCTGTAACCAGTCACATGGTAGTTGAATTCTCCAGTGCACATTTTTATTTATATTTTATGTTTGATGTTTTACAATTCTTTTGTAAATTTGGTATTTCCTTGCATTTCAGTTGTTGAAGAAGAAGAACCAATGAACATGGAGAGCATGGGTGAGTGGAAATAATACATAGAATTTGTTATTTTAAGTCTCACTATGTATCCCAGATGGGCCCCAAACTTGGGGTCAGCTTGGATTGCATCCCCACACCTGACCTGGAATTTTAAAAATAAAGAATAGAAATGAAAATAGAAAGCAAAAATTAAACTGAGAAATAGATTTTGTTAAAGCAGTCCTTTAAAAAAGAAATTTATTGAGACTGTGGATGTGGATAAATCCATGTGTGGAAATCTATGGCTGTGGACAAATCACATTCCAGGCAAAGCTCACAACCTAATTTGATCCCCAGAACCCCAATAAAAGTGAAAGGAGAGGATGGAGAGATGGCTCAGTGTTTAGGAATCCGGCCTGCTCTTCCAGAGACCTGGATTTGAATGGCAGCACCTACCTGGTGGCTCGCGATCATCTGTAACTCCAGTTCCAGGGTATGTAGTGCCCTCCTCTGGCTTCTGAGGGCACTGCATGCATGTGTTAACACACATGACGGCAAAACACCTGTACATATAAAATAAGAATAATCTCTTTGTTTCCTTTTTATTTGTTTGTTTATTTATTGTACATCCTGGCCACAGTTTTTCCTCCCTCCTCTCCTATTCCCATCCCCAATCCCCTTCTCCTGTTTCTGTTCAGAAAGGGGCAGGCTTTGCATGAGTAGCAACACAGTATGGCATATCAAGTTTCTGTAAGACTAAGCACCTCCCCCTATGTTAAGGCTGGGCAAGGCAACCCAATATGAGAAATAGGTTCCCAAGAGCCAGCCAAAGCATCAGGGACAGCCCCTGCTCCCACTGTTAGGAGTCCCATAAGTAGACCAAGCTACACAACTGTCACATATGTAGAGGGCCTAGGTTGGTCCTATGCAGACTCCCTAGTTATTGGTCCAGACTCTGTGAGTTCCTATGAGCCAGGTTGTTTCTGTGGGTTTTCTTGTGATGTCCTTGACCCCTCTGGCTCCTACAATCCTGCCTTCCTCTCTTCACCAGGATTGCCGAGCTCAGTCTAACGCTTGGCTGTGGGTCTCTGCATCTGTTTCCATCAGTTACTGTGTGAAGGCTCTCTAATGACAATTAGGGAAGTCATCAGTCTAATCACAGGAGATTGTTGGTTCAGGCTACATATCCACTATTGCTAGGGGTCCTAGGTGGGTTCATCCTTGTAGATTTGTGGAAGTTTCCCTTGCATCAGGTTTCTACCTGATCCCCAAATGCCCCCCCCTTTCCAGTCATCTTCTTCAGTATTCTTCCCCCCTCCATCCACTTTGCATCCTGATTCCTCATGTCCCCATTCCCACCAGATTCAGTTGCCCTTTCCAGGGAGATCCAAGGGTCCCCACTTAGACCCTCTTTGTTACCTAGCCTCTCTGGGTCTGTGGATTATAACATGGTTATCCATTACTTTACAACTAATAACCACGTATGAGTGAGTACATACAATGTTGTGTAAATATGCCACATTTTCTTTATCCATTATTTGGTTGAAAGGCATCTAGGTTGTTTCCAGGTTCTGGCTATTATAAATAAAGCTGCTATGAACATAGTTGAGCAAGTGTCCTTGTGATATGATTGAGCATCTTTTGGGCGTATTCCAAAGAGTAGTATAGCTGGGTCTTGAGGTAGATGGATTCCCAATTTTCTGAGAAGCTGCCATATTGATTTCCAAAGTTGCTATACAAGTTTGCACTTCCACCAGCAGCGGAGGAGTGTTCCCCTTGTCCCACATCCTCTCCAGCATAAGCTGTCATTTGTGTTTTATATCTTAGCCATTCAACAGCCATTAGATTTTGATCTTAGCCATAGATAGGTGTAAGATGGAAGGAACCTCAGAGTCATTTTGATTTGCATTTCCCTGATGGCTAAGCATGTTGAACATTTCGTTAAGTGCTTCTCTGCCATTTGAGATTCTTCTGTTGAGAATTCTCCATTTAGGTTCATACCCTATTTTTAATTGGATTATTTGGGGTTTGGATATCTAGTTTCTTGAGTTCTTTATATATTTTAGAGATCAGCCCTCTGATGGATGTGTGGTTGGTGAAGATCTCTTCCCATTCTGTAGGCTGTAGGTTTGTCCTATTGACCATGTCCTTTGTTTTACAGAGGTTTTTCAGTTTTATGAGGTTCCATTTATTAATTTTTGATCTCAGTGCCTATGCTATTGGTGTTCTATTCAGGAAGTTGTCTCCTGTGCCAGTGCTTTCAACGCTATTCCCCACTTTCTCTTCTATCAGGTTCAGTGCAACTGGTTTTATGTTGAGATCTTTGATCCACTTGGACTTGAGTTCTGTGCATGGTGACAGATACGGATCTATTTGCAATCTTCTACATGTTGACATCCAGTAACACCAGCACCATTTGTTGAAGGTGCTTTCTTTTCTCCATTGTGTAGTGTTGGCCTCTTCGTCAAAAATCAAGTGTCCATGAGTGTATGGATTTAGATCTGGGTCTTCAGTTCGATTCCATTGATCAATGTGTCTGTTTTTATGCCAATACCATGTGGTTTTTATTACTACAGCTCTGTAGTAAAGCTTGAGATTAAGGATGGTGATACATCTGACAGTTCTTTTATTGTATGGGATTGTTTTAGCTATCCTGGGTTTTTGTTTTTCCATCTGAAATTGAGTATTGTTCTTTGAAGGTCTGTGAAGGACTGTGTTAGAATTTTAATGGAGACTTGAAGTTTTTGCCATACAGGTCTTTCAGTTGCTTGATGAGAATTACCCCCAAAATATTTTATATTGTTTGTGGCTATTATGAAAGGTGTTGTTTCCCTGATTTCTTTCTCAGCCCATTTATCATTTGTATAGAAGAGTTTTGGAGTTAATCTTATATTCAGCCACTTTGCTAAAGGTGTTTATTAGCTGTAGGAGTTCCCTGGTAGAATTTTGGGGGTTGTTTATGTATACGTGTATGGCAAGTCTCTGAACAAAGAAATTGGAGAAGATATCTGGAGATGGAAAGATCTCCCATGCTCATAGATTGGTAGGATTAACATAGTAAAAATGTCCACCTTACCAAAAGCAATCTACAGACACCTGAGTGAAGCTCCAACATCCTCCTCTGCCCCAGACCTTCCTCAGTCTCTGGGGAGCAAATGAGATCCCACTAACCTCTAGGCTCAAGTGAGTGCCTCTTACTGCTGATCTCCACAGCCCAATGCTATTGCCTCAGGTCCTGATGCTGTCCTCAGCGCAAGCCTTAAAGCCTAAATAGCAGCTGTTCTTGTTCAGTTTCACCGCAGGCTCTGTTGGGTGGCAGAATCCTCAGGCCTTGCTCTATTCTGTCTGTTGTGCTGGAGCATGAAGGCACTGGACCACAGAGGATGCACATTCTATCAAGTTCCTCTTGTTCACCGTAACCAGATTGCCCACCCAGCTGCAAATAGCCTATAATGTTTACTAGCTTCTACATAAGGAAATGTTCAATCCTATTTTTAAATTGCCTTTAAAATGTTCAGTTAGTCTAAATGGATACTTTTTAAGAAAAATGCCAAGTTATTAAGATCTGAACTGTGTGTCTAGTGGGAGCAAGAAACATGAAACGCAATCTTGAGGCAGGAGAATCACCTCAAGTTCAAAACCTGTTTTGCATAGTGAGTTCTTGGACAGCCTATGATTTCACAGTGTGAGACTTTGTTCCAGTTTTTTATTTTTGTTACCGTGATAAAAATAACTGGACACATAAAACAACATAGAGGAGGTGGGTTTATTTGGCTCACAATTTCAGTTTACAGACCCTCAGTGAAGGGGTAGGTAAAGGCAGGAACTTCAAACAGCTACTTCCTTCACGTCCACAGTCAAGAGCAGAGAGAAACAGGTGCATGTATCCTTGCTTGCCCTCAGCTGGATTTTTCCTTTCTCATACAGTTCAGGACCCTCCTCCTTGCCTAGGGAATGGTACCGCACATAGTGGGCTGAAACTGCCCACCTCAGTTAACTTAATGAAGACCATCCCCTACGGACATGCCCATAAGGCCAGTCTACTGTAGATAATCTTCACCGGGTGATTCTAGTTTGCATTGGGTTGACAATTAAAGCTAGCAATCACAGACTCTGTCCCAAAAGACCTTTAAAAATTAAACTACAGTTTTAAAAAGAGAGCATTTTTTTTTTTTTTGTCTCTCCAGTTTCTCGGGAGGTGGGCAGCTTCTTGCCTTTTTGAATACCTGTGTTAATTAGTATAGTGCCTGCCCCTTTTCCACTCTGGTGCAGAGGATCCCACAGTTCCTCCCAGCAGCTTCCTAAGGAAACCACAGAGCCTTTACTGTGTGGTCTATGCTAAACACCGCCATCCGCCAGACATTGCAATCACTTACCTGAAAAGTCAGTAACTGAAAAACCTTTCTATTGGTGCTTCTGAGGGCACTAAAAAGAGGTTTGTCCACATTTCATAATTAATCTGTATTTCAAATGATTATTGCAACAACTAATTGCAGCTTTAGAATACATTCTCATACATAATCAGAGTTCTGCATAAAATCATTTAAAGCCCTCAAATTACATAAATAATTATCCCATAGAGCCACTTGGGGGCAGGATACCTCTGCAGGAAAATAACCCCAGCATTCCAACCTGAGACAATATATCCTTCTCCCTTTGCTGGTACCTCTGTGCAGCAGCTGGAAGGAGCATGGAAAATATGCAGCAGTATGAGAGATGGAGGAGGTGAGACTTGACCCTGGGACCCCAGGAATGCTGAGATGAGAGATTGCGCTGTAGGGAGACAGAGACTGACTTGGCAGGAGCTAGTGATGTTGAATAGCATGAGAAACTGGAAGACATCTTGAGTGAAGGTGGCTGGTGACTGGCAGAATTCTCCCTTGCCCCGTTGCATCCTCTGAACCAGGACGTGCCACTGCTAGGGACCGGTCTGGGGAAGAATGAAGAAGCAAGGCCAGGGAGAGGAACAGAAGTTGAAAGGACCTAAAGGAAAACCACCACACCTTCAGACCAGGACTTCCACTTCTAAAACTATCCCAAAGAAAGGGTCTGTAATACAAGAACAATTCATAAGCTTTTTTAATTTATAAGAGTAGTTATAGTAATTGAAACAAATAAAAAACTGAGCACTCATCAGCAAGAAAATGGTCAAGTGCAGGAATAAATTAATTTAAAATAATGTTTCAGTGATGTTATTTAATGTCATAGTAGGAATCCATGTGAGGTAACAGTAAAATGTTAAAAGCAGGGTTCAGAATTTCTTAAAAGGTCTACATAGGATAGATAGAAGAAAATATTAATAAGTTGTTTCTTGGAGGATATTAATAAGCCATTGACATTTTCTTTTTATTTTGCTCAAGATTTTGTGTGTATGCATGCATGTTTGTGTTTGACTGGGTGCATGTGGGTACACATGTGTGCATGCATGTGGAGGTCAGAGATATCATATATTCCTCAGCTACCTGTTACATATTTATTTGAGATAGGGTCTCTCGTTGGCCTGGAACCTCTCCACGTAGGTGAGGCTGCCTAACCAGGAGCTCCAGAGATCTGCCTGTCTCTGTCTCCTGGCTCACTGTTGCTGGCATGATAAGGATATCCCACAATGCCCACCTTTTACCTGGATGCTGTGGATGGAAGTCAGGTCCTCAGGTTTGAAAGGAAAGGTTATTGACTGAGTCATCTTTAAAGCCTATGGTTAGAAATGTTTACAGTGAATGTAGTCAACTTAAAATGTAAGA
Organism: Peromyscus leucopus; assembly: GCF_004664715.2. Lineage (NCBI taxonomy): Eukaryota > Metazoa > Chordata > Mammalia > Rodentia > Cricetidae > Peromyscus > Peromyscus leucopus. The sequence continues at coordinate 117,156,434 of NC_051068.1, read as the reverse complement.
ACAATAAATTTAGAGTCTCAAATTTTTAACCAAGAAAATAATTAAAATTTGCACATTTCCTGATGTTAGTATTTTAAGTTGTACTTAATGTCCAAATTCTACTTTGTTCTCACAGGTCATCCAGAAATTTATCCATTAGTATTAACCACCAGGACACAGGAAATATTCAACTGTCGAGCAGATGAAGATTTCACAGATGAGCAACCGTATAAGCTCATCAAAAAAGATGAAATCTTGGCAGACATGCTAAACCGAGCTGCAATATCAGACTTCTACCCGGTCAAAAAAATTGTTCGGGTAAATACATGCTTGCTCTTTGCCCTCAGTCTTACCTCAAGAATGTCCCAGGAAAGAAGCACAAGTTAGAGAAGATTTGGCATTCACTTCTGGCATTCCCTTTACTTTTAGGCCCCTGGAAATCCTGTATCAGGTGCTAGGTGAAAGGTTCATTCTTACCCTATAACTTAAAATAGGAATCTAGCTGGGCATGGTGGCACTTGGGAGGCTGAGGCAGGAGGATCATGAGTCTAAGGACAACTTGGGACACATAGATAGCAACTTGCAGGCCATCCTGGGCTGCAAAGTAAGACCTTTGCTCCACTGCTTTTTCTTATACTGCTTTAAGTTGTCTAAGCCATGGTTTGGGTCCTGTTTTGCCTCCAAGTGTGTAGACCACACTATCAAAGAGTGCTCATGCCTCTCTCTTTGCGTGCGCGCGTGCGCGCGTGCGTGCGTGCGTGCGTGCGTGCGTGCGTGCGTGTGTGTGTGTGTGTGTGAGTTGGGATGGGTAATTGTACCCCTGTGAGTGCAGGTGCATGTGTGTGCACGTGTTGAGGAAACTGGGAGTCAACCTCAGGTAACCTCCTCAACAGCATTCCACTTTTTCTAGACAAGGCCACTCACTGAACCTGGAATCCATCAATTAGGCTGGGCTGGCAGGCCAATGGGTTTCGGGACTCCTCCTCTCTCCCCTGATCCCAACACTGAAGTTAGAGACAAGGCCACTGTGTCTGAACTCAGGTTCTCATGTTTGCACAGAAGACATTCACCAACTGGGTTCTTTCCCCCAGCCTCGATGTTTTCTTCCTTCTGTTAGCATTAAAATTGCATTGTAATGGGGCTGGAGAGATGACTCGGCTATTCAGAGAACTGCCTGCTCTTTCAAAGGAGCTTTGGAGCCCAACATCTGCATGGTGACTCATAACCAGCTAACTCCAGTTTCCAGGGAATCCAGCTTTCTCTTCTGACTGCCACGGAAACCGACATGCACATGGTGTACATAAATACATTCAAACAAAACACTTACACACATAAAAATGAAAATAAATAAATCTGTTTTTTAATTGCATGATAAAATTTCTGGGGACCCATTGTATTTTTAAGACCTTTTTAATTAAATAATTTAGAGGTTTGGGTGTAGCAGGCAGATTATCACCACGTTTACATTTCAGAGCATGTGGATTTGATGTTAGCACCAGCACAAACTGAATGAGCTCTGACCCTCGCCCTCTGCTGATGTCCCCACAGGAATACCCAGGGGACGAGCTGTTGCTCGTTTATGACAAGGACTTCAAATATGGACTCAACTTTTACCTCATTGGGACTGAGGAAGGCAAGGAAAACTTCTTAAAGGTAAGTAAACCCTAAGCCCTTGCAGGCTGGTGCTTCTGGGGCACCCCTAGGCCCCTAGACCTGGCCGTGGTCCCTGAGCTCAGCTCAGCTTCAGAATAGTGAGATTCGACCTGAATCTGTAGAGGAACATGGGAGTATAAATTATACCTTAGGGCTATCCCAAGTAAAACACACACACACAACACACACAGACACACACAGACACACACACACACACACACACACACACACACACACACACACACACTTTCCTCTTATCAAATAACCCATCATAAATTCAGGGAAACCGAGTTTTATATTTTAGCCACGAAACTAAGCAATCCGTATTATTTGTAAAGACATGCGGTAAATGATGTTTTCTTGGCATGTGGGGTGTCCTCTCCTTCCTCCTCATCTTTGTCTTTCCTTGTCGTCTTTCTGTATGTCTTGCTTTTTAATTATTTATTCTTCTCCCACAACCACCCCCTTTTTGCTTATGAAAACATAAGTTGACAGCGATATAGGAAATGCTTCATACACCCATATAAGTCAAGCTAGCTGTGTAGGATACACACAAGGAATATATGATTGGCCCTACGTTCTAGAATGCTTCTTGTTCTGCTCTAGACCCCAGAAGTGCCAGAAGAACAAGAAGAACTCAAGGAACATACTCCAGAAGACCTGTACATCTACAAACCACCTGTCTCCAAGCCGTGGGTGTCTTTGGGCAGTGAGAAAGAAATCGAGGAAGAATCTGTCAAGGAATCGAAAAGACGGGTCAGAGTCTTAGATGCTTTCCAGTCTTTACTTCCCTCTAACCAAATAGTATTCTTTCCTGAGAGATCCTGAACTTCACTGTATGTGCTATTGGAAAGTGTGGGGTTTCTTTTCTTTTCTTTTCTTTTCTTTTCTTTTCTTTTCTAATAGAAGAATGGCCTCTTTCTTTGGCAGGTGTTATGGACTGAATCTGTTCCCCCAGAGTTTAACACTATTGGTATGGGGGGGAGGGTAGGAATCTTTGCAAATATAATTATTCCTAATGAGGTCACAAATAGAATAGGTCCCTACTCTGATTTGACTAATGTTCTTATGAGAAGTTGATCATATATAGATGTAGACAGGGATGCCATATAAAGAAGACAGAGAATTGGACCTTGAGTCCTCAATGCCCTCAGTTCAATCCCCAGCATGCATGCTTGCTCCAAGACTGTATGGGACCTCAGGGAGACTATATCTATGATCAAAGAACAATGAAGGCTACTAGCTAGCACCAGGGGTCAAGTTCTCTTGTCCCCCAGCTAGACAATTTCAGGTGTCTGGCCCCTACAGCTGTTGGAATAAAGTCCTATGTTTTAAGCCACCCCAGTTGAGGTAGTTAGTTGGTTATGGCAGTGGTAGAAAAGGAACGCAGTGGTATTTCCTCCTAGAGCAACTCCTTAGGGGAGGATTGTATGCAATTGGCTGGGGGGGGGAGGTGCTGGATAGGAAGTAAGCCCTCCAAGGGAGCAAGCCTGCCATAGTCTCTAAGAAGGAAGGCTTTGTCCTGAGTCCATAGGGGAACTCCGGAGTACAAATTAAACTCAGGGTTATCCCAAATAGAAGCCACAAAATGGACTTCCACATGCCTCCTATCAATCCACTACTGGTCAAGAAGTAAACTCCCAGTTACTTCCTGTCCTTTTTGTCTACAGGCAAAGACCTTAGTCATGGTGAACATAGCTTCACTGAGGAGCAGTGGCTGCAGGCTATGGGAACAAAAGCCACACAGAACTAGAGAGGGGTGGCAAGAGTCCAGAGGAGTCTGAGAGGTTCTGGACAGCCCAACACCGTATCAGACATCCATTTTTCTCCAGTGACTTCATTAGGTTCTCTTTAACGTTTATGTGTGTTACAGGTGACATACATGATTTCTAGAAAACGAAGTCAATTTGGTGCACCTGTGACTTTCAGTGACCAGAATGCTTCTAGCATAAAAGATGCCTACATTGAGTGCACTTCTTACACAGATAAAAATTTTACACTCAACCAAGTTGAGAAAGATATTGGCTTGCAAGTCATTCCTGAGGTCAAGGGTGTAAGCACTCAGACAAAATGGTAGGTATGGCATGATATAACAGACAATTCAGGAAGACTGAATTATACCCACTAATTCTCTTTTTGAAAAATCTTGTAAGCTGGAATAAGATGACTCACAAAGTGACTATCTTTTGTCTTAAAAAATACTATTGAAGCAGGACAATGGGAAAAATAATCACAGCACCTGCTGGTTCTCACCTGGACTTTTACTGTTGCTTTCTAGCAGCTCCATTCTTCCTGCTGAGAGATTTTGTTGGTTTATGACAGGGTCTCACTATTCAGCCCAGGCTTGCCTGAAACTTGCTATGTATTTCAGGCTGATCCTCAGTTCTCAGCAATCCTCCTGCCTCAGCTTCCCAAATGCTGGGATCACGGGCATGTACCGCTACAGCAACTCTGAGTGGCCATTTTCGCACCTCGTATCACACTGTCTGGCTTCATTGGCTAACTTTCTTATTTGGGCAACTATCACAAAAACACAAGGAAGTTCTATCCGGAGCCCTTAGAATGGCATCTAAAGTCTCATGGCCTTCACAGTGTGGTGCACACAAAAGCAGTAAGCCAGCAGGGAATGCTGACAAGTTCTGAAACAAAGAGACGTGATGGCACAGTGCACATGACCCACGGTGGTGTGTGCTGGAGGGCAGCAGCTAGGGAGCTGTAAAGTGAAGGGTCTGGACAGGTAGGAAGAGGCTCTAATTAAACCAGGCGAGGTGTGGCCAGTGTTAATTTGAGCAGTAGCAGTAAACAGAGAAGATGGGAGAGAAAGGAGATGTGTACATACAAAACACCATCATCAAAACTAACAATAGCACGTCTCCTCCAGCTATTGCCTAATATCACTTCCATAGCAATTGTCCAAGTTCTCTTGGACAAAACCAGCCCTGCCCCCCAACACCCGCTTCTGTTTTCTGATCCTACCATTCTGTCTCAAGTTCACTCTCAGCCTTCTTACCAAGGCCCTGATCTGCTAATTCCATTGTCCATTTCCAGACCATCTCTTCCTTCACTTCTCAGGAGTATTTAAGAGCACTAACCGCTTGTCTTTCTAGAATTCAATTGTTCAGTATGGAGAATGGGCACAGTGAACTGATCCCTCCCTAGCTCACTAGCAGCTCCTTCGAGGTCTCTTTCACTGGCTTTCCCCTTTCCCATTTATAATCGCTTAAAGATCCTGAGGCTCTGAACCTATACCAGGGTGACTTAGCCAGCCCTGCATTATTCCCTGACATCTGTTTGCTAACGACTCCCAAATCCACACTGTTAACCTCAGTCTCTCTCCTGACCTCCACACACGTTTATCCGACTGTTTCCTTGCCTGTTTGGTAGGTGTCTCAAGTTCAAATGCCAAAGCAAACTTAGTTTTCTACCCCAAAGCCAGGAGCCTCCTGAATCTTCCTCTTCTTAGTAAGAAGTAATAATTATTCAGACTAGAATGTATCCACTTCTTACCTGGACCACATCATGTCCGTCTCTTGACTGGAGTGTGGTAAATCCTCCTAACGGGGCTACAGCTGTCCATCCTTGCCCTCTGCTCTCCACAGAGCACAGGAATCCCGTTAAAGTGGGCCTCAGATCGTGTACCTGAGCAAACCCCTCCAACACCTTCAAGGCTTCGGATGGCCTGGGTCCCCTTCAGAACCCCTCACCCTCACTTCTCCCAGACCCACTTGCCCGTTCCTGCCAGCCACACTGGCTGCTTGTTCTTGAATCTTCCAAACATGCTTATGGCTGGTGTATTTATGCTTCCAGAATGCTCCTTCTCCCCACTCAGATCTCTATTCAGATTAGGCGTTCTCTGGCCCTCGTGCAGAAACAAAAACTGCCTCTAGTCTTTATCCCCCCACCATTTTTCTCCATGGTACGGTCATCTCTTTCCCCACATTTCTCATTGTCTCTTCTCCCATCCCTCTATAGCGTTAAGATCTGTTGTTATTGTCTTACTGTGTATTTAGATGCTGGGAGTCTCTGCCGTGTGCATTTTTAATGGGACAAAGGGATGGAGCAAAGAAAGGGGCATAGGAAGGAGAGAGAGAATTAAAATAGGGGGTCATAATCGTGAGGTACAATACAAAATCATGCTTTTCAGGTCTGTGTAAGTGAAGTCAGAAGTCACGCAAGTGTAATGTTAAATCAGGACACAGATGCATAGACTCTAAAGGTTGGGCTGAGAAATGGGTCAGAAACTAGAGAAGCATATAAAGGGACAGACTAGAACCAGAGGAAGAGAAGAAATAAGTGAAGACTTCTAGTCATGACCTGGAAACACCTAGAAGAGAGATCAAGACAGAAAGGAGAAGTTTTCCCAGCCAAGACGTATAGGATACAGACAAGTCCCTAGAGAGTCAGGCCAGGAGGTTGACTCAAAAGAACAGTGACCCTCTAGAGGAACCCAACCTACCGCACTTCGGATGGAGTAGGGCTCTCAAGAAACACTAACTAATAAAAATAGTGGTAGCTATTTTTCTGGAGAGATGGAGTAATAGAAGAGAAATGAGTAGACCTTAGCTCACAAAGACAGACATTAAGGAAGTCCAGTGGCTCAAACCTAGATGACTGGGAAAATGCTGGTATTGCTTCATTGTATCAAGATATTCGGGAAGATGGCAGGTGTGAGGAAGATGCATCACCATGATGGAAGATGTCCTGAAACTCGAAGGTGACACTGCCTCAAGTAAGAGGTGAAAGCAAGTCCCACCTGCCAGCTGTTGTTATTTTCCCACACCAACTCAGTCCTCACAGTGGACCTCAAAGTAGACCTCAAAGGGGGCTCCATCTCCATTTTACAAGTAAGGGATCAGAGGCAAAAAAGAAATTGAAAATGAAAGCTCAGTGGATGATCCAGCTCAGCGATAGAGTGCTTGCCTAACACACAAGACACTGGTGTCTGTCCCAGTCACTACCTACTCGTAAGAAAGGACGGACATGCACGGGGTGGGGGTGGGGCTCTATTTAAAACTGAAGTGTTAATGAATAGTTTGAATAGCTTTGCTGAAAATCAGAGGCTGGAGAGATGGTTCAGTGGTTAAGAACACTGGTTGCTCTTCCAGAGGACCTAGGTTCGATCCCCAGCATCCACATGGCAGCTCACAACTGTCTGTATCTCCTGTTCCAGGGGTTCTGACACCCTCACACAGATATACGTGCAGGCAAAGCACCAATGCACCTAAGTAACAATAAGTAAATTTAAAAAAAATATGACTCTTGATTACATTGCTACTTCCACAAAACCACAAATGTCTTTATTTGTGATTTATTCCTGCCTGGAGAGCAGAAGTCAAAAGGTGAAGATAAGATCTAAACCCAAATCTGTCAGGTTTCCTATCACCAATCCTTCTCACCACCACTCCACCTTCGGCCATAGACAGGCAAGCGGGGAAGAGGTTCTGTTAAACTTACTCCAACTCTCTTTACCTCTCTGCCTGATTACAATTCAGTACATTTGCCTCTCACAGCAGCAATTTACGGATATTTGTTCAGCAAACATGGATTAAATACCCAAGATCCTACTGAGCACTTTAAGCATGCTGGGCAGTCTTTTCAAGGCCCTGCACGTATTTATTCACACATCACATCCTGACAGTGACTCTGAGATGCTTTGAAGAATTCCATTCACAGACAAGAAAACAGGCTCAGAGTAGTTACATAATTAGCTCAGAGTCACATGGCTAGCGATTGAATCAGGCCTTCAAACCAGATAGCCTGTCCTCAGAGTCCACACTGAAAACAGTTGTGCCATCCACCAGCTCCCAGCTCCATGGCCTAGGATCCAAGGCTCACCCCGTGAGTGAGGCTGAGGGTGAAGCCCGGAAGTACAGTGGGGCGTGTTCAGAGCGGAGGCAAGCCTTGAGGGTCAACTAGATCAAACATGTCTCCATTGACAGGGATGCCAGTGCTGCCCTACTGTAACAAACCCTAGCACGGTGCTCTTAGAGCAGGGTCTCCCACCTCCCTGTGATTGGCACTTGAAGCTAAGCGATTCTCTGCAGTGGGGGGGTTTTATTGTTCCTCACGGGGTATGTAACAGCTTCTGGACCCTACCACTAGATTCTAGCAGCATTTCCCAATTGTGACACCATTGCCGAATGTCCCTTGAGGACGTGGAATGGGCTGTGCTTGTCTAGACACACAGCTATAGGATTAGGTCCCTACGGAGCTCAGCAGGTAAGAGTGCTTGCCGCACAAGTGTGGGACCTAAGTTTTAAACCCCAACACTCCTTTAAAAAGCCGGACACCGCGGCGCTCACACCTCTAACTCTGACGCCATGGAGGGCAGTGATGGGAGAGCTGCTCAGGAGGTTTGCTGGCCAGCCAGCCTGGCTGAAAACCAGTCAGCTCCGGGCTGAGAGGAAGAGGCACCATCTCAAGGGAATACGGCACAAAAGGCTAAAGCAGGGTACTCAACACCCTCTGTGAGCTCAGTACTCCTGTGCACCTACACAGAGACGTGTACCTGAACATGCACACTGATACCACCCACATACGCGAGAGAGAGAGAGAGAGAGAGAAGAGAGAGAGAGAGAGAGAGAGAAACTGAGTTGATGAAAGAAGAGAGAAAAGAGGGAGAACAGAGTAAACACCACAAATCCTGACTTACAGAGAAAGACAGTTATGTAAACTTGACAAATATTAGTTAGGGAACCTGGGTAAGGGATGTATAGGAATGTCTCTATAGTTATATCCTTCTTACAACTTTTCTATATTTTTTTAATGATTTCTAAATAAGAGTTTACAGTATAAGACCCTTTGAAGCTATTTTTAGTGTATATGCACTGTGCACAGTACTGAGTTTCATAAGGATAGAACATACTTTGACCATGCTCCCTTTTTAGCCTCTCTGGGACCTTTCCCCCACCTCCTATTAGCTCCCAAGACCTTTCTTATTATGTTGCAGAAATGTGCACATAGACTTTGGTAATCAATATCAATTTTATGAGAAAGAAAAAAATACCAAAGTAAAACATTTTGATATAAATCTTCTGATACCACTGCCACAGAAATAAACTTTTAACTTGATATTGCCTATATTTGCTTTTCTCTGATCCAAGTTTTGGTATTCAACTTTCTTTTTTGTATTAGGGCATTTCCTAAAAATGCTACTACACAGTATTATGCAAGAGAATTTTCAGAAGAGGAAAAAGAAGCCCTCGAACAATCAAAGACTTTGGTTGATTTTCTCAACAATGTGTCCACAAGGTAAGAAAGTACATACTAAAAACTTTTTTTTTTTTTTTTTTTTTTTTGGTTTTTCGAGACAGGGTTTCTCTGTGTAGCTTTGCGCCTTTCCTGGAACTCACTTGGTAGTCCAGGCTGGCCTCGAACTCACAGAGATCCGCCTGCCTCTGCCTCCCGAGTGCTGGGATTAAAGGCGTGCGCCACCACCGCCCGGCCGCAAAAACTTTATAAACATAATATGCGCACACTGATTTTTAATGATGGTGTCTCAAGAAGCAGCTTCCTGTGTGACGCTTAGGAGTATGAGGACAGTTGTCAGGGGGACGTGAGTGAATGAGTTATCGTGGGCCTCTCCTTCTAGGACTGTACCAAACACAGCAAGAACAACCAAGTGTACCAAGATGTTTTCCTAATTGCAAATTATCAGTTAAGTTAGCCATCGCTTATCTGAATGCCTGAGGCCAGAACATGACAGGCTGCAGGTGAGATAAAAGTCTAAACACAAAATTAATTGATGCTTTCTACACAGTGGCTGACGGTGACTTTATACAAAGGAGGGTCCGACTTTTTATAACTTTCATAAGTAAAGGGAAGTTTCGCATCACATGATGTAGTCCAGCCTAGAATATATGACAAGAAATATGGGGCCGCCGGACCCTGAGAGCTGCCCAGTCACAGCACAGACAGCTTCTTCACTGTTCCAGAGAGACACGGAGGGAGGCAGGGCCTGGTGAGGCTGCAGGGCCTGGTGAGGCTGCGAGATGGGCAGTGCAGGCCCGTGTTCTAACAAGAAGGGACTTCTGGAATTCCTTCCCTGTTGTCAAGGAGAGAGAAGCCAGACCCAAAAGAAAGAACAAAATTTCTATAAGAACTATGATAGTTAGTACTGGTCAGACTAAATAAGAAACCTATACTAATATTACTGTTTTTCTTCCCTTTTTAAAACTGTTTATCATTATTTAATATTTTTAAGTTGGGGGAAGTGTGCTTATGGTCTAGGAGTAAGTTGAAGCATCTATCTAATTATTCTTTTACCAATTAAAACTGGGGAGTCAATACGGGCTAAAAACCTGATTGCTCACAGAAGCGATGGAGAAGCAGCTTCAGAAAGGCTCGGCCTTTTGGCCTGAGGAAGGAAGAGAGAGGGGAGGTCACTACTTGTTTCTCCACTGCTTCTCTGATCAATCGGGTTTTTACTCCTCATCTGACTCGCGAGTTTTTAGTGATAAAAGAATAATTAGATAAACATGTCATACGATTGACCAGAAAAGTGGTGAGGAAGTGGCCAGTGACGACCTCTCTCTCCTTCCTCCATCCAAAAAGGGATGAGCAACTTTCTAAGCCCTTCCCTACTACTTCCTGTGTCTCTCTATCTGTCCTTGGTCCTCCAAAACCTCTATGGCTGATTTTGGTCAGCTAGTAGTAAGCTCTGCCCTCTGATTCAAAGTAAACTTTATTGCCAGTTTTGGGAGTGTCATCAAAATGTCCCACAACAGTAAACACCTTTTTAAAAAGTGAGTTATTTTATCTAAAATAAACTTAAGTGTAAACATTTTCCAAAGAAGAAAATGGTGAGAGATACTTCCAAGGGATTCATGCGGTGCCAGCCTTGGGTTACAAGCAGTGATGGTCCTGATGGGCACAACATCTGGAGCCCATCTTCATGCCTGTGGTGACAGTGGCAATGTAACTGGATACTAACATCCAGCCTGTCGGCTGCTTCTCTTTTGAATGGGACAGTGTTGAAATAGCCCTGCAGCAGAACGAAATCATGAACACATTTATCGATGACTGGAAGAACCTGGCAGAGGAAGAGAGCACCTTTGGGGACAAGACTGACACCCACCTGAAAGAGTACCAGTCCTTTACAGACCTTCACAGCACCATGGAGAAGATGATCACCTGTGTCTCGTGGCACCCAACCATCTACGGTAAGGAAGGAATGCCAGGGGTTCCCTTTTGGTCTGACTTTGAAAGAGTCTTACTTCCATATATAAAACTGAAAATGAGATTGACTTCAACTTACATATAAAACTTACTGAGTGCCAGGCCCCTGCCAAGCAAGCATTTCCCATACCTCACTTGGGGGAAAGGCTTGTTCAGGTCCCCTGGCTGCTGGGGCAGTGAATGAAGAGTCTGCCTTTGCCTGGGACCTGCCAGCCTCTGCCGCTAAATTCATTGCCCCTAACACTCTGGACAGACATCTTCAAAGAGCTCAACAGCTAAAGGAAAGGCAATCAGCATGTCCAACTGTAGCCATGGAAAGAGAAGTCTCCACTCTCTCCCTTCCTTCCCTCCTCACTGACATTTTTCTTATTAAAACTATTTCTTGAAGGCTGGACAGACGGCTCAGTGGTCATGAGCACATACTGCTCTCGTAGGAGACCAGAGCTCATGCCCCGCACCCACATCGGGTGGCTCACCTGTAACACCTGTAACTCCAGCTCTAGGGGATCTGACACCTCCTACTGGTCTCCATGGTACCCACACTCATATGCACATACCACAGAGAGACAGACACATATTATGCACACAATTAAAAATAAAATCGTCTTATTTTTAGTAACAAGCCTTCCAAGGAAGCTGTCGATGCTAACCACACATCTCAGTTTGAAACAGCTGCATTTTCAGTGCTAAGTGGCATGAGACTCATGCCTACGACATCAAGTCTACTGCCAGGACAAGCACAGGTAGAGGCCTCTCTGTGGACAGTGGCTGCTGACTACTTCGTACTTGTATTTCAACCAGGGCTCATAGTCGTGTCGGTGGCTGTGCGCCTCTCCTACGAAGAGAGAGTCCACTTCTCGGGGAAACTACTGCTACAACCATCATTGCTTCTCTTCTGGAGTTTCTCTGATCCCATACACCCTCAGGTAATAGAGGGACGGAACACTGAGAGCTTAACTTTTGCAAATACCACGTCATCATGTCTTTAGAAAAATTTTAACTGCAAATTCCCTTATGACCTCCTAATGTTGTAAACGCTTAGAAAATAGGATTTCTTTCCTCGCTGCTTGCCATCATTTAATCTGAGCAGAACTAAACTTTACGGTTATTTCATTGAAAGTCTATTGGACAAGTCAGCTTGAGAACATAGAGCTGGGGAGACGTCTCAGTCTGTAAAGTATCTGCCATGACAGATTGGAGACTGCGTTCAGGTCCTCACAAGCCATGTAAAAAGCCGCATTGATTGTCACATCTGTAACCACAGTGCTTGAGATGGGAGATGGGGGGGTGTCTCTGGGGCTCATTGGCCAGTCAATCCAGGCCAATTAGTGACCTTTTGTGGTGGTATTGTGTTCCCCAAAATATTGTGTACTCTAATAAATTTATCTGGGGTCAGAGAACAGACAGCCACTAGATACAAAGGCTAGAAAATGGTGGCACTCACACCTTTAATCCTAGCATTCCAGAGATAGAAATCCCTCTGGATCTCTGTGAGTTCAAGGCCACATTGGAAATAGCCAAGCATGGTGGCACACGCCTTTAATCCCAGAAAGCCAGCCTTTAATCCCAGGGAGTGGTGGTAGAAAGCAAAAAGATATATAAGGCGTGAGGACCAAAAACTAGAAGATTTTGGCTGGTTAAGCATTCAGGCTTTTGAGCAGTAATTCAGCTGAGACCCATTCTGGATGAGGACTCAGAGGCCTCCAGTCTGAGGAGACAAGACCAGCTGAGGATCCGGTGAAGTGAGATAGCTGTGGCTTGTTCTGTCTCTCTGATCTACCAGCATGGACCCCAATAACTCGCCTCAGGTTTGATTTTATTAATAAGAACTTTTAAGATTCATGCTACAACCTTTAGGTTCAGAAAAGACTGTCTCAAAACATAAGGTGAAGAAGCAATTGAGGACCCCTGACCGCTACCCTACACACAAACATGCATGCAACTGCACATATGTAAATGCACACACACACACACACACACACACACACACACACACACACACAGCTCTGTAATGGGTCTTATTTAAATATTGAGATGTTCAAATGCAGATAGGTTTTTAGCTTCCTAAGAATTTCAATTCTGACCATCCCCGGTAGGGGGTGATAGTGAGTAAGAATAACTGTGTAGGAGAGTACTGGGAACCATGTTCCCACAATAAAGTGCAGGATCCTTTTTTCAACTCTGTCTTTTAGTGGCAGCCAATCATCAAGCGGGTCCCAAACTTGGAATTGTGTATTCAACTTTCCAAACTTTAAATAGTTTAAGTAAAACACACCTGAGCATGAGCACATACACACCCCCACACACTCAAACCCACCCCCTTATCAAGCCACGTAAGATGAGACTGACGGCTGGATTCATTTCTTGTTTCCATTTTCTGCTCAGTAAGAGTTCTGACTACAAGGTGCTGTTTGCATTATAGTATTTCAACGATCTTCAATTTAATAACACTCCACTCCTCTGAGGGTCTTAATTACTGTGGAACAAAGGCCTTCTCTGATGAGTCTTAGTTTCCCTTCTTCACCACATCTGGATTAGGGCAGTTTTGTTCTAGGGGACTATACCTATTATACATTCAGAAATCAGAGGGCTAGATCGCTAGTCTTTCACTAACTTTACCCCAAATTAATGCAGGCCCGTCTCCTGAGAGGGCAATGTCCTGGTGCTCTCCACTCTGCCACAGAAGTGCAGCCGAATGTCTAGTCGGTTAGGATGCTAAATGCCTTTTCTCACCTCTATTTTGAAGAGCAGCTTGAAAAGGGCAAGCATGGATTGTGGAGATGATGCTGTAAAGCAGGTGAGAGTGAGGACCTGAGTTCAGATCTCCAGCACCCATGTAATTATTGGGTGGCTATGGTAGCCCTCCTGGAATCCCAGTGCTCTGGAGACTGAGGTAGGGGACCTTGGGACAAGTTGGATAACTAAAGACAGGTGAACTAGCTGAACTGACTCTGAGTTCTAGTGAGAGACCCTATATCACAAGGTATGTCGGAAAATGATTGACATCAACCTCTGCCCTACACACACTACACACACACACACACACACATACACTACACACACACATACACACACACATACACACACACATACACACACACTACATACACACATACACTACACACACACATACACTACACACACATACACACACACATACACACACATACACACACACATACACACACACTACATACACACATACACTACACACACACATACACTACACACACACATACACACACACATATACACACATACTTATGAACACACATATACATATACCCATACACATGCCCACACATTTGCACACGCACAAAAAAATAGATACTTTTTAAGGGATAATACAAGTGATTTACATTTTCTAATCAAAACTATAATAGTATTAGTATTTTTACTTTCAAAACTAGAATTCTCAAGTCCAGAAAGTGCCATAAACTAAAATAATTTAGTTTTATAAAAATCCAGTCGGGCCAGGTATGGCAGTGAGAGCCTTTAATCCCAGCACTCAGGATGCAGAAGCCCGTGGATCTCTGTAGGTTTGAGGCCAGCCTGGTCCACACAGTGAGTTCCTGGACAGCCAAAACTACATAGAGGGACCCTTTTCAAAGAAAGGAAAGAAAAATCCAGTAGAAAACTCTACCTGGGGCCTATCTGTTGCCGCTCTCGATAGAAAACAATAGCCACACGCCTTGCTTGGTGGTGATATTAACTTAATGATTCCTTCATGCGTATTTTTCACCTTCTGTATTTCATATTGTTTTAAATTTTGAAATATTTACCAACATTACTTCCAGATTCTCCCACTCAGAAAATTTTCTTTTTGACTGTCCGCTATGTGCCTGAGTAGATACCGTAGAGAAGAAAGACAAATATCATATCCTCTCAGAGTTTATCCTCCTCACTCTTCAAAAACACCAATTGCATTTTCTTTTGTTTTAAATATGATAACATGTCCCAATAACTATATATCCCTTGGGTGGATAATAGAAGGAACTAGATCTCTGAGGGAGCTCACCCACCAGTCTCCTTTGTGGGACCAATGTCCATGATAAAATTCAACCCAAGTGCCTCTGAGGACTGGCTCAACTGTGCATTGCTTATAGACAGCTACAAAATTAGACTTCTACCCATCTCAGTATTGTTAAATAGGTTTTCTTGTTCTTTTCTTTTGATTCATGGGGTTGACTTTAGCTGATGCTGGAGAGCCCCGATGACATCTTCTGCTTCGAGTTCTGTCCAAGTGACCCTAATATCATCGCTGGAGGCTGCATAAATGGACAGGTAATTAGGAACTGTCTTCAGATGTTTACTGATGCTGAAAGAAGTTTTGATTTTGATAACTTTAGAACTTAAGGGTTCAGTGTGGCACAGGGAAGGCACGTTGGCCGTATGTCAATCATTTTGGCAGGACTTGAATAGAAAGATATATCAGACACAGTATTGGTACTTGAAGTGTTCGTAGGGTAATTCAGTCAGAATAACAAAACTCAGTTAAATCTATCTTTTTTTACTTATACATCCCAGACCCACTTGCCTAGGGATTGATTTGTCAAGATGGGCCCTTTTACATCAGTTAGCGATCAAGAAAATCATGCCTCGGGGCTGGAGAGATGGCTCAGCGGTTAAGAGCACTGACTGCTCTTCCAGAGGTCCTGAGTTCAGTTCCCAGCAACCACATGGTGGCTCACAACCATCTGTAATGAGATCTGGTGCCCTCTTCTGGTCATACATGCTGTATACAAAATAAATAAAAAATATCTTTAAAAAAAAAAAAAGAAAGAAAGAAAGAAAATCATGCCTCATAGACATGCCCACAGGCCACTCTGACCTAGGGAATTCCTCTCTCTTCCCAGATGACTCTAGTTTGTGTCAAACTGACAATAAAAATTAACCAATAGAGCACGCTGCAAGCATCGCTACCTCTTAGGAAAGAGACCATTGCTTGAATATCCCGGATGCTATGTAGGAGTTACTAAATAATGTAGAACGCAAGTGAAGATTCACTGGAAAATATACATACACCATTGGGATGCGCTTGGCACTACATTGCCTTTATTTTTCTTCTAAGACATTTAATTTACACCACATTGAGATTCTACCCTCCAATATTGTTGTATTGGGGAAGCAAAATAAAAACCTTTAAAGCCTTTCTATGATCAATCCAGTGAGTTTGACTGTTAGAAACTTCACTTAGGGCACAGGATGTTAGAGAGGGTTACCCAGCATGTGCAAAGCCCTGAATTTGATCCCCCAGAGAATGGTGGCACACACCTGCACTCCCAGCACTTGGGAAGTGGAGGCAGGAAGATCCAGAGTTAAAGACCATCCTTGGCTACATAGATAGTTAGAGGTCAGCCTGGGCTACGTGAGACCCTATCCCAATTAATACAATAAAATGGAGGTATCTGTTCTTTCTGTATGTGGCTGAGAAACTTGTTTAGTTTAGATTCACACAGCAGCAGCTCCCAGGTGTATTTCTCCAGAACAGCAGGAAAATCAGGAAAACAAATAGGTCCCTGGTTTTTGTCTAACAGCTACTGCGATCGTAGTAATCACCCAGAGCCATTTTCTAAGCCAAGAAAATCTGAAGTGCCTTTGCATTTGTGACAAAAATGGTCTGACTTGTTTTAGAATATTTTAGAAGGCCACTGTATAATAGAATCACTCATGATTCCCCAACATTGACATTCAGTCACTGAAAACAATTCACGCTTGGTGTTGCATATTCTACTTTGTTCTTGTTCTTAAAAGAATGACCATCTGAGTAACATACAAATTCTGAGTTAGCCATTAGAGGCAATTAAGATAATTTGTCTGCCTTTCTTCCCCCATGATTAAATGTTTGTACTTAATTCTTAAGAATCTGAGTAAATTCTGTTTCTCCCCAGGTCTGAAGCAGCTATACCCATATTCAGAGCAGAAAGGACGAAATCTTACCAAAGTATGGGAAAGTGCATAATACTTGTCTGACATTTATTTACTCACTAACAGCATTTGATAACATGAATATGAAACAGAGAGTTGGGGATACTGATGGAGAGAAAAAAACATTCTCTTCAGTATCTGTTCTACAAGTTGCAAGTTACATAGGCTACAGGCTAGATCTGATTACGCCCTAAGGTGATTGATTTTTCTCAGGCTGTATGCCAATCGCTTCCTAAAAAGCCATCTCTCAGACCCAGTTCTCTGTGTCCTGAAAGTGCTGTGCTAACATTTCTCTCTGTTTTAGATTGTCCTGTGGGATATCACGTCACATGCGGACCGCATAGAAAACATCAAGGCGGGCGGCAGCAGAAGTAGAAAAGCCATTCTCAAGGTTGGCTGTCCCTAGCCCTCACTCACAAGGACTCAAGGTTGGCTGTCCCTAGCCTCTCACTCACAAGGACTCAAGGTTGGCTGTCCCTAGCCCTCACTCACAAGGACTCAAGGTTGGCTGTCTCTAGCCCTCACTCACAAGGACTCAAGGTTGGCTGTCTCTAGCCTCTCACTCACAAGGACTCAAGGTTGGCTGTCCTTAGCCCTCACTCACAGGACTCAGGTTGGCTGTCCTAGCCTCACTCACAAGGACTCAAGGTTGGCTGTCCTTAGCCCTCACTCACAAGGACTCAAGGTTGGCTATCCCTAGTCCTCATGCACAAGGACTCAAGGTTGGCTGTCCCTAGCCCTCACTCACAAGGACTCAAGGTTGGCTGTCCCTAGCCTCTCACTCACAAGGACACTTCTAACCATTTTATTAAAATGCATATAACAGATTCCCCAAGCTCTTTAAAGGCTCAGTATGAGAAACACAGCAATAATTTTGTTTTACCACCTTCACATCTGCTTGCAGGCATGTCCTGAATCATTTTGTATGGGGTGTTTACTAAGGACACAGCAAAACAAGCTTCTTTGGCAGCGCAGGATTTTATGTGTTACTGTGTTTATTGTTAAAGAAAATGAAGGAAGCAAATAATGTGTCTAAAGTGACTCTGTTGAAAGAGCCCAGGACAGGAAGTCTGGGTATCCAGGTGCTGTCGCACAGGCTATGAGCTTGGATCTGCCACCTCACCTCTCCAAGAATCAGTTCACATGTGTAAGATGAGAGAGTGACAGTGGGTAAGAGCACCTGTCACCAAGCCTGATGACCAGAGTTCCACCCCTGAGACCCACATGGTGGAAGGAGAGATCTGACTCTCACAAGTTATCCTCTGACTTCCACACTCACACACACACACACACACACACACACACACACACACACACGTACACATGTACAAAATAAATTAAGTAGTGCAAATTTTAAATTAAAAAAAAATACATTATGGTTCGGTGAGGCTGTGGGTTCCATTAGGGATACCGGGAAGAGCAGTCAGCCTCCAGGTCAGTACTTATCCTCCATATCATACATCCCTCCAGCCCCTGTTCTCCAGCCTTGGGATCCATAGGGCTCTCGTTGAGGAGTGGTAAGATGTCTACATCCCTGTACCCATGGAAACACTCCTTCAAGAATAGATTGGGTCCATAATCCTTGTGTAGTTCAGAGATCACACTATATTGAAAGGGAGAGTTGGTAAGTGTTACTAAATACGTGGTATACTGAAACACTAATTTGTGTCTTCCCTTAACTGATATAACTCTGGGTTTTTCCATTTTAACAGCAATAGCCAGTAAAGTGGAGTTCACCCATCAGCTCTCTGCAATGTAACTTCCTTTTGACATTTCTCTAGCCTATGTTCCTCCTTGAGCCGGACAGTAATAAGGAGGCAATGTACATCAGACACTGTGCGGTGTCTTCAATAGAAAACGGACATAGGAAAGTAATCACAGATATACACTGGCTGCCAGACTCCTTTGAGGTGAGTTCTGATGGCTGATGGGTGTTGGGACTCAAACCTTGTCTGTCTAGAAGAGCAGTCAGTGCTCTAACCACCCAGCCGTCTCACCAGCCCAAATTCTGTTAGATTTGTTTTGTTTTGTTGAGACAATGTCTCATGTATCCCAGACTGGCTTTGAACTTACTATGTAGTCAAGGATGGCCTTGAATTTCTGACTCTCCTGTCTCCACCTCCCGAGTATATATACACCATGCCTGCTGTATGTGGAGCTGCTGGAGGTCAAACCAGGGCTCTGGGCACACTTGGTAGCCACCAACTAAGCTAGCCACATTCCTGTTTAGTTTATAAAATATGTTTTCCAAGCTTCTGGAATAGTATTATGGCTTTAGGAGTTTACTCTTGCTTCCTTTTTGTTAGTGTAATAAAATGCTCTGACTAAAAAACCTTAGGAGTGGGAAGGAGTTACTTGGCTTACGGTCCAAGTCCATCCTTGAGGGGAGACAAGGCAGGAACTTGAAGCAGAAGCCGTGGAGGAACACCACTTGCTAACTCCATCACTAGCCCCTCCTTTCGCTCATACTTAGCCAGCTTTCTTGGGGGTTTTTGTTTTCTTTTTTGTTTGTTTTCCAGGCAGAGTTTCTCTGTGTATCCTTCACTGTCCTGGATCTCACTCTGTAGACCAGGCTGGCCTCGAATTCACAGAGATCCACCTGCCTCTGTCCCCCAAGTGTTGAGATTAAAGACATGTACCACCTCGGCCCAGCATTACACAGTAGGCCCAGAATCAGCTACTTAGGGATGGTTCTACCCACAATGGGTTGGGCCCTCGGGTACCAAGCAATAAGGTAATTTCCCACAGAAGTGCCCACATGGATGCCAACTGGATCTAGGTAATTCCTCAGCCAAGGCTTTCCTTTGTGTTGATTCTAGTCTGTGTCTAGTTGACAAAGATAGATTCAGGACAGAGTTCTAAATCTTTAAAATGTAAGGCCCTAGAGTGGTAAATCTCTGATACCCTCAGAGTGGCCTCAGAAGAAGGATAAATTCTTAAACTATCAGATCCAATGTAAGTCGACATTTGGCACCAACCAGAAAGGGTTGGGAGCTGAGGGTGGGTCAACCTGGTCTGCAGTTGCCTGGCCAGTGTGATGTCTATGGGATTGGGTGCAGCATCTCCTTCTCACTCCGCCCTGCTGGGAGCCCCATTGCTGTCCACTATTTGCTCATCTACCCAATCAAGACGTCACGTTTTCATACACATTTGAGAGAGCCGCCCTCACAAGCTGCTTCCAAACCCTTTAGGCTCCTTAACAAGAAGTTAGTGGGGACTTTGGACCTCTAGGACTGTGGGCGGGCCCTGAAGAGCATTTGTGTACTTGCAAAGTTGTGACAGTAATTTGACAGGAAACCATCGGTTTCCTTTTGTCTTTTATTCTCCTTGTTTTTATTCTTGGGGTTTAGGGGGACAGGGTCTCTCTATGTAGCCCTGGCTGTTCTGGAAGTCTCTATGTAGACCAGGAATTAAAGGCACACGGCACTATGCCTGGCCACCATCTGTTTCCTATTTGAGACTTAGCCCCTTTTCTCCTGAGCTAACCTGTTTAATCGTCTCCTGAAATCTATATTTGTTAGGATCAACAATGAATAGTGAAAAACTGAGAGAGCCTGCATTTCTAAAACCAGTAAATAATAAAATGATGTATATTATCTACATTTTATAAAACATTTAAAATAATTTGTGAATATGCAGGTAAAATTCAGGCTATATGAATTGAAAAATCTGAGAATCAATGTTTATATGCATCCTAATTAAAACTGCATAAAAATATTTCTGTGAACAGAGAGTTTATAGGAACTCAAAGTAGGGTTGTATTTGGTCTTAAAACCCAGATTTCAAACATCCATGATAGTGTTAAGGATATTTTAACAAACTTTTTAAAAGAAGAAAATTTAAAAGCTATGAGAAAAATTATTTCTAGCTACAAATAATTTACCTTTTTTGCTGTCATTTGTTTTTATTTATTTTTTATTAAGAAAATTTTTTCAGTCATTTTACACACCAATCAAAGATCCCCCTCTTCCCTCCTCCGACCTCACCAACCTCCCCCTCCCAACCCACCCCCCACTCCCACCCACAAGAAGGCAAGGCCTCAGAATTTACTTTTTTAATAATAGTTTTTATGCTTTGGGAATCATATATATATATATATATAGAGAGAGAGAGAGAGAGAGAGAGAGAGAGAGAGAGAGAGAGAGAGAGAGAGAGAGAGAGAGAGAGAGAGAGAGACGCAGATGGCTAGAGAAGATCAGAGGCACCCTTAGAGGGAACCTACTACTGTTGGTTTACAGAATTTTCTTTTCTTAAAATTTTTTAAATAGATTAACAGAATGGGCTCTGTCTTTGAAAATCGGAGTGGAATAAATTGTCAGCTCGTCACATGCTCAGCAGATTGGTAAGTTTCACTTCAAACGTCTCCTGGAACCCTTCACAAGCCATGCTCTTTTCTCTTTGATGCTCCTAAAACCAGTGCTTCTTTTCACTCATTCACTAACCGTTATTACAGCAATTAACCTGATGTAACTGGAGGAGAATTGTATAGACTATCGCTGCTAAGGGTGTCGCTGGCATCTGAAACAAAAGAAACCTTGACTTGGAGCAGTGTGGTGTGTGCCTTTAATCTCAGCACTTGGGAGGCTCCAGTAGGGCAGGATGTGTGAGTGTGATGCCAAGTGGTCTACAAAGCAAGTTCCGGGCCAAAAACAAAAACAAAAGAGCTTCTTATGGGGATAAAATTGGAAACAATAAGAAACCAGGAGCCAGCAAGAAGGCTCAGCTGGTAAAAGCCCTTGGCAAAAAAGCCTGACAACCTGAGTTAGAGTCTCGGAAGCCAGGGTGGAAGGAGACAGCCAGCTCTCAACAGTTATCTGCTGACTGCCACACATGCCCCATGGCATGCCAGGTCCATGCTCAGACATGTGCGCACAGTGATAATAATAATGGTAATAGTAATCATGGTAATAGTAAAGAATAGTTTTAGAAAACAGTTAACTATGTGTTGCCGTTGCTGTCAGTACACAGCATTATCCATAGTGTTTCTGCTTCTTCATACCCCACATTTGTAAATTTACGGTATGTGCCGTTCACATTCAATTTACCTCACAGATATGAGGGTCATCACATGTAACAGGAAGGCTTCTTCAAGGCAGAAGAACATTGTTGTAACTTGATGGCCATGTCGGAAGCTATTCATTTAAATAAAATTACATTTGCCTATTTATAGAATTAGTAATTCATAACAATGTAGGAAATTTAATACTTATCTAGAGAAGTAATGCTTATCTAGCCTCCAAATACCAGAAAAAAAATTGCTATTAAAAATGGCTTTGTAGCTCATAATCAAAGCACTCAAAAGACTGAAGCTAGAGAATTATGGATTAAGTCCAGCCTGAGCTATATCATGAGGTTTATATTGTTTTAAATCTTTGAAGCTGGGTGTGGTAGCACACATCTTTAACCCCAGCACTTGGGAGGCAGAGGTAAGTAGATCTCTGTGAGTTTGAGGCCAGCTTGGTCTGCATACTGGGTTCCAGGACAACCAGAACTACATAGTGAGACCCTGACTCAAAAATCCCAAAACCAAAACCAAAAACTCTTTGGCTGGGACAGAGTTAATGACTTGCTGTGCTAGGGAATCTGGCAGAAACAGAAGCTGTGGGGTCCAAGAGAAGGTACTGGGGGCTGTAACAGCCACCATTAAGATGATATGTTTTTAATGAATGAACTTATTATATATGAGTTGTATCTTAATAAAGCACTTACATTCCTTTTTAAAGTCACCAGTTTCCAAACCGAATTCCCATGTATTGCCATCAAGACAAAGGAAATCTAACACCCATAGCACGGTATAATTTAAAAATTGTGAAACATGGTGCTGGAGGGGTGGTTCAGTGTACTGACTGCTCTGGAAGAGGTCCCAGGTTCAGTTCCCAGCACCCACATGGGGCAGCTCGCGCCTCCCGGAACTCCAGCTCCAGGAAATCTGAGGCTCTCTTCAGACCTCCATGGACGCTGCACTCCCATGCACAAATCACATTCAGCCACACACAAATGCATATCGTTAAAAATCAAATCTTTTATAAAGTGAAATGCAGAATGGCCTCATTTCGTAAAAGCTTAGTTTCAGAAATGTTAGGAAGTTACCACGCTAACATGTAGCCACCAGGGTGTCTTAACATCGGACCTCTTACTTGTTCTTAATTAAGTAATAACAACAACAAAAACAAACAACATGAGCTTTCTTTTAGTACAATATGTTTTTGGGATATTCGACCTCAAAAACCTGCAAGCTCAGCTGCCCCCCCCACCACATCCGCCGCAACCACAACCACAGCCATAACCACAACGAACAACCACACAAACTCCCAACAACCGACAACGGAGAAGAAGAAAGAAGAAACCATTGAGATTCCCTTCGACGTGCCATCCACCTTCTTGCACCTGGATCTCTCCTGGAAGCCCCTGTCTAGAGTAAGTAGCATGGCCTTGGGTCCCTCCCATACACGACACATTCTGCATAGATCACACCCGCGCACCGACCCTCCACATGCAGAATGATTCAGATTAACACAGGCCCTCAACATTCATGAATTCATTCATTCAACCAGTAAACTTCTGACTGAGGGTGGTTGATGCTTACCTAGACCCAAACAGATACCCAAATCGCGGTGAACTAGGGATTGGTATTTCCCGTGTAAGCAAGCTACAATTTAGAAACGGTTGTGTGATGATTGTTTAGCTGCACATTGGTTCCTTAAAAATTGGTAGCTACTCAGGTGGCCCCAGGAAAGTTAATTTTCCCTACTTCCCTAGAAAAAAAAAACTGCACATTTTGAATATCAGCAGTAAGAAATTATACTATCATACTGCTGACCAAACAGAGCAGAGACGTCATCTGTATTAGGCTTGAGTCAGCAATTCGCCTTGAGAACAGCATAGTGGCAGATGGGGACATGTGGGAAGTGTGTAGGGGTCTTTCTTTAGAATGTGTGATTCTAATTCCAAACTTTATCTTTTCTTTTGATTTATGAATATCACATCGACCTTACTGGGTGTTTGCTCCCAGGGAAGGAGCTTGGAGGGGTGAGACTATTTCTGAAATAACCGAGAAAGAACAGGAAAGAGAATTAGTAATTGTCTGGGGTAGGGGCTGGAGAGATGGCTCAGTGGTTAAGAGAAGTTGCTGCTCTTGCAGAGGATATGGTTTCAATTCCCAGCACCCACACGGAGGCTCACAACCACCATTGACGGTCCCAGGGCATCCGATGCCCGTGAGCACCAAGCATGCTCATGGTGCACAAACATGCATACAAGCCAAACACCCATACAAAACGATAAAATAAAATAAACCTAAAAGAATTGTTTAGAGAGAAAAGAAATTGTCTGTGGTAAGATTTACTGAGATGTGAACAGTTAAAGCAAAAGAAATGAATATGCAAATGTTCCAAAGAACAATAGCAAGGGGATAAAACTGGGGGCAGAGCCATGAAGAAAGAAACCTAATGGCCATTTATCATTCTGGCCATGAACGCGTGATGTAGGCACAGGGCCACATCGGTCATTCAGGGTAAAATGCGTCCCTGATGGGACCAGCAGACACCCAGGTAGATGCCAGGTCTCTTTCTTTCTTTCTTTTTTTTTTTTTAAAGATTTATTTATTTATTGTGTATACAGCATGTATGACTACAGGCCAGAAGAGGGCACCAGATCCCATTACAGATGGTTGTGAGCCACCATGTGGTTGCTGGGAATTGAACTCAGGACCTTTGGGAGAGCAGTCAGTGCTCTTAACCTCTGAGCCATCTCTCCAGCCCGCCAGGTCTCTTTCTGAAGCTTCATTCTACTGAAGGATTTAGGGATCCAGGAACTAAATCATTAGTTTACATTACAACTCATAAAGGTGAGTTTTAGAATATAATATAAAACATATAAAAAGAGAAAATAATACTTTGGGACTGGGAAATATGTCCCCAGGCAAGCTTCCCTTGGAAGCCTGGCTTTAGAAATACAGATTAGGTGCTTTCCATGGGGAAAAGACCTGGGATAAAGGAGGGGGCAGCAATAAAAGGTAAGGTTCTTACACTCTGGGGGCAGAAGAAACAGGCAAAGAAAAAAATCAAGGGTTTCCTAAGAATATATCTTTCTTTTATGTTTTTCCAACAGATAAAACTGTCTAAGGGTGAAACAAGTTTAGACCACTGTCCAACCAAGTTGAGCCTGGGTGAAGACCCTCTTCTTTGCAAAATACAAGGTAACTAACTGCCTTTGCCCATTAAAAGCACGTTTGGAACATTCATATCCATTCATGTCTAAGGTGAGTTACCTACTAGAACAGTCTATTGTGGTTATATTGCTAGCAATTCACGGAATCTAGTTAATGAACAAAGCGATTTATTTAGGGGTTAACTCATAAAACAATAAAGGAATTTGTTGCAGGATCTTGGAATGGTGAGGCACACTCCAATGCTGTTCTTTGACAAGCTCTACCCTGGTCCATTCCAGCCTCCAAAACCAGGAGGTAGCAAAGAGAGCGCATATGTGCATCCCAGGTCTTAAGGGTCCCCCAGCAGCCATGCCCCAGGGGCATATACCTCAAGGTCATAGGCAGATGTAACAGTTAACTGCTACCTCATGAGGGGTGGTGCTTCAGGGCATGGCTCAAACAATCACCCACTACATCTCCCCCTTTTGTCTAAATAAGAAAGTTCTAACCTAACACAAAATTATATACAATAGGAATGATTATTATATGTAGATCTAACAGTCTTATTAAATAAGAAACACAGAGCCAAATGCAGAGTTAAAAGCCCAAGAGGTCAGAGCAGTAGCTAAGAGCTGAGACCAAGACTGCCTTCTTACCACCCACTGCCATTGCCATCCTTCCCCTGAGAAAGAGACCTACTTCCTGTGTGTCTGTCTTTTTATTGACTTGTTGTTCTGCCTTCTCATTGGTTGTAAACCCAACCACATGACCTCCTCATCACTGCCTGTCTATACAGACCTCCA
This sequence comes from Peromyscus leucopus, assembly GCF_004664715.2. NCBI lineage: Eukaryota > Metazoa > Chordata > Mammalia > Rodentia > Cricetidae > Peromyscus > Peromyscus leucopus. Next base: position 117,130,745 of record NC_051068.1, on the reverse strand, counting down.
GGTCTCTATGGTTGGTATTGAGATTAAAGGCATGTGTCTCCATGCTGGTGGTGTCCTTGAACACACAGAGATCTGCCTGTCATGTGATCGGGATTAAGGGCATGTGCTACCACTGCCAGACTTCTGCTATGGCTTGCTATTAGCTCTGACCCCCAGGCAACTTTATTTATTAACACACAAATAAAATCACATTTCAGCACAAATAAAGTATCACCATAATTATATATACAATAGGAATGATTATTAAGTATTGTCAAGGAGAAATAATGGGTAATGACCTAAGCAAAATGGAACTATAACCAACAAGAATAACATCAAACAAGAGACACATTCTAAAATCCAGAGATGTCTAGAACACAGGTAAATGGTATGTGAGAGAGATTATTCCAAAAGCTGTCCTATCCTGAAGAACCTGAATCTAGTACTTAGTATGTTCTAGCTAAGATATGAGAAGATTGTAACTGTAACTATCTAGTCCTCAACCCCATCAAAGACCTGAAAAGGAATATAATAATACCTGAGAAAATGGGAAATGCATGCAAGCAACTTTGGGAAATATTTCAAGAATAGACAGAGACAGCTAAAGTTTCTCAGCACTGTTAGGATATCTAATTTGGTTACAGGCCTAGAATATCTGACAGACCATTTTCAGAAGCAGGAATTTTGAAAGACCATCTTACCCCTTCTTGGCAGAGTTCAGTTGCTTTTCCTTGCATCCTGCTTATCTGGAAAGGACAGCATTTGTATTGTCAGCAGTCGAGACAAGGGCTGTTCTTTGCCCAGTAGGCCACTATGCTCCAGGAAGAAGACAAATTTCCAAACTGAGTGTCTTAAAAGCCCAACATTCTCTCAGGATCAGATCGGTGCTGTCAGGAGCAATCATGTCTCACATCACATTATTTAAATGCCATATTCTCTGGGTCTATGAAGTGTTTGAAGATTACCTGTCCATCTGATCTATGTATCTGTAAATCTGGACAACCTAATTACATTAACTATAGAATGACAAGCATGGGTGGTTATAATTCTGTAAGTCTTATCTATCTAAATAACCTAAAGACTAAAGCTTCATATAAACAAGGCAAACGGCCTGTAAACAAATGTACAGTAAAAGGACAATGACCGCCAGGCGGTGGTGGCACACGCCTTTAATTCCAGCACTCGGGAGGCAGAGGCAGGCGGATTTCTGTGAGTTCAAGGCCAGCCTGGGCTACAGAGCGAGTTACAGGACAGGCTCCAAAGCTACACACAGAAACCCTGTATCAAAAAACCAAAAAAAAAAAAAAAGGACAATGGCCTCAAAATTGTGACAATACACAAAATATCTTAAACAGAGGTAGAAATGTATAGCATAATATGCAATATGACAACAATATGTATCAATATACAAAATATCCTAAACAGAGGTAGAACATACATACAGTATGACAAATATAATTTTACATTTGTATCAATATACAAAATATTTCAAATAGGAGGAGGAATATGTGTACAATTTTGTTGCTGGAGTTTTCCTGCTTGCCCACAGTCAGGACAAATCTTTGTCACCTGCCTGTCCCACAGCCGCTCAGACCCAACCAAGTAAACACAGAGACTTATATTGCATACAAACTGTATGGCTGTGGCAGGCTTCTTGCTAACTGTTCTTATATCTTAATTAACATTTTTAAATCTATACCTTGCACGTGGCTTGTGGCGTATCGCGTCTTTACATGCTCTTTCTGTGTGGCTGCAGTGTCTCTCTCCTCAGCCTTCTGCTTCCCCGAATTCTCCTCTCTCCTTGTCCCACCTACTTCCTGCCTGGTCACTGGCCATCAGTGTTTTATTTATATAGAGCAATATCACAGCACAATATGGAAATTATGGTCTTGAATTTGTATTAATTTACAAATTATCTTAAATATGAATATAAAAATAGTTTACATTTATATCAATATATAAGAATCCATAGCAACGCAAATTATCTAAAGTTGATGCTTTACTAAATTAGTTTCCTAGTATACACAATAATCTGCTTTAATATCCTATACCTATCCATTCTCCTTTTTCTTTTCTTAAGGAGAATACTGAGTCTAATTTTTGTTCCATCCCCAACCCTATAACCATCATTTATAACCCTGAGAAATAGGAAACCTTTGGGAGAGGGGGGCGTCATCTTCTAGAGTTGCTTGATTTGTAAAAAGAATTCAGATAATATACCTCCAGGATGGAAGTTTATAATTGCTGTAGGAGAGATAGCCCGTACTGAAACCATCAGGACATAGGCGTCACAACAGAATTCTCTGGTTCAGTTTTGAAAGCACTGAGTGTGGGCAAGTGTGCGTGCTTATGTGTGCATGCATTGTCTGTCTGTCTGTCTGTCTCTGTCTGTTCTACCTGCTTTTATTGCCGATGCTGGTCTTGAACTCCTGGACTTGAGTAGAACCTGAGATGGCCTCTGCGTCAGCTCCTGCCTCCAGGTTGCTGCCTTGTTTGAGGTCCTGCCCTCACTGGTTTAAATGATGAACTGTTACATGGAACTGTGAGCAAAACAAACCTTTTTCTCCCAACTTGATTTTGGTTGTGGTATTTCATCACAGCAATAATAGCCATAACAAATACAGGTGGATATGATCAAAATACATTGTATACATGTATGAAAGTTTCAAAGAATATATAAATAAAATAAAATTTTAAGTGAATGAAGCCCACCTAAGGAATGTGTAGTATTCAAAGAATAATTTTACAGACTAAAACTTATCTCAGGCATAAGAAAATAAATCATGAAGCACAAAGAAACAAATTTCCATAATTATAATTTTTAAATTAGTAGTTACACAGTGCCATGACAAATGAAGCTGAACGAAAAATGAAAATTCATTTTTAAATCTAGCTTGGCTCAGCCCATGCTTTTTGGAAAGTGATTGAAGGGTATGCACAAGCTATCAAAACCCTCAAAGGAAAGCAAAGTGCACTGAAAATGTACAAAACTCACTACAATTGAAGCATTTTTCAGCCACTTGCTGGCCCCCAAAGACTTCTGTTGTAAAGTTTCCAAGGTTTGTTTTAACAAAGGACATCTAAAAAAATCTTTTTTATGTAAGTAATAACCAGCTAAAGCAGATCTGTGCTGGCGGGCAGGGGAAGGAATCTGGATTTTGGGACATTTAAAAAACAACGTGTTTGTTTTCCTTTAGTTGGACCTACTGGGTTTTAAAGTAACTACTAGAGATTACCCTCTTCCCCCTTTGGATTCATTTTACCCATTATAATTAATTGAGTTCCAGCTGTTGGTCAGAGACTCTGCTAATAGCGTGCATGCCTTCATTCTGCGGGTCAGGGATTGTGCTAATAGCGTGTTTGCTTCATTCTGTGAGTCAGAGATTGTGCTAATAGTGTGCATGCCTTCATTCTGTGAGTCAGAGATTGTGCTAATAGTGTGCATACCTTCATTCTGTGACTCAGGGACTGCTAATATCTAACATCGTGTGCTTCTTCTTTCATCTAACAAACACTCACGAAGGTTTCACTGTAAGGCTAGTGTGGCAGTAGAACCAGATGCTTGCAACAACCCTGCAATGTGGGAATCTTCATTCATGTTCTATAATTAGAAAAACAAAGGCCAACAGATGTTAATGCAACTTGCAAAGAGATTGTCTTGTGTTAAACATCTTAGGATATTTTTCTTACTGAGTATCCCAGGATGGCCTGGAATTTCTTATGTACTCTAAGCTTCCTCCATTTTGCAGCAACCCTACAGTCCCAGCCTTGGAAGTGTTGAGGTTACAGATGTGAGTCTCCACCCCCAACCCTATTATCATTTTTTTAACTGGGAAATATAAGTAGTCATAGAGATGTGAGTACTTTACCTAGTTTAGAGTATGGATATTATTACACTTTGTAAAGTGTGAAGATTTTTTTGTTGTTTGTTTCTTGTTTTCTATTTTGGTTTTGGTTTTTCGAGACAGGGTTTCTCTGTGTAGCTTTGCACCTTTCCTGGGACTCACTTGGTAGCCCAGGCTGGCCTCGAACTCACAGAGATCCACCTGACTCTGCCTCCCAAGTGCTGGGATTAAAGGCTTGCACCACCACCACCCGGCAATGTGTGAAGTTTTTATTTGGCTTAATAGTTTTATTGTGGAATAGTAGAAATAAGGAATATTGTACATTAGTAAGAGTCTGGGCGGCTCACACATGCACACCCAGGAAACACCATCAGGGCCACCGTGTGAGCACATTCCTCACTCCCAAAGGTCCTCCCACAGAAGTGTCCCTTTGTCATCTGTCCTAACTTCCTGCCGCTCCACATTCACTTGTGTTTTGTACAATGTTTTATATGAATTATTCAGAGTATGCACTCTCATTTTTAGCTAGCTGCTTATTATAATTGTTTGTTGGTTGGTTGGTTTGGAGGGCACAGGTTCTTACTGTGTAGCCCAGGCTGGCCCCACACTCACAATCCCCCTGCCTCAGCTTCCCTACAGCTAGGATTAAAAATGATGGCCATTTTTAATCGGGAATAGAAGACTTTTACTGATTTTTAGTGATAGCCACCCCCAGGCTCAGTTATTACATGGGGTCATGACCCTGACTTCAAGAAGCTGTGTAAGCTCTGTTGGCCCCACCAGATGACAAAGCAGTGGCACTCCCGTCTGTGAGGGATGAGTTCCATGACCGTCAGAGGCCGCATCAAGGCACAAAGGCACAGATTTGTTCTATAAACAGGGCAAAGTAGGAAGCTAACGGTGCTATTAATAAAATACAGCATTGTGGCTGTATCGTGGAAGAAAGCTCCCATGAGTCACCCCGGAAGTACTGAGTTGTGCTTCCGGCTTTATACTTGGAGTGTTTTTACGGCTCTTCTTGTGGGCGTCCCAGTCACGGGTGTCTCTGCTTTTGCACCTTGGCACCATTAGTAAGTCAAAAGGGGGGCGGGTCGCTCGAGCCCAGCCGCGGCAGTCCCGGGGTGGCTGAGCAGCTGATGGGCAGGTGCCCTGCGCGGTGTGGGTGAGCCGCCCCACCCCCACCCCCACGGGGACATTGCCCAGCAGCGTGGAACCACGGCCCAAGGTCTCATCACTCTAAGGAGACTGCCGTGCAACTGAAAACTCAAAGGCTTCATCTCTGGAATTTTCCATTTGCTGTTTCCTGACATCAGTAGACCTTGAGTAACGAACTGCAACTGTAGAAAGTGAAGCCGCAGACGCAGGGCGACTCCTTCCTAGACTCCAGTTTCCTTGTCCTAGCATCTGCGGAGGGAGAGGCGCGTGGTCTTTCATTGTTGCACAGTTGTCTAATTCTCTTCAGCTGTTGCTTCGAGTTTTGAAGTTCTGTCTTTAGACACATAAATCCTAAAATTAATGCTTCCGTCCTCCCTCCCTCCCTTCCTTCCTTTCTTCCGTGCTGCTGGGCAGTGAATTTAAGACTTAGACTTTAGAACATGGTAGGCGCCATGTTCATACTACATTCAATCAACAAGTATTTCTTAAACTCTCACAAAGCCCCGGAGAGCCCTCACAAAGGCTCTGAAAACACAACTGTGAAAAAGGCAGGTCTCGGGGCTGGAGAGATGGCGTAGCCCTTGAGAGCACTGGCTGCTCCTCTGGAGGACCCTGTCCAATTCATAGCAACCGTGTCGGATGGCTCACAACTACCAAACTCCAGCTCCAGGGGCTCCAACACCCTCTTTCGGACTCAGTGGGCATCTGCACTTACATGTGCCACACACACACACACACACACACACACACACACACACACACTTAAATTTAATTTAAATTTAAAATAATGAATCATTTTTTAAGATAAGTCTTTCCTTTCACAGAGCTAATATTCTGGTGGGACAGATATAAAATCCATTTACATGCACTTAAGGAAAAGCCCAAAAATAAACAGCTTATAGCACATCCTTATGTTGTCAAGCAGGAAGACATACCATCAAATGAATATTTTCTTTCTGGACAACATGATTTTATAAGTTATTCTTAAAGAAAAACATTTGGGATAAATTACACCATAGAAGGAATAGACATGTTCCCATCAGAGACGTAAGTGGGCGGTCCAAAGATTCACGTTGCAGTCAATTCCATGGTCTCAGAAAGACTGGCCACTTCCTGCCTCCTGTGTGACTAGCCAGCTTTAAGAATTTTATTAGACACCACTTGTGGTGTGGGAACACTGCCAGCTATGCACCTATTCTGGCCAGCCTTGGATCTGTTCAGTAGAGTGCACACATAACTTTTTCCTGTGACGTTTTGCCTATTGATCTAACACTGGCTTCCTTGGACCATGAATCACAGGCCCCTGTTGAATCGGCTCGGTTTTCTGGTATTCTGTCGCCATCTAGTGACCAGGGACTACTCACCTTTGCCCTCCATTTTAGAACCCAGAGTTAGTGGTCCCTAGACATAGTCCAGTTCAAATTTTAAGAAATTCTGTGTGAACTATTTTTTAATTGAAAATATATTTTTTCATATACTATGATCATGGTTTTCCTTACCCCAACTCCTCCCAGATCCTCCCCACCTCCCTACCCACCCAAATCCACAGCCTTTCTTTCTCCCTCATTAAAAACAAACAGACAACTGGAAAAATCAAACAAACCAGAATAGGAAAACAAAGAGAAAAAAAGGGAGCCAAAGAAAAAGCACAAGAAACACATACAGATGCAGACACACACACACACACACACACACACACACACACACACACACACGTGGGGGGAGAGGCGAGGCGGAGGGGGGGGAGAACCCATAAAAACACAAAATCAGAGCTCATGATATATAAGCAGAAGACCTGTAAGGTTACAAAGAAAGAAGGGAGGGAAGAATGAAGGAAGGGAAGAAAGAAAGGCCTAGACAAAGCATTCAGAAAAAAACAAACCTCCAGAAATACCATTGAGTTTGTTTCTGTGCTGGCCATCTGCTGCAGGGCATGGGGCCTGCCCTGAAGTGTGGTTTGTATACCCAGTGAGACTCCATTAGAGAAAACTGTTTTCCTTTGTGAGCAGTTGTCAGTGAGAAATAACATCTGGGTTAGGGATGGGAGGCTTGTGTCTACTTCCTTTCTCAGCACTGGGACCCCATCTGGCGTAGACCTCTGCAGGCTCTGAGCATGCTGCCAGTCTCTGAGTTCACGTGCGTCAGTCCCTCTGTGTCTAAGGGCCTTGTTTCCTGGATGTCTTCCACCCTCACCAGCTCTTAACAATTTTCCCACCTAGTCTTCTGCAAAATCCCCAGAGTCCCGAGGGGAAGGATTTAATGAGACGTTCTATTTAGGACTGCGAGTTCCCAGGTCTCTCACTCTCTGCACATTGTCCAGTGTGGGTGTCTGTCTGTATTAGTTCTCATCTGCTGTAGGAAGAAGCTTCTCTGATGATGGCTGAGCAAGAAACTAATCTACAGACACAGCAAAATGTCATTAGGAGTCATTTTATTGCTAAGTTCCTTTAGCAGAGCAGTAGTATCTGGTTTTTCCCTAGGTTCCCGGCCTGTCTAGTCTCAGGTTCTTAGACAGCTGAGAATGTCAGGCGTGGGTTCCGCCTCATGGAGTGGCCTTAAATCTAATCAGGTAGTGATTGGTGACTCCACAATTTTTGTATCACTATTGCACCAGCGTCTCATGCAGACAGGTCATCACTGGACAGTGAAGCCTTTGTAACTGGGTTGGTGTTTCGCTTTCTCCTCTAGAGGCATGCAAGAGGACCTTCCGGTACCATGAACTAGTCAGTAAGGATGAAGGCTCCAGGTAGATGCCAGCTCCACTGCTCCATGAGAAATTCTGTGTGCATTTTAAGGAGAAAGGCTGTACTCTAATAGCTTCTGAATTCCTTTAGAACAGCCTTCTCAGCCTGCCACATACTTTTTCAGCAGTGGCATAGTGGTTAAGAGTGGATTCTGGTGCTGATGGTCTGTGTCTAAAAATCAAAGCCACAGGTTATTGTTTGACCAAGTAAATGGCTGTGCCTCTCTGTGCTTTGCCTTATCTCTATCCTGTCTGGGAAAAAAGTGAGAAGATAAAAGGACTATATAACAGAGGTGGCTACATCATAGGACATTGTGCTGATGGGTTAATGTAGAAATGCACACAATTTAGTGCCTGGCTCATAGCAACTAGTCAATAAAAGTCAGGTGCGAGAATTACTAACACCAGAGCCTGAAACTCTGCGGTGCCTAAGAATGGCTTTGAATTCGCTAAATACCCAAGGTTATCCCACTCAAGTCTGAGTAAATGTGGTTGATGGAAACATTTGTCTCTGGCTCTTGGACTGCACAGCATGAAACTGTTTTATTGAGCCACCATCATGGTTCAGCAGGTAAGGTGACTGTGATGATTGTCACACAAGTCTGAAGACCTGAGTTTGATCCCTGGAACCCACATGGTTGAAGGAGAGAACAGATGTCTGAAAGCTGGTCTCTGACTTTCACACACTTGCTGTGTACACACACACACACACACACACACACACACACACTTAGACTTTTCAAACCCCCACTATTTTCTTGATGTTGACACTTTCATGTGCTCCCTACCTTTCCCCCTCTTCAATTTCGTCTCACCGTCTCTAAGAGAACAAAAGAGCACTCCCTCAAGTTAGAGTATGATTCAATCTTTAAATATTTACTTATTGTTGTGTGTGTGAGTTTTTTTTTTTTTAAGAGAAAGTAGGAATTCGGCTTTTTTTTTCTTTTTTCTTTTTCTTTTTAAAGATTTATTTATTTATTATGTATACAGAGGAGATCTCATTACAGATGGTTATGAGCCACCATGTGGTTGCTGGGAATTGAACTCAGGACCTCTGGAAGAGCAGTTGGTGCTCTTAACCTCTGAGCCATCTCTCCAGCCCGTGTGTGAGTTTTTTGCTCACATGTATATGTATGTATACACACACACCCCTCATGTGTGTTAGGTGCTCTTGGAAGCCGAAAGAAGGCATTGGGTCCCCTGAAACCAGAGTTACAAATGATGGTTAGCTGTCATGTGGGTGCTGGGAACTGAGCCAATGTTCTAGAAAGAGAAGCCGGTGCTCTTAAATACTGAGCCTCCTCTCCAGTCCCAGAATATGACCCATCTTTACAAAGCCTGTTTTATGTGCATCCACAGGATGTCGCTATGAAGAGAAGTAGCAGCGCTCCCTTGGTGTTAATCTCGGAAAGATGTAGCATTAAGTGCATTTTGTTATTTGGCACATGCTTTTCTCTGTTTTCTAAAAGCTTAACAATATTTATAAAATTTTACATCATAAAAAAATCTTTCTCTAAAATAAAATGACATCAGCTAATTGAAAGAAAAATCCTGGTGTTTTGGCCTCCAGGATAGCTGTCCCCTTATGCCGCTTGCACATTCGGCTCTGACGTGTAAATAGATTATAACATAGTTGGTGGTGGCCTAAAAAGGATGGGAGTTCCTGCTAAACTGAAGCCTAACGAGTCTTGGACTAAATCACTGCCGTATTGGGAAAGGGATGAAAGGAATAATGTGTGGCAAGCAACAGGAAATATAACATACATCTTAAAAGATCTTTCTCTCTAAACAGGTACGTCTTCTATCCATGTTCTTCTGAAGGAGAAGGTGTTAAGCCAGGTGAAAGCCCTGAAGTCAGCGGAAGTAAACCCCTACCACAATCTGGAGGCTGGGATAGCCAATATTCTCAAGCCGATAGATGACTTCTGCACCAAGTTCTTCGTGGGAACAGAGGTAAACTAGAACTGTCTGGTCTTTAAATTACATCCCCGCTGTTGAAGTTTTATAACCTTTATTTTACATGTTTCCTGTTTGAAGGCAGTTTCATGTTTTAATATGGTCATTGGTATTTAAGATTTTGAACTTAGGTGCCTCGTAGACTCAGGTTTGAAATCTCCTTCACGGGCTGGGGATGTTGTCAGCCGAGTACCTACCTAGCATGCACAAGGCTCTGGGCTCCATCCCAGCACCACCTAGAACAGGCTTGGTAGCACACATTGGTGATCTTGGCACTCAGAAGGTGGAGGCAGGAGGCCAGAGGAGCACAAGTTCAAGGTCACCTGAACCTAGGTGACCTGGAGTCAGTTGTCGAGCGTCCACGTCTTCGTGGCAGGACCACTGCCTCTCCCCATTGTCACTCACAGCTTCTGTCTCTTTCCCATTTTTCTGGCTGTCTCCTCTGTTGCGTCACATTAGCCCCTCTGTCTTCCCCTCTCCTTAAAACGGCCATAGGTTAGCACCAGACTGCTCAGTGCTTAAGTCTGAGTGGAGGTTTGTGCTCTCTGCTCTTGACTTGAAAAGGTAAATGTTATGATGCATCTTCCCTCTCTGTCTTACTCCGGTCTTTATTAAGTCCTGACTTGGTTAAACATTGAGAACAAACCACTGAATGACCCAAACCTGCCCTCGTCCCCCACTCATCCTCAGACAGGAATGCCAACAGTGATGCACAACAAGTCTCCATGGCTTCCAGGTTACTCATGTCACTGTGTGTGCATAAAGCAAACTCATTCCTCACTTCATCTTGAAGTCAGATGCAGTGACACTTTGGGGCCTTTCTTCCCTCCCGGTCCTCTGAACTCATGTGTGACTAAAGTGACTCGTTTTTGTTTGTCTTTGTTCTCTCAGTCTTAGCACAGGGCCACAGGAAACAAGGTCACTTGCCTCTGAACTTATCATTGCGTTTATCCAGAACCTGTTTTCTTTCTAGGAAGGTGAAGTGATATATACAGACTGGAAAATGGAGAGAGACTCTGAAACTGGACGATTCATGCGTAAGTTTTATGAATTAGCCTGTTGTTAATGAGATCTTCCCTTTGTTATTAGCATACGTGAGTTATACATAAAAATGGGATGTTAGCACACATATAAAATGCATTTTATTGTCTTCACTCTTCATTGCCTATCTGACCCCAGCTCCCACTAACCCCCTCTGTCCGCCTGCCTAGTCCTTATTAATTTATGTATTTAATGGCCCAGTGAGTTTCACTAGGCTTGCTTACGTGGTCCTAGGTTAAGGGTTATTTACAGGCGCGTGGGTTCCTTTGCCAGTACCATCCCTGAAGAGATGGCACCTCCTCCAGCCATTAACTATCTATAGATATTCAGGAAGTGGGGGCGCTTGGTGAGCCCCTACCTGACTAAAAAAAACACCCTCTACCTCTAGTTCCTCAGGGGCACTGGGGCCTTGTGGGTCATCTCTCCCTTGTCCCGAGTGCAGGATACCCACAGGCCCAATCCTGCCCAGATGTTATGCCAGTAACTACAGATGCTGTGAGAATCACAATGTATCATCCGAAGACCGCCTTCTACCTTGCTGTACTCTTCTGTGAAGCTTCTGAGCCTTGGAAGGGTTGCTAGATTTATATATAATTCACAGATATTCATTGTGTGTGGGGGGGTGCTGCATGCCAGACCTGTGTATCATGGGAGTAGTCTTCACTCCCCTGGCACACAATAGAGGACTCAATGCCACGGCAGACATGGATTCCTCCTGGTCTCATGCATTCTCCTGGGGTCCCATCTCCTCTAACAGCCTGCTTTTGAAAAGTATTTAACCATGGGGGAAAGGTCAATTGTTTTAAATGAATTTTATTCCATTTTTATGCTGTGGACCAGACAACGGTGTTAGTAGATGAGGAGGAAGTGTTCTTTTCTGACCTGTTAGAAAGGCAAACGAATGTTAGCATTGTGGTTGTACGCAAGCAAAGTCACGGAGAAGTCCAGAGAGGAACTGTCTTTCTTGGGCTGTTAAGAAATGCTCTCCCTTGGACCCCAGTTGTGCTGAGTCCTGTCTTAGTCAATGTTCTGTTGCTGTGAAGAGACACCATGACTGCCGCAACTCTTTAATAAGTTTATTAAGGTACACAATATTTTGAGGAACACAATATCACCACATTTCCTCTCTTTTTGTCTAAACTTAAAGAAAGCTTATAACTAATACAAGAAAAACTATTCAATAAGTATATATAATATATACAGCCAAAATTACATTAATGATGTCTAGTCCATTAACATTTGACAGATTCAGATTTAAAAAAAAAAAAAAAAGGAAAACATGTAGTCGGGGCTGGCTTACAGGTTCAGAGGCTTAGTCCATTATCATCATGGCGGGAAGCATGGTGGCGTGCAGGCAGACATGGTGCTAGAGAAGGAGCCAAGAGTTTGACATCTGGATTGGCAGGCAGCAGGAAGAAAGAAAGACACTAGGTCTGGCTTGGGCATTTGAAACCTCAAAGCTTGTGTCCAGTGATATACTCCGTCCTATAAAACGACACCTACCCCAACAAGGTCACGTGTCCTAATCCTTTCAAATAACTCCACTCTGTATGAGCCTATGGGAGCCATTTCATTTAGACCACCACAATCCTAAAGGATGGATTGGAAACTTTATATAGATTCAATGGGGAAAGACCCTCCTTGTCAAAAGAGCAACAAGCACGTGGGAACCCAAAAGAGCACTGAACAGGAAGGATGCAGGAGAATTCAGAGCCAACACACAGGGGTCTGAGTCCAGGTGGCAAAGAGTTCTGACTGTCTTAATGAGGTTTTTAGAGCCAACTGTATTGTTTTTAGGGCCTGGCAGGAGAGCGGGAGTTGGGGCGGGGAGCTCGGGGGAGGCTGGGTCAGTAGAGCTCCTAATGGAAGCTGGGTGAGCAGTCACAGTGGCCTAGTGAGAGCCAGTGGGGACTTGCAGGCAGGCCTGGTTACAGTCATACAGCAGCAAAACTTGGGAGACAGAGTCTCTAGGCCAAGACTCCATGGCCAATGAGATACGGTGGTCAGGATGAAAAGGGGTTGTTTTCCACTCCTTGGCGTTTAACCCCAGGGTTGTGGAGACCCCGAAGCTATCAGCCAAGCACTGTGAACCAAACAGGCAATGCTGCGGCAGCCTGCTGTTCCCACTGAATAATGCTTGCAGAGTGGGAGAGCTGGTATACACAGCAGCACGGAACTGTAATCCATGTGCCCTGTTCATTGCGCTGCAGAGGTTTTTCTGGTGAGTTCCCACCCTGCATCTGTCATAAACACCAGGGATGTTCCCTGAGCAAAGGCAGAGGCAGCTGCCACAACTCGATCCCTCCTGTCTGCTTAACTCTACATAACCAGGCAGGAGAGAGAATTCCATCCTCAAGGGAGGAAAAAAAAAAACTGTGAAAGGCAGATTACCCCAAATAAAATGGGTTGGGGGCCATATCAACTATTTCCACATGATCTAAGGGGTGAGTGAAGAAACGCAGATCTAAATGACCACAGTTGGCATAATTGTTTGAGTTGGTAGACCCTTAAACTGTACCATCAGCACATAAGCGCACTGGGCACTCTTCCAAGCACTTTGCGTGGATAAACTCGTCACTGTCACAGCAGCCCTGTGGGATCCCTGCCTTGGGCATCACCGGCAGTCTTTGAACCCAGGAAGTCTGCCACCAATCTGTGCCTTTTGGTTTATTATCATTTTCTTTAAACAACCTGGCCGGGAGGCTCCGACACTCCACTTAATAACTTAGGGACAGCTCCATTCACTGTTGAAAGGCACGCTAGTTTTCCAAAGGACGCCAGGGAGAAAAGATTATCGTAGGATGTTATTAAAAAGAAAAGACCTTACCGTTGTGGATAATGCCATAGCTTATCTCAGTTCAGAGAGTTTCCAGCCCCCAGGACAGCCTTGCTCACTCAGAGACGGTGTGGGGGGAATCTGCCCCAGGGGCAGCCCCACAGAGAGACAAAAGCATCAGCAGAAACAAAGCCACCGGTGTCTGGGGTGTCTTCTGCCTTACCAGGAATTTTCTAGACCACTCAGGAAAGCCTGGAGAATATGAGTTCTGTGATCTCTTCAAGATATAGCCTTAGAAAGTGGATCTCTTGCTTCCTACCCAGAAGAGTTACCGTTATTATTATTTTTCATACATTTGTTGAGATCAGTCTGTGCCTTACTCTGAGTTGCTCTAGGTTGTATAAAGCAGTGGATCTTCAGACTAGGCCCTGACCTAAGAGACACCTCTTACAAGCATCCTGAGGGTGCGTTTTCAGGATGGAGGATGACTTCTGCAGCTTGACGGACATTCAAATGGCATCATCTGTCTGGTACCACACACAGTGGCACAGACTGATACATTATTATTAATGAGAATAGAAAGAGTGCCACCCTGTAAATGTATCAGGGCGATTTAGGACAGCAGGAAAACAAGGGCAAATTAAGAAAATATATCGGGGAAACTAGCCCCAAGAACTTACGAGACATTTGAGACCTAGGAAAGGCTGTAAATCTCTCACCTGTTACCCCCAGCCCCCGACCCTAAAAATGTAGGCACCTAGCACTGCAGAGACCATGGCTTGTGGTGGTATTGTGTTCCCCGAAATATTGTGCACTCTAATAAACTTATCTGGGGTCAGAGAACAGAACAGCCGCAGTATTAAACATAGAGGTTAGGCAATGGTAGCACACGCCTCTAATTCTAGCATTCCAGAGGCGGAGATCTGCCTGGATCTCTGTGAGTTCAGGGCCACACTGGAAATAGCCAGGCATGGTGACTCACACCTTTAATCCCAGGAAGTGATGGCAGGAAGCAGAAAGGTATTTAAGGCATGAGGATGAGGAACTAGGGCTGGTTAAGCTTTTAGGCTTTTGAGCAACAGTTCAGCTGGGATCTATTCTGGATGAGAACTCAGAGGCTTCCAGTGTTAGGAAACAGGATCAGCTAAGGAATTGGCAAGGTGAGGAAGCTGTGGCTTGTTCTGCTTCTCTGATCTTCCAGTGCTCACTCCAATAACTGGCCTTGGGTTTGTTTTTATTAATAAGACTCTTTAAGATTCGTGCTACAGTGGCTCCTACAGACGGTCAAGGACCCACAGGTGGAGATCTCCCAAACTGTACTTGGGGCTTCAGCTTGGCTCATTCTCCCCTGATATGGCCTACTAGATAGAATCGACGCCTGCCTGTCCTGCCATCCACCTGGACCTTCTGCCCCTCCCTCAAGCTGGACCCAGCCCTTCCTTCTTGTCTTTGCAACAGGACTAAACTGTACAGTTCAACTCTGACCCTGCAGCCTGAAGCCAAAGCCGGCAAGCCAGAGCAGCTTGGCCGACCTGGTTTGGTTCGTCAGCTCACCACCAGAGACCACTTCCTTCAGCCCCTGTGTTTCTCAGAAGCCTTGAAACCTCGGGAACCATACCTCTTAACCCTTTGTCGGCATCCTGGAACCTGCTGTTAATGTGGAAAACAGCTCTCCCCTCAAAGCGGATAAAGGATACTTTATTCTAGAGCCAAATGAGAAGGATCATGGTCTGAAAACACAGACTTGGGCTACCCTAAATTCCATATTCAAATATGGCTTTTAAAAAAAAGTTCTTGAAATTTTTATTGTAACAACTCGAAGAAAGTCATAAATTCAGACACTTTTCAAATCCATTGCTGGAAATGCAGGTGATGTGTCACAGCGAAGGAAGAGAATATCAGAATCTGCCCGATGACAGGCCCAGCTTTGGGGGGAGTGGAAGCCTGTGATCTATCAAGATAACGAGGAGGACTGAGAGCAGAAACCAGTTAGTCAGTTTAGGGGCAAGGACTTTGAAGGTGAACAATCCCATTTCTGTCCTTGGCCAGAAGCAGGAAATGTCCTTGTTTCCAGCCCATGAGGTCCAGTTGAGAGCTCTGGTTTCTTATCACTTTCTAAGTGAACACCTCTGCCTGGAAGCTACACATGAAGCCTGTGACCAAGACTCCAGTCCTGACACTGATCCCTTCTGGTGAATGACTTTGGGACTATATTTCTGGATTTCCATGGTGGAAATGGGTTATACCAACTCCCCAATTATAACTCCTCTCCTAAATGGTTTTAGAGTCTCTACTCTTGAAGGGAGAATATTATAGGAGCCTTACAGGCTGTTGAGGAGTGACATCTCCCTAAATATAATGTCCCTGCCCCTAGATAGAGACACAGTGTTCTGATCAACTCCAAAGCTGGGAGTCAAACCCAGGTCCTCTGGAAGAGTAGCCAGTGTGCTTAACCACTGAGCCATCTCTTCAACCCAGGTTGAATAATATCCCATTACATATCTAGTCCACATTTTTTTTGGCCATTTATCCATGGATACTCTCATCTTTCTTCTGTTGCAAAAGATGGTACCATGAATGTGAATGGACATTCAAAACCCTACTTTATAATTTTCTTACAAAATGTAGGGGGTCTCTTCCTCTTAAATATCCCATCAGTGTTTGGATTAGGGGGATCAGTTCAGCTCTCACGTGTCATTAAATTGATGAGATACACAATAAATTTGCAATTTTAGCCTAGAGCAGAGAGACATTGCAACTTATGCCCCACAGGCATGTGTTTTTAATGGTCAGTCATCCCTGGAGTTTGGAGCAAAGAATGAAGAGCATTCAGGTCAACAGTCAACCCTGGCAGATGGAAGGGAAACCCAAGCCCTAATCCTGAGAGGCAGGAAGCCCCTGGGGCCTGTGGCGAAGGCTCTGGAGAGCTCTGGCTCAGCGTTTGAACTTTACCTTTCTGAGTTGCAATCGGTGAACTGCATCAAGCCAGTGGCTCTCCTCAGCACGGCGTGTCACTCGCTCTGCCTGGCCGAGCTGTCTCCATATCTTCTTTCACAAATGCGTCCTGATTACCCACTCCTCTACTGCACCTTCATCCAAGTCACCACTCTCTCTCTCACACCTAAACTACCACAGGAGTCCTCACTGGGGGCCCTGCCTCGCCTCACCTGCCTCTATCTAACCCATTCTCCCCACAGCGGCCAGAGAAGCTTCGGAAACATCAGTGGGTTTGAGCTGGACGCATAAAAAGGCATTTCACTTCGGCCTTGGTCTGAACTCTTTTTCCTGAAGGGCCCTGCATAGTCTGGTCTGTGGTATTGTGTTCCCCAAAATATTGTGCACCCTAATAAACTTATCTGGGGTCAGAGACAGAACAGCCACTAGATACAAAGGCTAGAAATTGGTGGCACTCACACCTTTAATCCTAGCATTCCAGAGGCAGAAATCCCTCTGGATCTCTGTGAGTTCAAGACCACATTGGAAACAGCCAGGCATGGTGACACACACCTTTAATCCCAGAAAACCAGCCTTTAATCCCAGGGAGTGATGGTAGAAAGCAGAAAGATATATAAGGCGTGAGGACCAGAAACTAGAAGCTTTTGGCTGGTTAAGCTTTTAGGTTTTGAGCAACACAGTTCAGCTGAGAGCCATTCGGATATGAGGACACAGAGGCTTCCAGTCTGAGGAAACAAGATCAGCTGAGAAGTTGGCCAAATGAGGTTAGCTGTGGCTTGTTCTGTCTCTCTGATCTTCCAGTGTTCACCCCAATAACTGGTCTTAGGTTTGATTTTATTAATAAGACTCTCTAAGGGCTGAAGAGATGGCTCAGAGGTTAAGAGCACTGACTGCTCTTCCAGAGGTCCCGAGTTCAATTCCCAGTAACCACATGGTGGCTCACAACCATCTATAATGAGATCTGGTGCCCTCTTCTGGTCTGCAGACATATAAACAGAACCCTGTATACATAATAAATAAATCAATCTTTTAAAAAAAAAAAAAAAAGACTCTCTAAGATTCCTGCTACACTGTCCTTCTAGACCCTGTCCGTTCACGTCTCGTGCCTGTAGTTCCAGCTTCCAATTACTGTTCCTCTTCCAGGGACTTTGGTGTGTGCTGTCCTTCTGTCCACACTGTTCTTCCACACCAGAAACTCCCAAAGCTCAGCTACACTCAGACCTCAATGATTCATTCCCCTGACCCTTCAATCTAAGTTAGGAGTGCCCCTTGTCATCCCTCCTTGTGATGGTTTCAATTACTTACTGGAGGATTTGTTTACTGGATCGTCAGCCACTTGAGGGTAAGGCCACACTGGGTTACTAGCTAGCCATTGTCTAGCCACCCACATGAAGACCTTTGTTCATATAAGCAATCCACAAATATTTAGTGACTCCCCGAATAGACTAATGAACAGGTAAATGAAGGAGAACATGGTGCCGCTGAGGGCCTGAAAAGGGACCCAGAAGGCAAGTTTCTGTGACAGACCATGCACCCAAAGTTGGCCTTGTGTATTTCCACAGCCAAGAAACCTGTGAACCTCTACACCGTCCACGACGGGTCTGTCCACACCGTTCAGAGGTCACCTTTCTACAACGACATCATCCTCACTGTTGGGGGATGGAATGTGGCCATCTGGAAGGAAGAAGTCATGGTAAGTTGCCTGCAGAACTGAGTGGGCGGGTGTCTTTGTTACTGAGAAAGACAATAGGAACAATGGCTGTTCCTACAGTATATCATGCCTGTGGGGTACTTTATAGAGAAATGAGAACAGATGGTCTGGCTCCAGATGTCAGCAGAACCACTAGAAGCCTTTGAAAACACAACCATGTGGCTTTCTTTCCAGAGAGGAAGTAAACAACACAGCAAAGCCCTTGTTCTCTGAAACCTAATACATGTTTTTTCTTCAAAATATCTTTTGTGGGCAACTCATCTGACTTGAGTTTTGCCTCCTTGTAAAGATGGGACCCTGATGCCTAGTGAAGGCCAGAGCAGTGCTGGGCGTCTCCTTCTGCACCAGCAGCATGTTGGCAGGTTCAGGAGTTGGCATTTGTAGACTGGGGGTCCAGGGACGGCAGAGCACTGCTTGTCCAGACACATGTGTGCACCGGTAAGATCTGGTCAGGATTAAGAGCCGGGTCCTGCCAGATAGGAGCCAGACTGCCAACACAAACAAATAAAAAAAAATGAAAAACAATTAAATCCAGTGAAGCAGGGCAGGGCAAACCAGTTCTTTTTTTGTGGGAAGTCGAGACTACTCTGCCCCTTTGGTGAGAAATACGACACTGTGAAACACTGGAGGGAGACAGACAGACAGAGGCAGGGAGCATGTGTGTACCACAGCTGGAATATCCATGTTCCTTCACCTAATAACCCCCTCTGGATATCTAGTTGATATAAATAATTTTAAAAAGAAGTGTGTCAACATCTGTGCACAGGGTGTCATTGAATAAAACGGAAAGCCGCTTCAATCTCCATCAATAAACTTTCCATCAATAAATGTAGGCTTTGTTTGTTTTGTTGTGTTTGTTTGTTTTTACAATGAGGAAGTTTTTTAATTAGAAAAAGAAAACTCGGGCATGATTTTCAGAAGACTGTCAGGAACCAAAAACCAGGTTAGCCTTAGAGTAAGGGAATTGAGAGAATGGGGACAAAAAGGCTTGGAGGTCACCGAAGGAACAGGCCTGGGAAATCTTCTTCCCTCACAAGAGGGTTTCCTATGCATGGGTTGACTTGTGGGAGACAATCCCATGCCTTGCTTTAGTCACTGAAAATATAAGGGACACTTGGATATACCCCATGGGCAGATAGATGGGCACGACAGTAAGAGAAAGCATTTTCCAATCTCTTCCCTCTGTGACAACTTGCCCAAGTCAGCAAATCACCTCAGGTGGGGAGGAAAAAAGATGATTCCACTGTGCTCTGGCAGCCTGAAGTCTCTGTTCCACACATATCTTCAGCCATCTGAAGGTGCTTATGAAAAGTTCGCGGGCTCTGCTGATGACTCTCAGCTGGGACTGACAGCTGCATTAGTTACTTCTGCACAGCTGGGGTGAAAACACCTCGGTAATAACCGAGGGGAGGACAGATGTTTTCTGACTGACTGGTGTGTGGTTGCGTGGCTCAGCTGGTTCTGGTCCCGTGCTGAAACAGAATATGAAGGAAGCGGCAGCATGCAGACGAGGCTGCTCACCTCCAGGTAGAGGAGAAGGAGAGGCGCAGGTCCAGGATCCGGGGCGGCTTCACAGACACGACCTTCCTCCATCGAGGCCACCCCGACAGTGTCACCAGCTGGGAACAAGCATTCAACACATGGGTCTGGGGGAGACACATATTCAAACCGTAACAATAGCCTTTTTGTTTGCTTCTTGTGGGTCCCAGAACTGTTTCTGTGGGCAGCAGATCCCTGGCAGCAAGGTAAAGTTAGAGGAGAAATTTCCTTACATACTTCTTGTATCTACTGTCCACAGATCCTCACAGAAATAGCAATCCATTCAGAGGCACCTGAAACAAAATTGGAGGGTTCAATCTTTTCTAAAAAAGCAACTAAAACAAGAAAATGAGGTTACTTATAAAGTAAACGGGAGAGAAAATAACTCATCCTATGTAAAAACCCACAACATTGCTGGCAGGATGGCTCAGTGGGTAAAGGCGAAAGGAGAGTGTCAACTCCACAAAGATGCCCTTCGGCTTCCACATGGGCCTTGTAGCATGCACCACTCTCTGTCTGTCTGTCTGTCTGTTTCTGTCTCTGTCTCTGTCTCTTTCTCTCTCCTTTTCTTTCATTTAAAAAATAAAAATAAAACCTCACAACAAAAGGAAGTAAGACCTCCCAGAAGGATAAACTCATGGCTAAGTAATCATGGCCAGCTGGGCTGTACTTAAAAAAAAAAAAATCATTATGAATTTCCCTTGGGTCACAGGAAAAGTTTTTCAACGTGTCTTTTAAACTTGTGTTTAGAGTGGACCGCTCCTTCAGACCTGCTGCGCACCGAAAAGGTACACCTCAGGGGCCTGGTCCCTGACGAGGCCCGGCGTATTCTACATCGGCCGAGAGGATGGATACGTCGACATCTGGGATCTCCTGGAGAAAACTCATGAACCAGCCCAGTCCCAGAATATTTGCATCACCATGATCACCTACATCAAACCCTGGACCTTCTCCTGTATGTTCATTCTAATCCATCGAGCAATGTGTTTGGAGGAAGTAGGACGCTCTGGCATTCCCCTGAAAACTCCCCTCTCTCCCACACCCCCTCGCTCCCCCACACTCACCCCCACACCACTGTGTTTTCCTCCCACCCGTCTTTCCGCCCCTCCTCCTGTCTCCTTCCTTCCCTCTCTCTCCCTTCTGCTCTCCACTCTTGCCTTTGTTTCTCCAACCACATTCCCATCTCCCCCTCCCCCCATCTTGCCCCCAAACTCTGGAAGGCCCAAAGCTTCAGACTCACCAGCGGTAATTTCCCAGACTTCTGATAAAAGAGCCGAGCCGAGGCTGATTTTGAAGCACAGGATGGAAAGCATCCATCTAGTCTTCTCTCAGCACGACAGAACAGTCCTAAAGCTTTGCGGCTTTTTGGCTATTTCTTTTCCAGAAATATTGAGTTGTGTTTGGTGTGTGTTTTTTGTCAACTTTTTAGATATTACATACTTTAGTGATGCTTTCAATGACCACGTCAAGCAACTTTCTTCATGGGATCACACGATTCTCTAGGGTTATATATCTATAAAGCTTTAGTGCCTGGGTTAAATATGAGTAAACATACACTACCAAGCATAAATTCAAGAATGTATTTATAGAAAAGTAATTTATTTCCTTTGGTTATTTTTTTCTTTCTGTTTTTTTAATTTGTTTTTTGTTTTCTGTTTGGCTCAAATAGCATTTTCTGTGTAACTCCGATATACTTGTCCTTACTGGGAGCACTTTCCCTGTGTTCCCAAGAGGCACAAGATTGTCTCAACGATTTCTTTCGGGAGAAACACCCTCCCCCCTCCCACTCAGGATCTCTAGAATTTTTCAGCCTGGTTTCCGCTTAGCCATGAGGCATGACCAAAGCATGTTTCCCTATCCTTGGTACAAAACCCCGACTTTGTACCTGCAGGGTTGGGAGAGGAGGATTCAGTCAGCAATTTGAACCAGACCTGAAAACGAGAAGGGGGAAATATCCGGAGCATGGAGAAGGAGCGTTCTCACACACTGGTTCCTGTTTTTAAAGCCGGGTTCTGTCATAGGAAAACGGTGGTTCGGGCCGTGTCTTGGGAACTCATGGACCCAGCACGGTCCTTCAGCTCTCCGTGGGCTTCCTGGGTTAGAACCACGACTCTCCCTGCTTTCTTAAGACCGCAGAGAAAGGGAACGTTCAGCCTCTCATACAGACACCAGGAGAGCGAGCTCTGAGGTGGGGAGGGGGGACTGACAAGGACTCGGAGTTTTAGCTTCCATCTCATCAGCTGGAAAAAATGACTTGTCCACGTTTACATGGTCCAGTCATGAGCATCTGATGGTGTTTCCAGGAGTGCGGCAACCACAGCAGGTCCTTCAGGAAACCACAAAACAAAACATCTTATGTTTCACCTCTTCAGATGACTTTGTGTCTGTTGAGTTTCTCCCCTATTTTTTTTAACCTTCCAGCAAAGCAGCAGTTTATAGCCATAGCTGATTATTATGGAACACTGCATATCTTAGAAATTCCCTGGACATTAAGTCACCCTTCCTTTAATGAGGTTAGTAAAGTCTCGGTTTTGCAAGTTTGATGTTGCTGGGGCATTTCTTTCTTTCTTTCTTTCTTTCTTTCTTTCTTTCTTTCTTTCTTTCTTTCTTTCTTTCTTTCTTTCTTTCTTTTTTTATACTTGTTTATTTGTGTTGGGGTGGGCGCATGCCATGGCAACTTGTGAATGTCAGGGGGCAGCTCGCAGGAGTTGGTCCTCTCCTACCATGCGGGTCCCAGGGATGAGCTCAGGTCATCAGACTTGGCAGCAATCACCTTACCTGCCAAACCACCTTGCCAACTGGGGGCATACCTTAAAAGGGTGTTTAAAATGTTGGCACTTTCATTTCACAAGAGAATGAGAAATGTGTGCATTTTAATAATAAAAGAACACTTTATCATACGAATTAGATAGTGTGAAGCTAAGGTAAATAATCAAACATGAGAGCAGAAAGGGGTCCAGCGAATGAGGTACAGACTGGGAGAGTCGTTATTTTCAAGCCGTTACTGAGTGTTAGCCCTGCCACTTCAGGGACATCCTTCCCCAAGGACTCTGTTGATGTATGTACACACCCCTCCATCATCCTCCCTAACCTCTGCAAACTGCTGGCCTTGTATCTGAACCACAATACTCTGTCCCCTCCAACCTTATACTCACCACCTAAGTGTTTCAAGCAATGCTAAGAATGAGGGTATAAAAGGGTTGATGAATGAAAAATATAAATATATATGCACTCACATTAAATATACAGATCACAATCTATGGCAAGTCCCAGCATCAGGCTAGTTCCTGACAGGCAGCAAGCTTGCCCTGACTGCCTTCCCTAGGGAGGTCTCTGTTGACACCCTGCTAATTTTGTATGCTTGTGTGCTAAGCCTTCTAGGGGACCAGAATTCAGCTCTGCTTCTAGTCCCTTTAAAGTCTCCATAGAGTGCTGGAGAGATGGCTCCACCATAAAAGGCTAGGCTCACAACCAGAAATATAAAGTCTCTGTAGCTATCTTCATCTGAGTTTACCAAGTTTATTTGAGGACATGCAACTTCAGTCTCCAAAGTAAGAAGAAAGAAAAGAGAGAAAAGCAAATTCCTGAATATCTCTACTATAAGCACTGAGGGTTTTTGCAGCTCTCTCCTTCCAACTATAAGGGCGAACCTGCAAGTCACAGGGACCTAAATGTAAGCACAGAAGCATGCAAACGGAGCTAGCTTCCCTGACCTGCAGGCACACCTCCAATTCACACCCGCCTAAAGAATGAGAAGTACTCTATGACGTTCTTCTGCTCACGGTTAAGAAGGCAGATATGAGGCTGTGATCAGTGGAATGAGGAGATATGGTGGGAAAATCCTAACTATAGAACAGCAGGCCTTCTAACAGAGCCTTGTACAGACCACGGGCGTCCCTGGCTCATCACTGGCCTTTGCTTCTGACAGGTATCAAGCGTGAACTACTATTTTGAAAGAGAAGTCAAGCATCTGGAATATGTCCAGCAGCGCAAGCTTATCCGTGAAGAAGAAAAGAAAGAAATAGCCCTGGAACTGGTGAAGAAGAAAACTGTGAGTGAAATTTCCTCTCCTGCCAGTGGGAAAGTGTCACGGTGCTCGTTCCACAGGAGTCCTGTGGGCTCCACAGCTTTCTGCTTTTCCTTATGAGAGTCAAGAGGGCGTTTCTTTGATTTCCTAGACCACCATGAAGGAACTACCTGTTGATCACCCAGCGAGATCCTATCACATTTTGATCTGTTCATTGCGTGTGGGTGGGTTCTGGGTGGTAAGGCTGTAGAGAACTCACATACAGAGGTCAGAAGACACTTTATGGGAGTCAGTGCTCCATCCTGTCAGTCTGGGAAGGAACTCAGGTCGTCAGGCTTGGCAGCAGGCACCATACCCCCTGAGCCAGCTCACCAGCCCTGATACACAGTGAGATTCTGTCCACGTCATCTTTCTGTAACTTACTGTCATTCTAAAATCCTCTAGTGTAGATACAAGGATCCACATTCATTACGTGGAATTTTTCGTGTCTGGTGAGTGATGCTCTGAAACAGGCCATACAAAAAAGAACCAAATGTAGAAGTCAAGACATGAGCTGGCTCTCACCTTCACTGAGCTTTGGCTGTCTTGTCTGGAAAATGGGAATGCCAACAGCTGCCTCTGATGGCTGCTGGAAGGCCTTCAACTAAATAGCGTGACCACTCGCCATCAAATGGCTGTCAGGCTAGCTTGGTGGCAGATAGATGAGAGAGGGGTATCTTTTATCATACTGTGATGGATAGTGTGTGAACCCGGAAACAGAAGTGGGAACATGTCCATCTTACACGCAGCTGTCAGGAATGTGACGCTCTACAGGCCCGCTCCCCTCTTTCTCAGTCCCTCTCTGAGGGACAGCAACTCTAGGCTCGTTCTCCGTCATCCATTAGAATTGGGGACTTTTAAATGCTCCATAGACTGTTCTTCTTGTGTTCCCTCTCCAGTCGCCTGGGTTTGTATTCGTGTCCCTTGTTGGCTTGTCTCCACCCTTGCCTCTTTGTCACCATAGTTTCCTAACTGAACCCACCTGTGGTCTCTTCGCAGCCAAGCACATAGTATCCTCCAAAGTAATTTCCCAGATGAGAGCCCAGGTCCCTAAGAAAAGCAGCAGCGTGTGGATACTGTGATGTTCTGCACACGTCACTCATTGATAGACTCGAAGTCACACATCAAAGCAGAGGGCTCATTTCAAAAGCTGCCCTTGGTGGTGACATCGCATACAGCAGTCCCAGCAAACCAACTTCCTGTCTAGTCCCGCTGCAGCGAACGAACTGGTGGTGGCTTTGTGCTTTTTTTTTTTTTTCCTGAACACTCACAAACACTGATTTAAGTGCTTTGGTGGGAGACACTGCCACTCTCTATCCCAGCAGTCTATCCATAGTTGCTACAACAAAGTACAAAGCAGTTCTGCAAGTCAGCAACCTACCCTCCAAGCCACATGAGGAAAGCAGGACATGTGGAAAACTGGGGGAGGAGTCTGTCTGTTGGCCTATAGCAAGGATCCTCAACCCTTTCACAGGGGTCCCCTAAGGCCATCGGAAACGCAGATACTTACATTACAATTCATAACAGCAGCAAAATTACAGTTATGAAGTAGCAACAAAAATAACGTTATGGTTGGGATCACCACACCATGAGGAACTGTATTCAAGGGTTGCAGCATCAGGAAGGTTGAGAACCACTGGTCCATAGAGAAAAAAGTAGAGGGCAGGTTCTCCCCCACTCCCCACTTCTCAAGCACCTAGACCGCCCTGTCCGTCTGTCCTCCTACCCTCCCACAACCCCTTTGAGAGAGCAGCCACACCAGCTCTTCAATAAAAGCCAGCTCCTTCTCATTCCGCTTTGGTTTTTAAGCGATCGGTGACTTACAGAGCTGTCTCGCTTGTCTCCACCCAGAAAGTCTACACTAAGACAAAAGAGCAGATGGAGGCTGAGCTGAGGTTGGAATATGAGAGCTATCTGGAGCTTGAGAAGTCCGTCCTCTTCAATCTTGGCCTAACCAAAGTCTCAGAGAAGGTATCCTACTTAGATATGGCTTAGCAAAGATTCTCGAAGATGGCTCCTGCGGTCGCTCTGGTGATCTTCCCTCTCTTTCGATTGATTGTGTTTTATGTGAGGTAAAATATTAAACTGATTATATATAGGTTTATTTGTAAATGCAGGCTTTTATTTCACTGGTATTGAAACAATTAAATTCTGTCAGATGTATTTCAACCTCATGGTGAGTTTTATTGGACTGTGTGCAGAATGTGGGCTTTTGAATGAGAACATCTTGATTTTCTGACAGAGGAATTACCCAACTTCAGGCAGTCCCTCTTCCCCAGGGCTGGTCACACAGAGGCCCTACTCCCAGGCAGAAGCAGAAGTCAAATTTTGTTTTGATTTCTGATCACATTTCTGATCCCCACCACATTACTCTTGGCCACCTGTCTAAAAGAAATGCTTCCCCCAAGCCAGTGCACAGATGGTAGGTCCATGTTCTAAACACAAGATTAGCCAACTGAATCTAGAAATATGTTTTAATACATGAAGACCTGGGTGGATTTATCCAAGAAAACAATATTGATTTAACAGTAGAAAAATGAGTCAGAGATTGACTAAACAGAAATTTTAATGCTGATAGGTACAGAAAACATTTGTTTAAAATGTAACATTCATGACAACACATTCTTAGCTCCTATAGAGAAGACCCTTTTTAACCAATGAAGGGCATCAAAAAGGCATGGTCATGTCTGTCTTAGTGACTTTTCTATTCATGCAATAAAACACCATTGCTGTGGATATCGTTCATATAAATAAAACACTGATTGGCCAGTGGCCAGGCAGGAAGTAGGTGGGACAAGGAGAGAGGAGAATTCTGGGAAGCGGAAGACTGAGGAGAGAGACACTGCAGCCACCACCAGGAGACACAGTATGTACAGACTCTGGTAAGCCACCAGCCACGTGGCAAGGTATAGATTTATAGAAATGGGTTAATTTAAGATAAAAGAACAGTTAGTAAGAAGCCTGCCACGGCCATACAGTTTATAAGTATTATAAGCGTCTGAGTGATTATTTTATACGTGGATTGTGGGACTGCGGAGCTTGGGGAACCTGGAGAGAAGCCCTCCAGCAACACACCATGACCAAGGTAACTTATTAAAAGAGCACATTTAATTTTGGGCTCACAGTTTCAAAGGGTTCGAGTCCATGACCACCATGGCAGGGAGCATGGCAGCAGGCACTGGGCAGAAGCTGAGAGCTTACCTCTTGAGACACAACCATGAGGTAGCACACTTCCTCTAACAAAGCCACACCCCCTAATCCTTCACAACCAGTTCCACCAACTAGGGACCTGGTTATTCAAACAGAAGGGCCCATGGGAGTCATTCTCATTGAAGCCACTACAATGGCAAATATGTAAGAGATTTCCTCTAGGACGGGGAACGGCACTGTACTCATTTAAATAGTGCAGGAAACTGCACTTCTGGAAAACAAGGAGCCACACCATGACGCTCCCATCACCCTGCCCAAGAGGGTGGTTTCAGCTTGTGGCGGATTCACAGAAGGGCTAAGCAGGAAGGCGACACAATCCACTTTCCTCGTAAGAAGATAAGGAATGGACTAGAATGGAGAGTCCCCTAGCCAGAAACCCCCTTAGGAGCTCATGGTAATAGTTCAAGGTGAAAGATGAGATGGCCCTGGATGTAAAACATCGTGTGAAGATAGAACTGAGAAGCTCACTGAATGGGAAAGGGGAGACAGAGAAGGAGGCCACAGTTATAAGTCAGGTTAACGGAGGGAAGGAGACTGTGAAGTCAGCCAGAGATTGTCATTAACCAGCTGTGTGCCCTCCAACAGATGACAGGACTCTAGGAGAGCTTCATCCCCAACCAGGCTGAAGCCACATATTGGGAGCACACAGGGGCTGGAATTTATTGTTGTTTCAAAGCACCAGGCTGGTCTTGAACTCCCAGCCATCCTGCCTTGGACTTCATCCAAGGAGCTTGTGCACTCCTCGGTGGTTGCACCTTGAAGCACTTCACTGGGAGGTGGAATAGATCCGAGACAGATCCGAACCTGTGGAAGGAGAGAAGATAGGATGGAATACAGATAGACTGCACCTCAGTCTCCCAGCATCGCCTCGGTTACACATCCTCCCTCGGACGCCATGGCTTCTCCCTCCCTCCCTGCCTCCCTGTCTTCCTGCCTTCCTCTCTCTCTGTGTGTGTGTGTGTGTGTGTGTGTGTGTGTGTGTATGTGTGTGTGTGTGTGTGTGTCCTCTTGTGTATGTATGTGGGGGGGGGTGCGGTGCATGCACACACTGTATGTGCACATCTGCATGCCCATTTGGTCACATGGAGTCCAGAAGAGGACATCAAGTGTCCTGCTCTATCACTCTTTACCTTATCTAGTTTTCTTTTTTTTTTTTTTCAGAACATAACACTCTACTCAATAACTAGTCACCCAATGTTTGATTATTTAGATTAAGTGCAATTATCATTCACCTTTACAAATTGCTTTCTGCTCACCAAGAAATGTGTAATTGAGCCAGGATGTTTTCAGGCCCGCCGATAAGCACATCATTTGTGTGAACTTTAGGTGAAAAGGCAATTAACTCCAGAGGACTGTGGCCATGTCCTCTGCAGGTTTGCAGAGCCTCCATAGTAAATAATTAACAGCTCCCTGTGCCCTTCTGCCCCTGGGCATGGGCAGTGGTAGGTGACATTCTACCTTGTTGCTAGGCTGCCAATGCCAGGGCAGATACTAGGTAACAGAGCTGGGTCCCAGCAGGAAATGGAATCTCCGTGAAGGGCAGATTAAAGCCTGTCTGGTGAAGTCACTCCTTGCGTGATGGCTGAGGCGCTGTTTAAGGATCACTGTGGGCAGAATCCCACACACCTACTAAGTCAACCCGGGAAGTTCACTGAGGAAAAGACACTGAAGGGCCAGTGCGATTGCTTCCAAATGCCATCTCATTAACAGATACGACTTGAAAAGTGGCAAATAATATTGGTGATACTTCCTTGTACCATGGCAGTGCTCTGGAGCTGGGAGATCAGAGGGCAAAGTGTCCCTTCAGGCCCACCCCGCCAGTGTTCATGAAAGTCTGCCACATTTTGTTTTTTTCTTCTGGAGGAAAAAGAAGAAAAGTATAAAATGCAAAGTTTCACACTTTCTTCTCGACTAGGAAGGCATGCATAGTCTCAGTGTAGATACTGAATGGCCCCACCACTCTCAAGCCTCAGTATTCGACAAAATGTGTGTGTGTGTGTGTGTGTGTGTGTGTGTGTGTGTGTGTGTGTGTGTGTTGCAAGCATCTGTGGTATGCACAGGAATGTGCACATGCCCATGTTCACGCATGTGGAGATGAGATTAAGACTTCCGCTGTCTCCTATCGCCTCCCTCCTTGTTACCTTGAGAAGATCTCTCACTGAATGGGCGGCTCCCAGGCTAGCTGGCCTGGACTGCAGACCCTCACTGCCCTGCCCTGCTGTTCACATTAACGCTAAGGATCCCAGTTCAGGCTCAGTCCTTGCATTCACAGAGCAAATGCTCTTCCCCACAGAGCAGCCACTCTGGCCTCTGGATAATCATTTTGATCTTTTCTTCACTCAACATGTCCAGATAATAAGTCCCACTGCATGGAATTATAAAAAAATAAATAAATATGAGAAACTATGTCTCAGAGTCCTGGAAAG
Organism: Peromyscus leucopus; assembly: GCF_004664715.2. Classification (NCBI taxonomy): domain Eukaryota; kingdom Metazoa; phylum Chordata; class Mammalia; order Rodentia; family Cricetidae; genus Peromyscus; species Peromyscus leucopus. The sequence goes on along the minus strand of NC_051068.1, from coordinate 117,101,343 downwards.
GTGAGGCACGGTCCCACGCTGTTCTTCCACCTGAGACTGTTCCAACATCCAAGTTCCACAAGGGAGTAAAGTGAGCAGCCTATGTGCATCTCCAGTCTTAAGGGTCACCCGAGCCATGCCTCAGGGGCAGGTACTTCAAAGTCATAGGTGTGTAGGACAGTTACATGCAACATCTCTGGGGGTGGTGCTTCAAGGTCACAGACAGACCAGCTATCCACTACATCACTACTGTCTAAGCTATAAAATGTAGCTGGGGCAATGTCAACAACACTGTACTACTTTGAATGCTGGGATGACCTGAATCACAAAGGTCTACACACAGTTACTACACTGTGGTGTGCTGTGGTGTGACTCCGGACAGTCAGTGGTTAACATTCACCTTATCAGGATGTTCCATTCACACACCCCACTGGATAAATAAGCAAGCAGCATCCATTCATAGGCAACTAAAACTCTGAACTTAGAAAAAACGAGAACAAATCAAACTTTTTGTTATAAAAGGTAGGGTGACCTTTTATATATTCCTCTCAATTCTGTGTCCACAAGGCAACCACATAACCATCTCTTGACTGTATTTTAGTCTTGTCTTTGTTCACATTTCTCCAACAGGCCATTGGAGCCCAGCACCAGGAAGAAGTCAACCCCACAGAAACCCACTGGCTCTAAAAGGGAACTTTCATCCATAGAGGAAAGTCTAAGAGTGTGCCCATCAAAATGTCGGTCATGTTTGCTTCTGAGGAATGCAAAGAGAAGGATTACTCTCAGTGAGGAGTCTGTTCTCTCCACCCCCTGTTCTGGCCACTGAACTCATGCCATCAGACTTAATAGGAAGTGCCATTACACACTGGGCTATATCACTAGTCCTGAAGCCCAGTTTTAACAAAGATCAGAACCTAAATAATCTCTTTACCTGCCACTCACATTGTTTCTAAGCAACACTTATTTAATAAAAGAATATTGTACTTTACATGTGTGAGTGTTGGTCTGCATGCAAGCATGTGTATCATATGTATGCCTGGTGCCTGAGAAGGCCAGAAGGGGACGTGAACCCCAGGAACAGGAGTTATGAATGGCTGTGAGCCACCATGTGAGAACTGGAAATCAAACCTGAGTCTCCTGCAAGAACAGTAAGGCCCTATAGGACAAGGAGCCATCTTGCCATCCCTTAAAAGTATAATTTTTTAATACTTGAATGTTTCTCTCATGCCTTTGGTGACTTGAGAAATCTTTACAGATTCCAAGGTTTCCTTCTAGCAATCTGAGATTTTTCTGCTTTATATTCAGGTCTATGACTCATTTTGAGTTAACTGTTACATATGGATGGACAGTTCTCCTCTTTTATTTTGTACATAAGTATCCAGCTGTTACAGTGTTGTTTGTTGAATAGGTCATCCTTCCCCTCTGGATTGCCATTGCTGTCCACATCAGTCTGCTCCTGAATTTATGGTGCTGATGCTCTGAGTAATAGACCTCCTTGACTATTACCACATCGGTCAACTTAAAGTCAGCTAGTGCTGGCCTTCCAATTGTGCTCTTTCAGTTGCTTTGGTCAGTTTGGGCTTTTGTGTGTAGATTTAATATATTAAAATAAATTGTATGAAGTCAAAATCATATATAACTCAATAACTGGCATGGGCAGTTGAGATAGCTAATAAAGAAGCCAAGGGATCTCACAGCTAAATGAATCAAGAAAAACTACATTTTCCTGTCACTTCCTTGGGAATAGTCTTGGAAGAGACTTGTTTCATTTTGTGATTCTTTTTTTATTTTAATGAAAGTAAAATGTAGCTGAGCATGGTAGGGGTTGTTTGCAATCCCAGCACCCAGGAGGCAAAGACAGAATTGACCTAAGTTTGAGTTCAGCCTGGTTTACACAATGAGACTCTGTCTCAACTATCTATGTGTTATTTTTTAGTTCAGAAAAGGCACACACACACACACACACACACACACACACACACACACACACACACACACATCATTAATACCCTAGGATTTTCATCAGAAAAGAGGCCATGTTCTTCTAGGTGAGCAGTCAGTGAGGGACAAGTGGAAGAGGAGGACAAGAAGGAGGCCAGAGGAGGAGGTAAAATCTCTTGGCATGAGAAGCAAAGCATTGACTATGTGAACTATCGGAGCTCAAGGTAGCTAGACCGGGCTCATGGCCACCCGTGCATCAGAACAGAAATATCCATCAGGAGAGGTGAAGAGATAATTAGCAGGATACCTCAGAGCAGCAACTGCTGGTGAGTGTTGGAAAACCATTGTTGGTTTTGGCCGATAACACAGTTCATCATTTCTGGTTTTTGCTCATCTTGCAGAGGCTTCCCACGTTTGGTCAGTCTAGGAGGAAGCAATAGGAGCAGTATGAGGCGACAGCTTCCTGCACTTTTCCTGTTTCCTCACAAGGGAAGAAATGCTAAATCCCGAGGCAGGAAAGGATTGCTTTCCACTTTGGCTCCCTCATTTACAGCACCCCAAGTCAAAGGCTGACTTACCTGAGTGAATGGAGGAGTTAGGTATCCTCCACACTGTCCCACAGCCAGCCTGCAGCACATTGTGTGGTTTGGGGTTTGTTTTTGCTTTTTGGTTTTGTTTTGGTTTGGTTTTTGGTTTTGGTTTGGGTTTTTTCGTTGGTTGGTTGGTTGGTTGGTTGGTTGGTTGGTTGGTTGTTTGGTTTGGTTTGGTTTGGTTTGGTTTTTCGAAACAGAGTTTCTTTGTATAGCCCTGGCTATCCTGGAACCCACCCAGAAGACCAGGGTGGCCTCAAACTCCCAGAGCTCCACCTGCCTCTGCCTCCTGAGTTCTGGGATTAAAGGCGTGCTGTTGCGAAACATTTGTACACTGTGTTAAGATGTGTTGCTGTGATCTGTGTAATAAAAAGCTGAATGACCAATAGCTAGACAGGAGGTGACAGGTGGGATTTCTGGGGAGAGAGAGGAAGAGCAGGAGGAATCTAGGCTCTGGGTTTCGACAGCAGACTCAGAGCAAGTTGGATGTGCCGTACTGAGGAGAGGCGACCGAGCCACGTGGCATGGAGTAAAAATATACATATGGGTTAATTAATTAAGTTATAAGAGCTAATCAAGAAAAAGCCTAAGCTAAGGCTACGCTTTCATAATTAAGAATAAGTCTCCGGGTCATTATTTGTGAGCTTGCAGCCCAAAGAAAAATCCGACTACAGTGTTTACCACCACTGCCCACTGTGTATATTTTTTTAGGATTTGCTTTAATATATATATATATATATATATATATATATATATATATATATATAATGTACATATATATACGTACATGTATGTATTAATGTATGTGCATGTGCATAGAGTACACTCAGAGGCCATAAAATCATTGTGTCCTCTGGAGCTTGAGCTATAGATTCTCAGCCATCCTATGTAATTGTTAAAAACTGAATTCCTTGGCCCTCTGAAAGAGCAGCAACCACTGAGCCATCTCTCCAGCCCTGGAAGAAGAATTGGTTTGTTTGTTTATAGAGCCAACAGGCTTTTGCACTAAGTCTGCCAATGAATAGGCAAGAGCAACCAAACCACAGAATTATGAAGGTCATTTGGGCTGGGATTTGCAACACAAGCTACCGCTCCCCTCCACCAGCTGTTTCCAGGTGTGCATACCTCACGCCTATGTCTTAGTTCTAACCTTAGGAGAGAGAATAGGTGTGTCACATGTGGGAGCCTAAATTACTCAGGGTCAGAGAATCTGAGCTTGCTTTACCCAGCAGGCCTGCGTAAGGAGAGGATTTGGCCACGGGCGTGGTTACCAGGTGTTTGGAAGGGTCTACACTTGGCTGTATGGTGTGCTTTGATCTTACAAAGGGGAGGTCTTCTGCCTCTCCCCTTGGCATATTATAAAAAGCCCTTTGGAATAAATGAAGGGGATGATGGGTATTGACCCAGGCCCTCCCGAAGCTATCCTGTGTCTCTTTCTCCTTGTCATCTAGATCTATCTTCCTATCTGATATTTTCCTATTCCTCTCTCCTCCACCTAAGAACCCTTCAAAAGGCAGGAGCAGGTCAGAGCAGAACTCCCACAGGCTCTGACCATTGTGGGTCTCCCAGCACCTTCTGTTAAAGTAGATTTAACTCAGGGAAAGATTTGCTGGGACACAATTAAAGTGTTAAATACCGAAAGGGAGAATGTGATACAGGCAGCAACCCTTGAAGAATTCCTGCACAGACATCCAGTCAGCAAGGACCAGGCTTCAGCTGTTTCTACCAGCACCCTACAGAGGTCATGAAGAATGAGCCATGCTGGGGACACAACATTGGATAGGCTACAGACAGACCCTCTGGAGTCTCCTGTTAGGAGACTTTCACCTCTGCATTGCCACCTCAAGATGAGACTGGATAAATATTTATGTGGACAAGGTGCACTAAAGCTTAAACAGCCTGGTAGCCATGTGCCCAACTGCAGGGCAGCTTTGACTTTTATGTCCCTCTTTTTTGTGATAGAAAGGAGGCAGGATTGAGACCATAACATTCCCTCAATTGCTGTGTGTATTCAGCTCAAGATGTATATCACCATACATTTAACAAGTTATGAATTTATTTTTATGTGTAGGAAAAATTATGCTTGTTAATGACAAGTGATACTGGTTTTCTACTCGGGGAATGATAAGGTTTACCCTAAATTTTACTTTTAAGGGATGTTTTTTAATTTTAAAATTACATGTTTCTATGTATGTATTGTGTACCATAATGTGTGTGGTACAAGCTGGAGGAGTCAGCTCTCTCCTTCTACCATGTGTGTCCCAGGGATCGAACTCAAGTTGCCCAGCTTGGACCAAGTGACTTTCCCTGCTGCCTCAGTCAGTGTTCTAATGCAGTGAAGAGACCCCAGGACCACAGCAACTCTCATAAAGGAAAACATTTAATTGGGGCTGACTTACAGTTCAGAGGTTTAGTCCATTGTCATCATTGCAAGAAGTATGGTGGCGTGCAGGCAGACATGGCGCTGGAGAGGTCGCTGAGAGTGCTACGGCAGGATCCGCAGGCAGCAGGAAGAGAGGGGGCCATTGGGCCAGGCTTGAGCTTCTGAAAGCTGAAAGCCCACCCTCGGTGACACGCTAACTCCAGCAAGGCCACGCCTCCTAATAGTTCTACTCTCTTTGGGCCTATGCGGGCCATTTTCATTCAAACCACCACATCCACTGAACCATCTTGCTGGGACTTAAAAAGATTCCTCAAAGAAATAAGTATATCAATCACAGAGGAGAGTGGTGGTGCACGACTTTAATCCCAGCACTTAGAGGCAGAGGCAGGTGGATCTCTGTGAGTTCAAGGCCAGCCTGGTCTACATAGTGAGTTCCAGGACACCCAAAGCTACATAATGAAATCCTGTCCCCCCCCAAAAAAAAAAATTAAGATAGATAAGGATAGAAACATGATCAAGTAGTCATATAAAATGTTCCTTTTTATGCATGAGTTTTACATGTATTATGTATGTATGTATGTATGTGTACGCAGTACATGCCTGCAAAGGCCAGAAAATGGCCAGATCCTCTTGGAACTGGAGTTACAGTTATGAGCCTCCATACGAGTGTCAGGAACCAAAACCCCATCTGCAAAAACAAGTGCTGTTAACCACTGAGCCATCTCTCCAGCCTAAAATGTGTATTCTTAGAGGTGGAAGAGTGTTCACCATACTGCATTCAGCTCTATATTTCAAGCTTCTCCATGCCCATTTTGCTTGGCTTTGAGCGAACGTAGCACCCAGATCTGTCATGTAGTTTCTTCTTCCACACTGAACCATTGCTAACTGGAGGAATGAGGAAGACTCGTCAGGAAGTGGGAAGTTTACAGGACTCAAGCTTGGACACCGCAAGGCTAACAAGACCGGATCCTGAAGTTTGTAAGTAGAAAACAGTTGCTGGAGGGAGGAGAGTCTTCACGGAACTGCCTGCAAGTCATGTAGGGAGCTCCAACGGTGCAGCTTCCTGAGTCGTTACCAAGGCAGGGGTGGGCTTTCTGAGGAGGCAGCTGCCTCTGAGTCACGCATGCTCCTGTATGCACGTAAGACTCGTCAAGTTACTTGTTGATCAAACCACACTAGTTGGAATCGGTTTTGTTTTGTTGTGGGTGCTACCTGGAGTGAACAGACGTTTGTTCATGTCTCCCCAGGAAAAGTCAGACAAGATCAAATGCAGATTCATAACCTTGGACGGCCAACGGTCTGTGTGCTGCCATTCCTTATCTGCCAGTCTAGACAAGCAGTCCTCACTTACCTAACCATTCAAACTCGCTCCTTGGTTGGAGTGAGTTCGACATGGCCACAGGGGGAAGAGGTTAGGCAAGAATGGACGGCAAGTTGGCAACCTATGTCTTGCTTCTTGAGCAAAGGTCAAGAACAAAGGGTTGCTGTTCGTTATCTGGAGCTGGGGAAGTACACAAGTGACAGGTTGCTCTGGTAATGTCAAAAAAACACGCTGGATGTGAAAGGGGGTTCCCTTGCTTGACTTAACATGAACTACACATTTCTACAGCTGGAATTTTAACTTCTCCATGGAACTTTATTTTGATGAGTGGAATTTCCACAGACCAAGATTTCACTACACCCAGGTCTCCATTAGGCAAAAACAGACACACACAAAGACTTGAAAATGTACTGAGAGGCAAAGATGAAGACAATCCAAGCCAGGGGCTTAAACACTGAACAAGGCATAAACTGTCAAACACAGTGTCTGTCCCCTGTATGGTTTCTCTGCCACTCTAGTAAGGAAGCATTCTACTTATAAGTTTACAAAACTACCTCCTTTTAAGAAAGCAGAAATTAGAATTTTACATTTCTAGAAAATAAAATCTATACAAACTCAAATGAGTTGAGCCAACATCAAAAGGGGTATATCTTACTACCGTTTGTGTAAAGAAAGATCCATTTAAATAAAATCTTCCTTAGAGACCTGTCTTGTGGTAAGATACACCTTTCCACTCACAAGTCATTTAATCGTTCTCACTCTGCAACAACTACTACCAAAACTTAGCAACTAACTTCTGTAAGTGACTAATTCCCTGTGGCCGTCTTCATCCCAAGATTCCCAACAAAGATAAGTCATCAAGACAAAAAGGAAGGTGCATAATGTATCATCAAGGAGCATCTTCTACCTGTGTCTGTGTGCCCATGTGTCATGTGTGTGCTAATGCCCATGGAGGGCAAAAGAAGGCATCAGATCCCGGGTGCTGGAGTTACAGGCCACTCAGAGCCAGGTGCAAAGCAACAAGTGTTCTTGACCACTGTGCCGTCTTTCAGGCCCAAGGAGTGAATTTTCTCAAGTCACATATGCAGCTGATAGCCCTTAGCTTTTGTCGTTCCTCAATAAAAAGACAACCACTCTAAAAGTATCTTTTGCAGTCATTCACTTTTTAATAAATAGCTGATTATCTTCTAAGTTATTGCCCTTCTAGGCATATGGCAATGAACTAAACATACAAGATTCTTGTTGCCATGGGAACACTGTTTACATTAGAAAGGCAGAGACAGATAACAAGATAACTTCAGATAAACACTTTGATGGAAATAAGCCAGTGCCAGTAGGTGTGATACAGCATATAATCTTTTACTTTTTTAACTTATTTATTGTGCACATGATACTATGCATTTATGGAAGTCGGAAGCAGTTCTCTCCTTCTGCCACATGATTTCTGGTAGTCACACTCAGGTCCTTAGGCTTAGCAGCAAGTGCCCTTTCCTGCTGAGCCATCTCCAGCCGGCTGTGGTTTGAATGAAAATGCCCCGCCCCCAGTTTGAATACTTGGTCCCCAGTTGGTGGCGCTGTTTGGGGAGGTTTATGGGGTATGGCTTTGATGAAGGAAGTGTGTCACTGGGGCCGGGTTTTGAGCTTTAAAAGCCACGCACCATTCCCGCTTTGCTCTCTGCCTCCTGCAGAGATGGTTCAAGATGGTGAGCTCTCACCTTTCAATTCCAACCACCACGTCTACCACTTTCTTGTCATATTGGCTCTTAACCCTCTGGAACTGAAAGCCCAACCACACCCTTCCTTCTATAAGTTGTCTTGGCCATGGTGTCTTATCACAGCAAAAGTAACTAATGCGTAGCCTCTTTGAAGTGACATTTCATCAGAGACAGGGAAGCCAAAAAGGAACTACCTAAGTAACAAGTGAATACAAAGCTTCCCAAGCTGAAGGGCAAGTGGAGAAACCCTGGAGCAAGTGACATCCCAGGATGACAGAGTACAAGGAACAACAATACCCAGGAAGTGATGTATCCTACCTTTCCAGATCACTTTAGTCCCCACAGGTAACAGGGGCTGTGGACACCAAGAGGGAGCAGTGGCAGCGGATATGGAATGGCAGAAAGACATTAGACTGTCAGCAGTGACAGAGCAAGTGACAGGTTGGAATCTATCACACTTGAATCTTCGATGGGGGATGTAGGGGTAGGTGGACAACACTAACGTGGGAGCAACCGGGTGAGACAAGGAATAGTGAAGGGTTGGGGACATTCGTCAGTTTGGCCTGCTTAGCATTCAGATTCTTCCCTTGTAGACAGAAAAGTTCACCACCATACACTTTGGGCCACAGTGGTTCTAAACCTGTGAGTCGCGGCCCCTTTGGGGGCCCGAATGACCCTTTCCAGGGTTTGCCTATCAGATTTCCTGAATACCAGATATTTACATTACAGTTCAGCAGTAGCAAAATTACAGTTATGAAGTAGCAATGAAATAACTATGGTTGGGGGAGGGGGTCACCACAGCGTGAGGGATGAATTAAAGGGCTGCGGCATTAGGAAGGTTGAGAACCACTGCTCTAGGGGAAGGATACAGCGAATTCCTAAGCCCTGGGGACGGGGAACCAAACTGGTGCCTTTGTCAGGAAATCCACTTCAGAAACGCTGCAGGGCAGTTCTGAGCACCGCACAGCATGGGGACGGACCTGCTTCCTCTTTTCAAGCTTGATTCCTGTGACTGCCGTTCTTCCTAATATACGTTGTTTTAAAAAAAAATTGAAGCATAACTTATAAAAATCAGAGGTAAGTGTGCAACTCGAGATACAATCACCTCTGAAACCAACAAGGCCAAGATGTAAGAGTGTGTCAACACTGCAGGAGAACCTGGCCTCTGACTCACGGCTTTAAAAGTTCCTTTTCTGCCTGAGTTAGCCGGTTAATTTTTGGCTAGGTCAGAGTGTAACCAAGAACTCCCACTTGCAGCAATCCACCGCTCATCAACCAGGAACCAAATGGACTTTTGCAAACTGGTCAGGAAATGGGGGTCAAAGGTCATTTCTCCTGTATTTGGGTGAATCAGAATCCAATTAGGATTTATGGGCATTTCTGAAACAGGGTTTAACTAAATAGTCCTGGCTGGCCTAAACTTGCATGCCGGGCGGTGGTGGCGCACACCTTCAATCCCAGCACTCAGGAAGTAGAGGCAGGTGGATCTCTGTGAGTCTGAGGACAGCCTGGTCTACAAAGAGAGTTCCAGGACGGCCAGGGCTGTTATACAGAGAAACTCTGCCTCAAAAAACCTAAACAAACAAATATAAAATTACTCTGTGATCAGGAAATGAATTCCAAACCCATTTTCTTTAGGGTCCCTAACATAAAACTACACATTCTGCCATTTTCCGTGGATGGTTAGTACATGAGATATAGCATCCTTAGAGATGCGCAATGAAGCCTTTTGCTTCCGGAGTCTGGTGGTGACTGAGCATCAGCACCAGATACAGGGAGTGTATCTCCCTTGTTAACAGAACATCATGAAGCATTTCGATAATGGCTGCTACCAATACCATCTAACCTAAAGACCACTTTAAAAGGAAATCAGTTTGGGTTTTTGGTTTTTAGACAAGGTCTATATAACCTGGCAGTCCTGGAACTTGCTATGTAGTCCACACTGGCCACAAACTCACAGAGATCCACCTGTTTCTGCCTCCTGAGTGCTGGGATTAAAGGTGTGTGCCATCATGCCTGGCCATTTTTTTTTTTTTTAAATGACAACTCCCTTCTATTGCTTGAACTATACTTCCAAAGCCTACAGGCAGGTTCTTTTGGCTCCTACTTCAAAATTTATCCATAATTCTCTTTGTAAGGTAATAGTCTTGCACGCATGCACGCAGGCACGCTACCTGTATTGCTGCTTCTCTTCTGAACAACCATGTTTCCGTCTTAGCTTACTATACAACTGGAAAGACTATTACCTAATGTGAAATGCCTTCAATGTTCTAACCTAGTTTCAACAGGAGACTGCAGCCCAATCAAAATGAAGAATGGGGAAGAAATGAAGGTCCATAAGATCTGGAGAGATTCCAAGTTTATCTCTGGTGTACCCTGCTCATGTTGCAGCAGATGCAGGACCCCCAGGATCTCAAGCAAGCACTCAGAGACTGTCATGATTGTATAGATCCAGAGGCTGATGTATGCGGGTCTTGTTCGGGGCAGTGACGGCTCACTGGGTAAGGTGCTTACTCCCAAGCACGATGCCTGGTTTGATCCCTAAGACTTCCACACACACGCCATGTGAAGTGTGAGTCTCTCCCACCCAGACACACACACACACATGCACACACACACACACACACACACACACACACACACACACACACACACACACAGTGTAATTGTTTTAACGCTTATGTAAAAGCATCTAAATCTGGCAATTCTGGAAGCAGCCATGCAATGAAAAAGGCCTGTAGCTCTGACACTGATTTAAACAAAAAATGTTTAACATAATCAAGGCTACAGGGACATATCAAGAACTATTCTCATTAAAAATAAAATAAAATAGGCCTTGAAGTATTTCAGACTCCAGAAAATTCCAATTTTGGACATATCAATGCTATATATATTTATGGATAACTCATGTAAGAATATGAAAATGAAGCCGGGTGGTAGTGGCGCATGCCTTTGGTCCCAGCACTGGGCAGGCAGAGGCAGGAGTTCGAGGCCAGCCTGGGTTGACAGAGTTCCAGGGCAGCCAGGGCTACACAGAGAAATTAGAATATGAAAGTGATCCTTAAAATCAATTATAATAGCATGACACTGTTAAAATATTTTAATAAAAGTTATAGTTCTGGAGCCACTTACTTGATTTATTTAGTGTACATGACACAAAAGGAAGAAAACAGAGATATTTTCCCTATAAAACATTTAAAACTACTTTGTTTACTCATGATATTACCCATTGCATAGTCTCTGGTATTTGTTACACAAAGTTTAAAAAAAAATGAAAGTCTCATATAAAAATAGTTATTTTTCTTTATACTAGTGGCTTTCAAATTAAATATCTGGATGTTATGTGTATGACATAGAAGAGGTTGTTACATTAAATACTTTCAGATTTAGGAAAACATTAAGAAACCTGTCACACTTTAAACTTGGTAACTCAACTTGCATTCACACTCTTAAAATTACACATTCTGTAAAGTATAAAAGCTCTTTTTAAACACATTGCAATTTAATTTTTAAAGGCTTTCTAAATTTACATTTTTCAAATGCCAGTATGATTTCTGTAACAACTATCCCATAGATGTTCTTAGCCAAAATAAGTTAATTTAAAAAAAAAAAAAAAAAATTTAACAGGTAGTATCCTGGCAAGAGGACTTCTTTAGAAGCAATGGCAGTTACGAAGTCAACATCTTAAGCGTACCACTACCAATAAATACTTGAAGCATAACAGAAGACAAAAATGCACAGGACAGGGGACGTTTCTGTCAGTCAGGAGTGCAGCTGCTTGATCCCTAAGTAGCTGAAGGCTTCGGCCTCAAGTGTGACTTTTCCCAGGGATACTGCGTCTATGGAGCAAAGTGGAAAGGCTAACATTTCTGCTTAAACATTTCTAGTGTGCTTTTACTCAAGTGGTTTTTATGTAACCTGTCTTTTAACTTAATCTTTCCCTGAAGAACACATTTTTAAGCTAGTAAATTTGGCCTCGTGACATCGAGTTTTTAAAATACATGGAATTCTACAGTCAACCCCTTCCCTCACTGTAAACCTATCTATACAATGTACTTATAAATATATACATATTCTCAGTCATAAAAATATTTAATTTTCATAAGCTTAAATAATTACTGAATGTTAATACAAAATACATCACTATCTGTATAATTTTACATTTATAAAAAGTTTTCTTATAGCAGCATTCGTATTGCAAATGAAATGTGACCAAATGACATTGCACAAGGACTCTGACTGCAAATCAGCCTGGCGAGTGGCAGGGTCCTCTGCAGGGACATCTGTCCCCACCACAGAAGAGCAGTTCTCACAATGCACCCAAGACTCGAGGGGAAATAACATCCCTGATCCTTAGAAACACCTCCAAGTTTCCTCCATGCAACCAGCAAGGTTTATTAAAATGTCCCCCAAAGTCCCAGTTACCTTTATGCCCCCTAACAGTTCTTAACTAAAATAATCCTATTAATGAAGAGTGTTTATAATTGAATCACATGAACTTATTAGGAATTAACTTAAGGTTTAAACATTAAAAAAAAAAAAAAAAAAGTCATGAGAGGAATAAGAAAGGAAATGGAGAGGCTTGACCTGAAACTTGATGACGTCATCACAAATTAGCCACCCCCGCCCCCAATCTCAAACACTCATATTCAGCTTGTTCTTGCTGAGCTCCCGTTCCAGATTGCCAATCAAAGTATCGATACTTTCTTGCAGATCTCTGAGGTTAGCTTTCTGATTCACCGCGGACTCAATCGTCTCCACTGTCAAGTACGTCTGAAATGTGCATGCTGCAGACATGGGGATTTGCTGCCCAATCATGACTTCTGCTCCATCCACTTTGCAATAATCTCTATTTTCTCCATCTTCTAAGGGAACATCATCATAATCCAAATCTTTGAAACTGTCTTTCACATTTGAAAAATAGTTTTCCCCACAGCTGCTCCAGTCTCCTGCATAGCGATTGCGGAGTGGACTCTCTAACCTGGCCGGCCTTGGCCTCAGCACCCCCGAGGAATCCGTACTGTTCAGATTCAATACACACGGTCGCTCTTTCTTTCGCCTCAGATAATTCAGAGATGACTGCTCCAGGCACAGGCTGTCTGTGGGTTCTTTGACAGTTAAACGTTGCACTAGAAATGAATACATGTACTTTAGTAACAGTCACTGTCCTGAGAAAGACAGCACACAATGAAGCCATTTAATTATCAACTACGAACATGCACTTGAGACATGCGTTCTATTGAAAGAAAGCATCCTATGGTAACTTTTCTACCACCAGATATAATTAAGATCAGGCATACAAGCTAGTAGAACGTTCAGTGGTACTACTTCATGCTAAATAAAAACACTCCCCAATGAAACTCCCAACGCTGATTAACTTTCTGTGCGAGTTAATTGTTATCTAGCTGTAATTCTAAGCCAGTAGCTTCTCTTACATTAAAGACTACAGCAAAAAGCAGGCAAGACAGGGTGCATGGAACAAGATGCTCCTTTTCTACAAACATCTAGCCCAGGCAAGGCGTCTACAGTGATCCTTCTGGCTCTGACCTTAGCGGGCTTTTTTGCAGTTAGCAGTGTGTCATCATTTACCAAGCAGGCCAAATCTCACTTTGATAAAATGCATGAATACTAGACTTGGCCATTGGTTACCTGAGTGATTATACAGCATTAGCTACTAATAGTCTTCAGGGGTTTTTTTGCCTGGAAATAGCACAGATATTTTATTTTCCAATTTTGGTTAGAGATTTAACAACCTCAAATAACGTTCTTTATATTCAGACTGTTTTCATCTGAGATAAGCTGCATTCTGCCATCTTGCATTGTACTGATCATGCAGGAGATGACAGACACACGTGACTTCATACAAAACAAGACTTACGTTGCTTACTTAGGACAAAATATTTGTCTAAGGTTCTTCTGCATATAAAATAGACTGTGTAAAATGCTAGGACATAGTTATTAAAGATTATCCACATTACCTATCTCTTTCTGCTTGTTTATTCTGTTCTACCTCTCCTTTATAGCTCCCTCACTAAGATAAGGAGCATAAACCAGTGATAACATCGATTTTGCAACATAGAATGAAGCTTGGTTTCCAAAAGGAAACAACTTAAAAATGATACACATATCTTAGTCTTCCACTTAAAATAATATTCCCAACATTTTGCAGAGATATTTTACATATTTCAACTTTTATTTTAGCAACTGTACATGGTATGTTTTTAACATTTCTACTGATTTAATTTTTACCAATTTACTTTGAGTATGAGTGTTGTGCCTGCATGCATGTGGATGTGCAGATATGTGCTTGGTACCAGTGGAGGAGAGAAGAGGGCATCTGGTCTGATCTCACTGCTTCCTCGCTTTCTTCCTGTACCCCCTGTGCTATTCCTGTTCTCACCCTCTGCCAAGCAGTCAACAGCACACTGGAAATCTAGAGGAAATCCACGTCTCTTCTGCTCAGCCAGGACTCTGCTGAAAACACTTTTACAGTTTCTTTGGCGAATACTCAAGAAACCATGAAATCCTTATTTTACATTAGACTACAAATTCCACTTCTGAAACATCGCTATGGCTGTCTTCTTAAACTACTGATACTGGGATGTTTTCCTATAAACTGATAAGGAAAATGGCTAAACTTCACCCTGAAAGAGAAGGTCTGCCTTTCACCATGCTGACTCTGACTGCCTGTTTTCAACAGAAAGTGAAGAGGCCGCCAATTAAGGGTGTTGAAAATGTAACAAATACTTCAAAATGTAATAAATACTAAGAAACTTAATTTTTCCTTATATCTTATACCAGTAGATTTTAGTTCACTATATTACTTTCATTTAGAAAACAGCATCTTTATTTAATAGAACTATATTAGGTGACGGTTAGTGCTGGGAACTAAGAACATGGGGTAGGTAAACATCATCTATGATCTTACAAATTTTACAACCTAGGAAGAAGTAGGAACCCTGCCCCAGATGTATTCATCATGAAGAATGAGGAAGAACAACATACATCTACATCCCCACTCTGAAGGTAAAGATGGACACACAACAGCATCCAGGGTTCTTCTCAATCGAAAACCCATTGTTTTTTAAATGCTCCAAACACAAGACATATAAAAAAGACTGCCCTTTAAAAGTGTAAATGTTTCTACCGTTCCAGGACCCCTTGCTCACCCAACTGCAAAGCCGCTGACAGAGAGAAATGAGCAGGGTGTGCTGGACAATGAGGGCAGGGTAGTGTTGTCCCCTTCAGGGGCTAATACAACAGGACTTTATGAACAGAAATCTCAAAGCAAACTACCTTCTTACCCCAAATAAGGGGGGGAAGATCAACGGTAACACAAAAAGCAAGATGTGTAGGAAACAGAAACAGAAGAGGATGAAGGCAACCCTGCATGGCCCTGAGCGGAGGAAATCCCCCGAAGAATAGTTAGGCTGTGCGCCCTTCCACTGAATGCACGGGACGGCTCTGGCATTCTCTGTCACGCCTCCGTTTTCACAGGCCCAGTAACTGCTCCTTATCGACATGATGTCCACTGTTCCTAAAATCCGTAACAGGCAATTTAAAGGGGAAAACTATTGTTTCCCCTCATTCTCTGCCGGGTTCTGTCTTTTGTCTAGGGTACTTTCAGGGGAAATAACAGGTTATAGAAAAAGGTTATGATTACAACCCGCAAGGAAAGTCTTTGGAATAAGATGCTGAACATGAGACAGTTGTTTAAGTTATCACTGAAAGACAGTCCAGGGCTGGAGAGATGGGTCAGGGTCAGGGGCACTGGCTGCCCCTGCTGTGCACACAGGTTCAACTCCCAGCACCCACAGGACTGCTAACCACTGTAACTCCAGTTCCAGGGGATCTGACCCTTCTTCTGGCCTCCACAGAAATGCACACGCAAGCAAAACGCACAGACAAAATAAATTAATTCTAGATAAAATGCAGTCAGTAATAAATCTATTTAAATTTACATATACAGATATGTGTGTGTGGCACAGAGAAGTGGGGGGCAGGGCTGAGAAGACGGCTCTGTGAGTAAAAGAGGTTACTGCACAAGGGTGGGAGACCTGAGCTCCATCCACAGGACCCACAAGCGGAAGGAGAGAAGCTGTCCTCTGACCTCAGATGCACGTACATATCTCCACACATACACACACAAAATAAATCAATGAAATATAAAAACCAAGTTTTAACTTATTACTTACGTATGTTTTTTCTGCGTGTATGTAATATGCACTATATGAATAACTGATGCCCACAGAGGTGAGAAGAGGCACCAGATGTCCTGGTGCTGGAGTCAGAGATGGCTGAGAGCTGGCATGTGGGTGCTGGGAACTGAACCTGTCCTTCGGGTCCTCCGGAAGAATAACTAGTGCTCTACCCACCGATTATCTCTTCAGTACCATGCAAACCAAAGTTTTAAGACCAAAATAGCAAAGACAATTGCCAGCAGGAGCTGAAGTAATTTAAAAATAACCATCTGTATAGTGATTCTGTCCGAAAGAATGGGCACGGGCTGGAGAGATGGCTTGGGGTGAAGAGCACTTGCTGCTCTCCCAGAGGACCCACATCTGCTGCCTCACAATTGCCTGTTTAACTCCTGCTGCAAGGGACCCTTCTTCTGGCCTTCTCAGACTCCCATATACATGAGCACATCACATAAATAAAAATAAAATAAATCTTAAGACCACAAAAAGAAAGAACAGACTTAAAAAGAAAAATGCATTTTGCTTCATAACAAATTAAATAAAAGGTGAGAAAATACATTAATAATTGAGTATTAGGTGCTAAAAACTGTGCTGTACCTTAAGTATACCCTTGTACTTAATTTTCACACAAAGTCTATAAACTCAGCTTGCCAAGGTCAGAGCACTGTATGTGGTCCAACCAGCATTCCAACCCAGGTCTAACTACATCCAAAATGTGTACAATGGCTCAAATGTCTGCCACATTATGAGCACACGCAAAATATAAACAGCAAACGCTGCAGAGCAGGTGTCAATTCTTCGGTATCGAAAACGCAAAAATCTGGATTTCCGCCCCCAATTACATCCAGGCACTTTAATCATCAGCTAACCCGCTATCCCATGGCTGCTAAAGAAATGTCCAGAGACTCCTTTACCTGGCCAGAGCTGGAGCAGGTAATGAAGAACTTCGATGTGTTTTTTAAAATCCAAAGCACTTGCGAGCTCTTCAGAATCGGTGAAGACTCTGTTGTTGTGGGTCGAAGTCTCTTGCCTCTGGTTAAGCAACACTGGTCCAAAGCACACAGCCAAATTCTGGCAAGTCATCTTATTCACTTCATGGTACGAAGCTACTAATTTCAGATGATCCAACAACATCTTTAGGGTTGCCTAAGTATGTCCAAACATAATTTAATCCACTGAATGGCTAGATGTCCACATAAAATATTAGTAATATATTCTAAATTCCAACTGGCCCCCTTAGGAACTCTCTCCTTCACCCTCTAAAGTGATAACAGCAGCTGCTGCTCGTTTAAACATAGATGACCCTGGGGTTACATGAGGGACTGCCACACGAGGAAGCCTGACGTTGGGAACGGGGCTAGGACCGTGGGGATCTCCTAGGAAAGGATGATTGTTAAAGGCCAACATGCTTCTCTTGTTTCCTCATCATGCTTTTTAACTAATATTTTAAACAGATAAAATTACAAAAAGGGAAAAAATAATAGAATTTATATATATGTCCTAAACTAGGCATGGTAGTGCATGCTCTTTATTCCCAGCACTTGGGAGGCAGAGGCAGGTGAATCTCTAAGCTCAAGGCCAGCCTGGTCTACAGAGCAAGTTCTAGGACAGCCAGGGCTACACAGAGAAACTCTGTCTCAAAAAAAAAAAAAAAAAAAAAAAAAATATATATATATATATATATATATATATATATGTATATATGTATATACATGTATTTTCTGAAAAAATACTGTTTTAAGTCTTTAATATAGGAAGTTGGCTCAAAAAAATTATTTAAGTTTTATGCATCTATGGAAAAGAGTGATTTTTTAAAGTAGTATATCTTATCAACATTTTAAGAAATGAGTTGTAATTCCTTTATAAATTATATTAATGAATGTGAATTTAGAACTGCTATTTAGGGGCTGGAGAGATGGCTTAGCAGTTAAGAGCGCTTGCTGCTTTTGCAGAGGACCAGAGTTCCGTTCCTAGCACTTACATCAAGCAGCTCACAATAGCCTGCAACTCCAGCTCCAGGGGATCGGCACCCTCTTCTGGTCGCTGTAGACACCAAGCATGCATGTGGTGCACATATACATACATGGAGGCCCTTGTACAGACACATAAATCTTTTTTATATATAATGTTCCTTAGTTCTCATTTGCTAGAAATTTCCTTCACTTTCATTCTGTGTTTTTTGTTTCTGTAGCTCAGGCTTTCCTGGAACTCACTTGTTCTCCAGGCTGTCCTCACAGAGATCCAACTGCCTCGGCCACTCAAGTGCTGGGATTCAAGGTGTGCGCTACCACTGCCTGGCTAATAAAATAAATCTTCTTTTCTTTTTTTTTTAAATGATGGGAACAAAAATATACCTAAAAGCGAAGCTTCTGGATAAAATAAATCTTTAAAGCAGGACTTAGAAGGCACATTCATGCCTGGGCTAAAGTCATACACAGAAAACATAAAACTGATTTCTAGATCTATTTAAGAAGTTTAGGCAGGACTAAACCCAAGTGCCACAAATGTCAGAGACCTAAAGACCATGTGTAGTGACGAAGCGTGAACAGTGACCTCGTGTGCTAGCTTTCAGGGAAAATGTCTACCAAGTATACTTACCTTCTCAACGTCCGGCAAGCAATTCAGGAGGCCAACGGCGAACTGGGAGTCACTGGACTCGTTCTCACAACCATTTGACGACATTTTCAAGGGACTTTTCACCATTGCATCTAACACGGCCTCATACAGCTGCTTTGTTATCAGTGGAGAAGGAAGCTCTCTTAGATAGTCCTTGAGAACACCTGTAAAAGTAGACCAGAGACAGCAGTGACGGTCTCCCAAGTGAAGTATGTGCAGTGAGTGCTTTAAAAATGCAAAGAGCATGGCAGTCAACTTTGTCAAGATCTGAAAACAAGACAAACAACAACATAAAAAGTGTCACCACACACTGACGATTTTCATTGCCTAAGTTTCCTTAGTAACTAACTTTGGAACATGCTAGAACACAGACGTAATTCCCATAGCTTTGTTCAGTCGTGATGAAAGATGTCCTTGATTTGTAAGCCCTACTGACTCTGCTCCCATGAGAAGATCCTGCATGTGCAAAGAAAGTAACACATACTAATCTTAGTTGTTAACCGCTCAACTATCCGAATTTTGAACTTCTAAACTTTTAATGGATATTGAAAGGGTACCAAATGTCCAAAGCCTTTGTAAATCAGCAAGGGACATCAACATATCTCCTCTCTAAAGCTGTTGCACTTGTATCTTAAACAGATAGATCGCTAGTCTCTAATGCTACACTGTCATACAAAAGGAAAAAGATCCTTCCTAATGCCAAGCAAATTAAAACAAGAGTCACGGACAGAAGCCATCGGACTTGTCATTTGTAATTCAGCAGCAAGGGGACGTGCTTCTTTGCCAGGCGAGGGCTTTACCATCAAGTGAGTCTTGGTGACATCGACTGAAATAGGGGGCACAAAGAGAAACTACCGTTCAGCAGGTAGGAAGGGTGTCTATGGGACATGGACGTTTGCTCCATACACAACTTAGGAGGCTTAGGAAGACATGGCCAGAGCTGGACCTGAGGATGCGCCACTTAAAGGTGACTGTGACTCTGGAGGTGTAAGGATCTGAAGTGCAAGCTCATCTTTTGTCACACAGCAAATTCCAAGACAGCCTGATAACCAAGTCCCCATCTCCTACCCTGGCCTGACCCCCAAAAGTGTGTACACAGGCATGTGTGTGTGTGTGTGTGTGTGTGTGTGTGTGTGTGTGTGTGTGTGGTGTGTGTGCGCACATGTGTGTGTATTTGTGTGACTGAGAGTATTGGGAAGCAAAATAACAGTGTCAAGAATGGACTAGGAAGTAACTCCAAAGGGAAGAGCTCTCTCAAACACAGCTAAGGAAGAGTAACAAAGATCCCATGTGGTTAGAAAAGGAGGTTTCAGGGATGAGTAGAGGCATATATGTTGCCAAGGAAGACGAGGAAAAGCTGCTTAAGACAGACCCTGAGGTATCACATGACACACAACAGTAACTAGGTTAGGTAAGACTGGCCATGAACGCCATGGGGAGCAGTCCATTCCAGCACCACCGCATCATGATCTCCGGCCTGGGCCCATGCCCCTGTATTTATAAACAAATTCCTCTGGGGAGTCCACTGCAAAGGGTTTTTGTAGCGAGGTCTAGGAGACAATGACCTAGAGGCAATTAGAGATAAGGACCAAAAAAAGAAGAGTCGTGAGAAAAGGAAATCAGCTGCCTTGGCAAGCAGTTACAGGGAGTAAAGGACGGAGATGAATGGTTAGATGAATGGGCAAGACAGCAGAGAGGTCTCCAAGGCCCAGGAGAGGGACTGTCATCATCTGGGGAGTCCCCAGGGAAGAAAGCAGAGACTCCTGAGAAAACAGGAAGGGACGGAACCAGTTCACGCTGTCAGGAATTCGTTTGTGTCCGACACCCCGGGAAGTGGGAAGGATGAAGAGAAGCACTAACAGCGGTCAAGGCAGAAGGCACTGCTCCCACCCAGGACCTCCATCTCTGTGACGTGAGGAGGAGACACCTGCACACTGGAGAAGGGGGGGGGGCACCGAGGAGTGGGGGGGAACCAGTGGGGGGGGAGAGAGGAAAGAGAAAAAAAAGGAATCCGATACATGCTTGTGGGAAACAAAACAGGTACAAAATTTTACTCAGAAAACTAACACTATCTCTTGAAAAAAATTATAGATCTTTAAAAATATATATATAACTATAGTCCGTGTTTACACACCTGAGGATAACACCCCCCCTTAATCGATTACAGAATCAATGCAGATCCTAACAAAATCCCAGCTAGGAACAAGGAGCATAACTCAGTGCAGAGTTTTTGCCTAGCATGTACAAGCCTTGGATTTGATCACCATTATCACCAAATAAATAAAACAAAACCCAGCTGGCTTTGTCACAGAAACTTATAAACTGATCCTAAAAATTATATATAAGAAATTCAAATAAATATCCTGGAAAGGAAACTGTGAGCACTAAAACCTGCCAATTTCAAATCTTGCTGAGTTTTCATCGTCAGTGTGACAGGAAGGCATCAGGATGCACAGCCCCGCAGAGCAGGAAGGAGAGAGCATCATGGGGGCTGCAGAGGAGGCTCAGTGGTCACAAAGCGCTTGCTGCTCTCCCAGCACCCATGTGGGAGCTCACAGCAGCTCTACCTCCAGTTCCAGGGACTCTAACTCCCTCCTCTGGCCTCGGCAGGACCCACACACGCACACAGTGCACGTGTACACGTACACACACGCACACACGCACACAGTGCACATACACACACGCACACGCACACAGTGCACGTGTGTACACACACACACACACATACACACGCACACAGTGCACGTGTACACACACAGGCACACACACACACACAATGCACGTGTACACACACACACACACACACACACACGCACGCACACACGCACACAGTGCACATACACACACGCACACAGTGCACGTGTACGCACATGCACACGCACAGTGCACGTGTTCACACACACACACACAGTGCACATGTGTACACACACACACACACACACAGTGCACATACACACACGCAAGCCAACCACTGACACACAAGACAAACAGGAAAAGAAGAAAACGGTCAAATGCAGCAGGGAAAAAGACTAACAGAAGCTAGAACAAGCCTATGTCCGCTTGCTAAAGACTAAAACACTCCTTACAAAACGCACAAAACTCAAAAGTGAGTGACTGATCTAAACGAGAAGTAAAAATCATGAAACTCAGAAGAAAATGATGAAAATTTTCATGATCTTGGGTAACAAAGCTTCAGATACAACAGCCAAAATTTTAAGTGGAAAAAAAAAGTTGGAATCATCAAAACTTAGACATTTTTGGTTTCAAAGGACACCATCAAAAGAATGGAAAGACAATCCACACAATGGAGAGAAGTACAAAATACTAGCATATCATTTATTAGATCAGGGATCTGAACCAGAACATACAACAAAAACTTCAGTTTTATAATATAGGCAAACGTAAAAGGAGCCAAAGTTCTGAGTCAAGAGTTCTCTGGGGTAAACAGTCAAAAGGGCCAATAAATCAATGACACATCAGTATTTGGAAATAACTAGAATAAAACGTCCAAAAGAACCATCATAAAGGACAGTAAACTGCTAAGAGAAGTTAAACACAACACTGACAGAGAATGGATGGTTTAAGGTAGATCATGTGATTTAACCTTAAGATATCAATTCTTCTCAAATTGATATTGTAATCATAATCAAAAGCCCAATAAGCTTTCCCATCCCCACCCCTCCCCCCTCATCCTGTCCTCTCCCCCCATCTCCTCATCCTGCCCCACCCCACTCCCCCACCCCCTCATCCTGCCCCCACCCCACTCCCCCACCCCCTCATCCTGCCCCCACCCCACTCCCCCACCCCCTCATCCTGCCCCCACCCCACTCCCTCACCCCCTCATCCTGACCCCACCCCACTCCTCTACCCCTTCATCCTGACCCCACCCCCTCATCCTGCCCACACCCCCTCATCCTGCCCACACCCCCTCATCCTGCCCACACCCCCACAGCAGAGGCCGTGCTAAGGATAGGAATTGAACCTCAGGAGGCCATCGCTTATCCACGAAGAGATTCCTGCACATTATATAGAACACAAAGTACCTATGCCAGCAAAAACGGAAAACAGTGAAGCTGGGATCTAGAGCTCCTCATCGGTTCCCACCACGGTGACAAAGTATCTGAGACAAGTCACTTTCTGCCATTGTGTCTGTTCTCTTGTTCCATGGAGTCTCTCTACACGGCCCTGGCTGGCCTGGAACTCACTATGTAGACCAGACTGGCCTTGAACTCACAGAGATCCACCTGCATGCCTGACCCGAGACAAGCGCTGTTTCAAAGAGAAGAATTTACTTTGGCTCAGGATTTGAGGGGCTTCAGTTCATGGCTGGCTCCGCTGCTAGGCCTGTGGTAACGCAGGAACACGACAGAGGGACATGGAGGAGGAGAGCTGCTACCCTCGGCTGTCGGGACACTGAGAGCGTGAGACAGACTAGGGACAAGAAGCAACCTTGCAGGCCACATACCGAAGACACAGTTCCTTCAACCAGGCCACGCTTTCCATTTTCCCACCCTCTCCCAGGAATGGTATCAAATTGCAAGTCCACCGTTGACTGAGCCAGAGCCCTCATGACTCATCACGGCCCCCAAGGTCCATCTCTGAACACTTTGTCTCAAGGGACACTTCCAATCCAAACCATAACAGTACCTGAAAATTCAAGTCTCACTGCGTAACTTAAACAATTCAGACAGTGTGGCTTAGGCATCACTAGACAGCCACAGGCTGATTACAGCTCAGGCATGAATGTTCACAGCAGCTTTACCTGTAACAACAACCCCAAACTGGAAACAAGGTAAATGTTGGTCAAGAGATGAAGGGATGCACCAATGGCATCATCCACTATATCCAAAGAGTGGAACACTGTCTGGCATAGACACTTGGAATAACACGGAAATTTCAAAATAATTTTGCTAGTAAACAAAGCCATGCACTTCTGTTTGATAATAAAAAGGAAAAGTCCCTCCTGCATGGTTCTATTCTAACTTCTAGAAAATGAAATCAATTGACACCAACAGAAAGATCTACGGCTGCCTGGTGATGGGGGCAATGGGTGATGGTGCCACAGGAGAGACACGAAGGACAGAAGGTGACACTCGCGATACTCACCGTGGCTACAGCTTCATGGTGCACACACATGTGAAGACACCCAGTTGTATACTTTACACTCATTTTATTTTATGCCTCAATAAAGCTGTTACGTAACACTAACCACTGGCATTGCAGGGTGGGAGCTTTGCCAGATGTGAGAAACCAACAGGGGCCATGGGAGGACACTCGGGACACGTGATGGCAGTAACTGAAATAATGGAACACTCTAACAGCGGGGACCCAGGAGAAAGCACGAGCACACGTAAACGAAAGGAGACTGACTTAGTGGAAAAGCGACTGGAAAATGCGTGAGCAAGCCTGAAGGTCGGCAAAGAAGAGAGCTGGAATGGAATCAGTTCAAAACGCTGGGGCAAATGGATTCTGGATGAGAAGAACCAGGTCAGATCTTAGGGGTGAGTCACTGAGTTCAAGCTGACGTCAAGGTCACCGGCACAAGGACAGGGGCACATGCCGATTCCCGCCAAGCACTGGAGAGGCTGAGGCGGGACTATACATTTGAAGCCGGTCTGAGCTATTTAGTGAGATGCCGTCTCAATAAACGAGCCACTTGGGATAACAAAGAGCGAAGAAGCTAGTGTTCTGAACTTGTTGTTTGCATGTTATAAAGTCATTTAAAATGATGGAAAACATAACCAAAGATTTAACTAGACAGACTTCACACATTCAATTCTGTACCTGTTCTAAAACAAAACGCTTTGTCTGGAGCATTCCATTCTGTTCCAGACAAAACAACTACTTAAAAACATTAACTCTGAACACACAGTGGCATTCACCTCATTCATCTCTTGTGTTTAGACTCACTTAGCTATTATTTTCCAAAATTTCAGCAGAAATGTGAGTTCATGTAGAGTAAACACATGAGGCAGCTTCATCACTGGCCAATTCCCAAGCCCACAGCACTCTCTCTTTGGAGGCACAGCGGCCCTGTGTGTAATTTATCCCAATTCCAGTGCTATTTCTCAGACAAATCATTTCATTGTTTTTTGTACTTTTAATCAAGAAAGAAAAGAGCTCCAAATTCTTTTGAAAAATAGCTTAGCTGAAATGGAACAGTGCAAATAACAGAGGCCATAACTATGTAGTTTGTGGCTTTAGACTCTCCTATTTAGAAAAGAATGCTACAAACCAGACCTTCACTAACCTATGTTCATGTCTACAAACATTGCAAGTACCCAAACCAAGGATCCCTTCTTAAACAGCCCACGCAAATCACACCTTTCATCTCTAAACACTCAGCATCACTCCGATTTTTAAGCTAAGGCTTCACTGAGACAAAAATTTACTTTTGTTTATATTTCCCTGGAAATAGCTATCTATAAAATTTTCCTTTCATGAATTCTTAAAGTGAATCCTTTGCTAATTTTACAAATTATATATTATCTCATTTTTTTTAAAAAAAAGTAATAAGCCTCTCTTGACCAAAACCTTCGTTTCTGGTTTGTTAAAAATTCACACGACCCAGGTATGGTGGTGCACAGGGGGAAAGGCCGGCTGATCCCTGTGAGTTTGAGGCCAGCATGGTCTGCATAGGAAGCTCCAGGCCAGGCAGAACTGCACAGTGAGACCCTGTCTCAAAAAATAAACTGAGGGGCTGGAGATGATGGCTCAGAGGTTAGGAGCACTAACTGCTCTTCTAGAGGACCCGGATTCCATCCCCAGCACTCATGGCCTGCTCAAGACTCCTGTAACTCCAGCTCCGGGGATCCAACACCCTTACACAGACATGCAGGCAAAACATCAATGCACATAGGTAACAAATATATCACTTCTTTAAAGTTCAAACAAAATACGTGAAATATTCATAAGAAAGGAAAAATATGTTCGTTTGCTTCTCTTAGTAGTGAACTGCTTGAGAGCAAAGTTACATCATTCAAGATGAGGGGAAACACTCCACAGAAATAAAGCCACTCAGCACCCTGAGCCAGAGCCTCAACTATTCCTAAAGCTGCGACCCTAAAAGTAAACTTCAATTACAATATCAATACATAGTAAGTGAATTTCCTTAAATTCTTACCTAAAATTAAATGTGTATAAAATAAGAAAACAAATTAGGAGAGGTAAACATCCCTACATCAAGAAAGAGACAATGTTAAGACAACAGAGCACACAAAACTACCAAGACACACTGCAGACAGAGGGACCCACGGACAAAAGGGTTTGAGGTCAGGTTTGCTGCTCAATAATCTTGGGTCGGAGAGGATCAAGTAAAGGGGGCAGAGGACAAGTCTGGTCAGGAGCTGTGAACTAGGAAAAGCAGGTGAAGGGAACGGATGGGCCTCCCAGGCCTCTGCTTCTGCACTGCCCCCAAACTTCAGTAATGCAGAAGTAAAGCCACAGGGAACTGTGGGTGACAAATCAGAGCCAGATCAGCGGTCTGGGTGGGAGCAACCTCAGACTCCACACCTTTCCCGCTCTCCTCTGGACGCCTCCACACCACAGCGCTGCCTCTCACCGTCCGTAACCTCTGCTGGCTCTGCCTTCCCAAACTTTCTGTCTCCTCCGAACTTTCCAAGGTTCTTCCTTCTTTGCCTGCCAGCAAAGTTTAGAGACTGCTCACGTCCCGTCTTTTCAAACTCTGATGGACAATCCCAGGACGGAATTTTCTGTGCCAGTTACTCGCAAGCTCCCATTTCCCAATGCCTCACAACTGCTGGTACTGTTTCCAATGCTATACACTGGGCTGTAGTCACGACTGGGACACAGAAGTCTTCTCATGCTGGGCATGGTGGCCCTGACCCATAACTCCAATACATGGAAGGCTGAGGCAGGAGGATTGCAAAGTTGAGGCCAGCTTGAGTTACCTAATGAGACCTTGTCTCCGGGAGGGGAAAGGAACGCCTCAATTCCCACTGTGGCTTTCCCTCAGCAGCAGATGAGAACTTTCAACTCTACCCGATCTCTCCATTCACATCTCCCACTTCAAAAAACTCAATGCATCATCTTTCGTAACATTTCTGGAGCTAAAACATTATCGCTGTTCCAACGGTACATGACCAACCAGGTTTCAGAATCATTTCTCTTTCTTGGCTTTGGATGACTGTCACCCCCCCCCCACCAACCCCCCTACCCACCCCCACCCACCCACCCCGCCACCTCATCTCATTACTGTGATGTTGGGAGATCGTCATGGTTCCCTGACCTTCCTCTCTTCAGTCCCCCACATACAGTTGCCAGATTAACTTCCCTCAAAACAGTCTTCAATGACTCCACTTCCCTACCCCAAATCCTTAATGGATCCCTTCTGCCTATTAAATAATCTCAATTCTCTAATCAGATAAGCCATTTTCTTCCCACCAATCACCTAAGTGCCAGTCAAACTGAACTTCCTGAGGCATTTTAGTTCTCTCCATGAAGACACGGGTCTGCTGTAGTGAATTTAATCCGGTCTCACTTCCCCCATCGCGGGCTGTTTAAGAATGGAGCCATAGTTTCATACCTCCCCTCAGAAAGTAACACTCAGTAGTCCATGGGGAAGGAAAGGAAGACCGCGGAACAAAACCAAGTCAGACACAGGCAGGCGAGAAGAGCGGATTTCCACTTCTTTCCCGCAGGTACGGTCTCTCCAGAAGGAACACAAACAGAGTCTATGTTTACCTGTTATCACATTGATATCTGGGTACTGGCTTTCACACAGACCGACAGCTTTGCTATCCTTCTCAAAAGCCTCCCGAAGCTCTTTCTTGACCGCTGCCGAACCACACAATCGGTACAGGCCTACAACCTAGAAACAAAACGCCATGTTACAGAGACGACAATGAAGGAGATGGCATAAATCACAGAAAGCTGGCGATCGAAAACACCCAAACGTCATTGTAACACCTCCAAGGCAGCTTCTGAGATCTCACACTAATTGATCATACAGTGATGGAAAGAAAAATAAAGCCTATTTTAGGTAAAACAGGTTAAAAAAAGGTAAAATAGAGTCTATTTTAAAATTCATATAAAAGTTACATAGTGCCCACTCCAAGACCTACAAAAATGTACTTATTAGGTAAACATTGCCAGTCCTTTTAATTATTAAGTCTTCAGAATTCAATACACACCCAGGGAGAGAAAGCCAACCTGGTCTCAAAAAAAAAAAAAAGAAAAAGAAAAAAACCCTGATTAATCTACTAGATTCTTTTGAAAGATTAAATCTCAAGAAATTTAAGGAGATAGGGATGGGGAGGAGTCCAGGTAATAGAATGCCCTGGGTACAATCCCCAGCACCTCATAAAACCTCGGAGGTGGGGGGGAGGGAGTTGGAGAAGGAATGAATTAAGGAAGTAAGGGGAGTCGCCTATACTTTCAAATCCAAAGGTTATTTTCAGAAGCAGTCACCCTGAGTGGAAGGAACAGTTACAGAAAACAATTTCACAATAACGAGACATAAACAATCCTCGAAGGCTTGAATTAGGAATCTGCATAGAGTATTTTAAGGGATCTAGAAGACGAGGAAGACAGATGAGATGACCAGGCTTCCTGATGACTACTCTCTTCTGAATCATTAAACAGCTAACAGACAACAGCAGAGAGGTGGGCGTGGTGATCCAGGAAATCATCACCAACAACACCGGCAGATGGGATCCAACTCAGACCACCAGCTGTACCATCTGAAGCATGGCCAAAACCTGAATCTACTTCAAGAAAATATTCATGTGAAGTGCGCCTGCCTGCAAAAGGATCAACAACACACAAAGAAAACCAAGGAATGTGCTAGAAAGACACTTCTCATTTTCAAAGTCGTAACTAATACTGAGAACAGCATGTTAGGGCTAGCATACCATCTCAAGAAACATGGTGAAGACACAGGTAGCTGAACACACATGGTGCACAGACATACAGGAAGGCAAAACACCATGCATATAAAATAAAAATAATTAAAAGGAAAATCCAGGTATCTGGCAGACATAAAATCTAGAGAAGCCACCTCTCTGTCATAGTCCTGACTAGCAAATAGAACCCATTTTTCTGGGAGAAACCCACAGTTAAAGAAAGTTTGATATTTCAAGCTAAGCTATGTTTTTAAAATGTATAGGACAAAGAAAATAAAGCCCAAATGATAAATAGGGTCAAGGGAAATGCTTCCATAGTAAAAGAAACCAACTTTCTTATAGTTCTTTTGATAAAGGCCCATTTAAGTATCATAAAATCCTATAAGAACGATTTATACCTACGAACTTGAATATGAAATAAACCTAAGACAGACTAAAGTACTATTTAAGACAGGAGACAATAAGTTGATCAAACGTTTTATCCCCAAAAGCTCAAATTACAAACACAGATTTTTAAAGGATAAAGAAGTAAAGATCAAAGCCAGGCGTTGGTGGCGCACGCCTTTAATCCCAGCACTCGGGAGGCAGAGGCAGGCGGACTCTGTGAGTTCGAGGCCAGCCTGGGCTACCATGTGAGCTCCAGGAAAGGCGCAAAGCTACACAGAAAAAAAAAAAAAAAGAAGTAAAGATCTGATGTGTACATCAAAGGAAGGACATTTAGGATACAGCCCTCAGTTCAGAGGCTGACTGAGTCACAAACACGCTTCAGCCACAGTGGACGGGCCATGACTGTGATCTCTGGAGTGACCTTTCCCATCGGAAGCAGCAGAGGCAGCAGTGTGCAGAGCAGCCACAAAAAGCACATCCATGCCACCTCCTCTCTTCACACGAATCGCAAGAACAGTTAGTAACAGAGGGCAAACGGAACTTGAGCTGTGGTCATGTGCAGCAGGCTGCACAGGACAGGCTTAACAAGCCTCTTAGTCTCTCAAAACAAAAACTTCTTAAAAATATGCAACTTTCTGAAATGATTCTTAGTTATTATTTGATTATGTGTATAGGCATATGCCTACATATATGTCTGTGCACTATGCAAATACCTGGTGCCCAGGGAGGCCGGAAAGAGGGTGTTAGGTCTCCAGGAAATGGAGTTACAGACAGTTGTGAACCACCATGTGATTGCTGGGCATCCAAGTCCTCTACAAGAACAGTCAGTGCTCTTAACTATTGAAGCATCTCTCTAGGCCCGACAGACTTGTGTGTGTGCGTGAGCGTGCGTGCGCGCGCACGTGCGCGCGCGTGTGTGTGTGTGTGTGTGTGTGTGTGTGTGTGTGTGTGTGTGTGTGTGTGTCTATGTGTCTATGTGTCTGTGTGTGTACATGAGTGCAGGTCCTGAAGTGTCAGGGGAGCTGGAGTTACAGGCAGAGATGAGCCACCAGACATGGGTGCTGGGAACAGAACTTGGGTCTTCTGGAAGAACAACAAAAACTCTTAACCACTGAGCCATATCTCCAGCCCCTCAAAATAATTCTCACAGGATACAGTGGTGTACACCTGCTATATCAGTACTTTGGAGGTGGAGGCGCGAGGCTCACGAGTTCTGGGCCAGCCTCAGCTCCCCACCTAGTTTAAAAACAACATATAATTCCAAATGCACTGCCGGAAGCTTTCAGGCCCCAGGAAATCTTTATTTGGTTACAGTCACTTAGTTATCTGTTCTGAGTGTGCACACATGTGCCATCTGTTACGCATGTGCGCCAGTGTGCCATGGTCCACATGTGAAGATCATTTCCTCCTTCCACCATGTGGGTCCCAGGGATCAAATCAGGTCAACAGCCTTTACCTGCTGAGCCGTCTCCCTAGTCCAGGAAAGCTTTCTTAAAACAAACCTTTCTAAACTTTTATACTAGTAAGAATCACTGCTAAAAATAGCAGTCTTTGTTTTTCCTTTTTGGTTTTTTGAGACAGGCTTTCTCTGTGTAACAGCCCTGGCTGTCCTATAGACCTATAGACTCGCTCTATAGACCAGGCTGGCCTTGAACTCAAGAGATCCACCTGCGTCTGCCTCCAGGGATTAAAGGCGTGAACCATCATCACCCGGCAAAAACTTTATGCATCTGCTTTATACACCTTTCAGAAGATAAACTAATAATATAGTACTGCTTGGGCTCCTTATTTTAATTTAAATTGAAAAGTTTCTATTTAATGATCTCTGAGCGTCTACACAAGGTGGGGGTGGGGACAGAAGAGGAAATGAAAAACCTTAGGAATAAAATGTATTTGACTGAAGTTGGGCTGTAATGTGAATGGCTTGCTCCAAAGAGACACCATAAACTAGACAGAATCATGTGTCTGGGTAGAGTTCTTCCAAAAGGCTACACACCCTACTTCTGGTTACCACTTTCAAACTGTGTTACAAATAAAAACAGGTTTTGTTTCTTCTCTGAGTTGCCTTTGCCATCCTATTTTAGAAGTGTGGAAAGATGTTTCTATGGTTCAGAGCAAAGGCTGCTCCTCCCAGAGGGGCTTGGGTCAATTCCTACCACTCCTATGGCCACTCACAACGGTCTGTAAGTCCACTTCCAGGGCCTCTTAGGCCTCCATGGGCCCCAGCACATCATGCAGGCAAAATACCCATACATGTGAATAATAAATTTTTTTTAAAGTAGACATGTGTTCTTATCAGTAAGAGCTTTCCTTATCTCACGTGCGGCCCCAGAGTAAAAGCCGGTAAGTCTGGACTTCTGAAGAATGAACTGAGAGAATAAGGATGAGGTTCATCTCAGGTCTGAAGCCAGATGCTATGACCCACTGTTGGAACGCCCCCAGAATTTCAAAGCACAAAGAAATGTGTCTTACAGGACTGAGCCTTTCTGTGTTATCAGCTTTTCTAGACAAGTCGTTGTAGAGAAACCTAGTCCTTTCTAGTCCTAAAGCCCATGTGGTTCTGTTTCACAACATACACCGTGGAATCGTCTAGCAGGCTCTCAAATCACGGGCAACGAGAGCTACGATGTGAAACATACTCCAAAAACCATGCAATACAGGTCCACCAGGGCTGGGGAAACGTCTAGATTTTTCTTTTCACCCTTCCCTTGAGCTCCTTTTCTCGAGACTTAACAATCAGTCAATAAAGGAGAGAGGAGAGAAAGGGAGTAATACCTGACAACCCCGCCTTTCAATTTCCACGATACATTTCTGTATCAACAGCGGCACCATGGAGCCCACATTTTCTTTCTCCACAACTTTCTGAATGTCAACACCAAACATGACTGATTCTCGGTTTTTATCCAGGCCATGCAGAGAATTCTCCCACTGTTCCATGAGGGTCACCTTGGCATAAATAAGGCCTCTGGGTTCCAGTTTGACAGCCAGGTGATGGGTCTTTGTCACCCTGAATAAAGAGGGCAGGACAACTGTACCATGACAGCACACTCGGTTTCTCCTTGGGGTGGGCTCCCAGCTGAACACCACCAGTTTCAAATGCTGCGCATTTTCGATCTCTATGTTGAAAGTGTGGTCCATGTCTAAAAACGTCGTCCGACAGGTGAGCAAAGCTGTCCTGGCTTTGTTGACCGAGTCTACCTGAATTGCACAAAAGACATCTTTTGAATCTAGCCGGGGTGGCTTTAAGCCCTCTGCGCCGTACAAGTGCACACTCATGAGCCCTGATATGTACTGGGAGCACTTGGGCTGGTCAGCGAAGCTGTAATGTCTAAAGGCGTCTATATCTATTTCATTCTTGCTACAACTGCTTGCAGTGCTTTCTCTCCCTTTTCCAAGTCTGTGCTCGGACGCGTGCTTGCTAGATTTGGTTCTGAGTTCAGGCGAGTCTCCGTCACTGAGGTAACCGCCCTTGCAGGCATACTTGGAGCTCCCAGTGGCTTTCTTCTGGAAGCTCTGCTGAGACGAGACGGTGGTATCGAGATGGTACCGGCTTATCACATTCCTGGTTGGGTTCCCAGAGGACAGGGAAACGCTATGAGGCAGCTGGCGACAGTTACATTTGGACAACGAAGGGGTACCATCCGGACTGCTTATGTAGTGCGAGGCTCCCCTGGCACCCAGCTTCCGGCTGAATTCTGGCAACCTCTTCATTTTCATGGAAAGTTTCCTCACGGTGCGTGGAGATTTTATTTTATCCGGCAAAGACCAAGTCATGGAACCGCCTTTCTTCACAGGGCTGGGGCTTGGAGAAGATGGCGCCAAAGTTCTCATTTCAGTCCTATTGGTAGGAACTAAGATCCCAGGGCCTTGAAAAGGAGACAGGAAAACATCATAAAGAGAAGAGCACCAACTTATTTCTACTCTATAAGCGAGCTGATTCTCATTTTCACATTTCCCTCTGCAGTACACTCCAGTGAGTGCAGATCCTTAAATGGTGGCTTAAGTTTTGGAGGAACTGGAGTAGCCTTTATCTCAGAACATTCAGCTAGAAACAACTCTTAACGTCACAAGGCTGCTCTGTATTTACACCCTCTAAAGCCAAGTGTTACACAGAGCAGTGTTGATTAAAAAAAAAAAAAAAAAAGTTAAAAACCCAAGAAGCCTGTAATTTGGGCAGCAAAGAGGCCTTCTTTGTTTTAAAAGTTTGTTAGGATATTCTATATCAACTAAACTTCCTGGTAAGCTGGTTCTGGCGAAACACTGATAGAATATGTTAAATGATAAACCTTTTCAGTTAAAAAGGACAGATTAATCAATTTCATTTTTGAGTCTGTACAGTTCTTACTATGTTTTCAAATTATTCAAACAAAATAAAAACATGTTCTCAAGCCAGGAGGCGGTGGTGGTGCATGCCTTTGATGCCAGCAGTTGGGAGGCAGAGGCAGGTGGGTTTCTGAGTTTGAGGCCAGCCTGGTCTATAGAACAAGTTCAAGGAAGCCAGGGCTACATAGAGGAACCCTGTCTTGAAAAAACGACCCCCCACTCCCAAATTCAGCATCATCCCAATTATTACATATTCAATTTTCAGATTTTGTCTACTCCTTTAGATAAAGATCTAATAACCTTAATACCAGAATCTAATCTGAGCAAAACGTTTCAGGATTAAGATGAACATGTGTATTTGCTCAGAATCAGTAGATTGAATGACCTTTCTTTAAATGGCTAACATGACAGCCGCCTTCCGTCCGTCCGTCCGTCCGTCCGTCCGTCCGTCCCGGTACCCTAACAACAAGTACTGTTTTTACACAGAAGGAGGACTATTGTAAGTATGCATGCTGAGCTTTCTGGTAAACAGCTAGTAAGGAACGGGGTGCCTGCATACCAGACAAAGCATCCCTTGTACTGCCCATCACCAACAGTCCTGCAGGCTCACTGGTCTAGAGTACGCTGTAGTAACCAGGCCCTGCTTTATGTAACATCAACCAGAAGGGCTGGCTACTCACCGTAGTAAACTGCTCTGGGCTTCCCTAAACTGTTAAGGCATTTAATCATCGGATTCTCTTTACAAACTGATAATAAACAGTCCCTAAGCTGTTAACTGTTAAGATGAAATATTTCATATGTTAGAGATTCTACTGCAGTGAAGAGGGAATTTGTTAAAACACAAAGTGTGGGGCCGCAGAGTCAGCTCAGTGAGTTACGTGCCTGCTTGATGCCTAAGCATAAGAACCTGAGTTCAAATCCTTGGAGCCTGTGAAACGTCAGGTGTACTTATGCGAGTCAGTCATCAGTGTCGCTACAGCGAGCCCGGGTGGGGGTGGGGGGGTAAAGCCCAGCCTGGCACATGCAGTGGTGAACAATGAAAAGAGACCTCCTGCCTCAGACAAGGTGGAAAGTGAGGACGGACACCCAAGGTTCTCTCTGACCTCCACGAGTGCTGTGGCATGCATGTGCCCTGACTCACACACACACAATTGCTTTGATTTTTAAAATTCGAGAGTTCAACTACTACAAAATTCTATTGTCACTGAAACTAGAATTATACCAAACAAATCACACAACAGCTATGAGAAGTAAATATAACATGAAAAATGCTTAAATATACACATGTATGTACCAAGCTAGAGTGCTGGATCCTCTGGGAGCTGGAACTACAGGCGGCTGTGTTGGGAACCGACTGGTGTAGGTGCTGGGACCCAGACTCAGGTCCTCTGCAAGAGCAGCCCACTCTTAACGCTGAGCCGTCGCTCTCCAGGCCCGAAACGTCTTCACTTTATAAGGACAAGGTATAACATACAAACAGCCGACATCATCTGCGTTTGTTTCAGGGACTATCAAAGACTTGACAGGAAAAAGAAAAACCAGGTGTACAATCACTCTTACCTGTAAAAGCAGATCTCAACACCGGGCTGTCCTCTGCCATCATGCCGTCTTGTGTCCTGAGTCGTGACCGTGGCCTGAACTGCTGCCTACCTCCTGCAGAATGGACGGAATCGACAGGATGAATTCCATTTGAGTGTGTGGTCTGGACATCACCTGTGTGGTAATGGGCAGGACACGGCAACTCTTCACCAGGAGGCTCAGCCTTCCTCAGGTCTCTAGCAGACAACATGTTCACACTGAGAGCAGAGAGCTTCACTGTGGCAGCATTCGCCTCCTCAAGACTCAAGACACTTGCTATGCCCAGCTCGTCTTCCTCGGGGATGGGGTTGTACCATATTTCTCCTTCGTCATCAGCATCGTTATCCTCGCTGAAGTCTAACGAGCAGGTTCCCGACACTGGAGAGCTGGCAGCGTCACAGGTCCCATGTGTGCAGCGGTCCTGGGGGGACTTACGGAAAGGCTGCGATGACCCACGTTTGGGGGCAGACACGGGGGAGAGGCAGAAATTCCTTCTGTCTTGACATCGCTTACTCTCTTCCAGACTCTGAGATCTCAGGGTGCTCTGATACAGCCAATTGCGTTTCTTTGAAACGGTGATGTGGTTAAGCGGCTGGTGACCTCTAAGCTCCGCATTATCCTTTACGTCTTCAGGTTCTCTTCTCTTCGAGGGAGAGCCATAGACATTTTCAAATAAGTCTGCTTCAAAGGAGAAACAGAGAACATAATAATGTCGGGTATAGCAGGAAAGGCATGTCACTTCAGACCAGCTATTAAAATGCTTAAAGATAAAAGTGATATTTGCTGTGGGAAGTTCTGTATGTCCTGTGGGAGCTCATTCTCGGATTCCTCGTGGCTTTACCCAGCAGGTCCGCATAGAGGATGATCAGGACCACGGGCCTGAGTGCAGGTGTCTGAGATGATCTGCACTTGGCTGTGCTGGGGGATGGTCTGTATGTCAAATTGCTCTGATTGGTCAATGAATAAAACCTGACTGGCCCGTGACTAGGCAGGAAGTATGGGCGGGACTAACAGAGAGGAGAAATAAAAGAACAGGAAGGCAGAAGGAGTCACTGCCAGCTGCCGCCAGGACAAGAAGCATGTGAAGATGCCGGTAAGCCACGAGCCACATGGCAAGGTATAGATTTGTGGAAATGGATTAATTTAAGATATAAGAACAGTTAGCAAGAAGCTTGCCACGGCCATACAGTTTGTAAGCAAAATAAGTCTCTGTGTTTACTTGGTTGGGTCTGAGCGGCTGTGGGACTGGCAGGTGACAAAGATTTGTCCTGACTGTGGGCCAGGCAGGAAAACTCTAGCTACAGATATTAACTATTTTCACAGATCCAAAGCAAATCACAAAAACTTCAATTTTTTTTTCCACTGAAATAAAATTTCAATTTAAAAATCCAAGTGGGTATACAAGTATTTTGAAATTCTAAGAGGGGGGAAAAATCCCACCAAGCTAACACTGCCTTTATTGTAAAATACGATAGTGCTCAAGTCTCACCCTAAGCAAAATATGTAATTTATAGAAAGTTTCTAAAGAATGCTTTTTTATACAGCAGTATGCTTTAGTTGATATCTGAATAATATTCAACTCATTGTTAAAAGGACCAGAAGTCATGAGAAAGCACAAGTAACATTCTTTTACTTTCATGAAGATTAATTTTTAATAAGTCTTTAAATTTTAACAAAAATTAAAAACTTTAATTAAAGCACAATCATAAGGAGTAGATAAATATTGAACAAAGTAACCCTTCCCCCAATCCAGTGAAGACCTCAGTTACCCACATACGGGTATGTGTCAATACAGTGGTACAATGTTCTAAGAATGCTACATTGCTTGCAATTAAAGAAGTTCATGCTTCCAAAGAGTTGTGTTAAGTGGCAGAGACTAAGCTAAGCAGACTTTATCAAAACAATGGTTCACTGCACAGAAAGCACAGCCACGCTTGTGGAAATCTGGGATCACGTCATGTTTTTAAATTATTACTGTTATTATTACAGTATTATTAAATTATAGTGTTATGACAGTCTGAATGTATATATGGCTAGTTCATCTTGTTACAGCAAATAAAACAATGATTTAAGAGCAGTGATAACAACACATTAAGCTATGAGAAGCTTCGTAACAAACAAAAAGTTAGGTCCATGTATAATCAAGCCTTCCATCTATTGAAAAAAAATCCTTTCAAAATGTATATTTACCATTCTCTTTTTATACCTAAACATGTACCCAAATGCAATTAAAACAAAACCTTCATCACAAACTGAGGTTCAAGTTCAAATATTTCCAGATGCGTAATCTAGACTAGCTTTTTGTCTGTTTGTTTGTTTGTTGTGTTTTTCGAGACAGGGTTTCTCAGTGTAGCCCAGGCTGGCCTCGAACTCAGAGATCTATCCACCTCTGCCTCCCGAGCACTCATTGGCTAGGCTAGCTCTTAAGGGCTCCAACTATGTGAGTCACTGGTCTACTCAATGAGTGACTACTCAATGCAGACAGCAGAGAGAAAGCTGCACCGTAACTCTGAATCCTGCCCCTCTACAACCGTCCTGACGCTGCGGCCCTTTAGTGCAGTTCCTCATGCTGTGGTGACCCCCAACTACACACTTATTTTTGTTGCTACTTCATAATTGTAATTTTGCTAGTTATGAATTGTAAGTAATATCTGTGTTTTCCAATGCTCTTGGGTGACCCTGTGCCCCACAGGTTGAGAACCACTGCTCTACAGCAATTCTGTGTGAGTGTGAGCGGTATCAAAACTAAGTCTGTCTAACCTAACACCAGCCAGCACTCCCTTCCCCCAGACCACACGTCCCACTAACAGTAGGGAAGCGCCTCTCTCTGAACATAAGACATTTGGCATTTTACCTTATAAGGTAGCTGCTCATAAAAGACTGCTGCTATGTCTGAGATACACTGAAAACTGTAAAAATTCTACTCAGAATAGCCAAGTTCTTGTCTGGGCTTACCTGGCTGGTAAACAGAAGAGGCAGCTCTCCAATCCTGACTCTTCCCTTGCAGACGCATGGGAAGAAAGACCATCTCCACCCTCCAGGACTGGAGACTCAGTAAATACCTTGAAATAATCTCCTTCTTAACATTTTGAATTAATGAAAACCCCACTCAAGCGTCTCTCTTTGGGGCTGGAGAGATGGTTCAGTTATAACAGAGTATTTACTGCTCTCGCACTAGACCTAAGTTGGGTTCCTAGCACCCCATCAGGAAGCGGAGAGCCCTAACTCAGCTCCTCTTTTGGCCTCCATAGGCAACAGTATTCACATGGACATAGATACATACACACATAATTGAAAAATAAACCAGGCTGTGGTGGTGCACACCTTTAATCCCAGCACTTGGGAGACAGAGGCAGGTGGATCTCTGAGTTCAAGGCCAGCCTGGTCTACAGTGGGAATTCCAGGGCAGCCAGAGTTACACGGAAGAAACCATGTCCTGAAAAACTAAAACAAAAATAAAATTTATATTTTAAAAAATTGTTTCTTCGGCTCCCTCTCCTTCACGAAATCCAAAGACAACAAGAACAAGGACAGAAGTTACTAGGGCTTTGGGCTCCCAGGGATCACGTGCTCTTGCCCAGTGCTCAGAAATCTAGATCTACCTCACATTTCAGTTCATGTCTCTTATGTAATAACATACCAGATCTGTCTGGGACACTGTTTACACATAGCTCTGACACAATTACGAAGTTGAAGCTAGTAAGTCGCAACTTGTTTATCTTCTCAGAGCTCCTTAACACCACCCAAAGATACATTATTTTGTTCTATCATTGTTTTTCACATAATATACATTCCACACTATTCCTAATGGGCATCAACATGTACTACATTCCAAGGAACTGCAGTAAGAAAAATAAAGCTATTAGCATCTTATATCTAAGCAAGTTGACGTGTTGAATCAAAGTGTAATACCACTAAAAGGTACAACTACATTGTGAGACACTCACTATTTTTGTTATCATGTGTGTGGTATATTAGAGTGTGCAAACATGTGTGTGCATCCACGCAGAAGCCAGAGGCTGGCATCAGGATCCTCTGGAACTGGAGTTAGAGAAGGCTGTGAGCATGGTGAGTACTGGGAAATGAACTGGGTCCTCCGCAAGGACAAGGAAGGCTCTTAACCACAGAGCCTCCTTTCCAGTCCCTCCCATCTTGCTTTATTGAGACAGGCTTTCTCACTGAACTTGGAAGGCTGTGTGTGTGTGTGTGTGTTGTGTGTGTGTGTGTGTGTGTGTGTGTGTGTGTGATCTCCTCTCCCCTCCCTTTTTATGCTAAAAAGTAATGCCTAATTCAACTGCACAAATTTTAGAGTTAAATCTTGATTCAGATCATATATGTACACAAGATGTAAGTAAACATAAGTATGACAAAGTTGCAGGGCAAAAAAGCACTCTATTGAAACTATACCTGTTAGTTGCTATAATTTCCAGGTTCTAACTAACATGATTTCATTTTGAAAATCTGTAAGAATGCAACAGTGGCAATTTTGGGAAAGTTTTTCACTGAGAAAAGCAGGCTGCACAGTAGTAAACTCACTTGAGCCAATTTTATTTTCTCAATAATTATTTCATAATGAAGACAGATGACACAGTATTACCGGGATTTAACTCTGCATCAGCAGACTAAGCAGCTTACGTATTTCATCATTAACTGGGATACAGCATCTGCAGGTTATCTTATCACCATTCTAAAATCTTGGGAAGAAAGTGGTGTCTTTCCTTCTCTTTAAAATCCCCAAATAAAAGCATTGTTATAAGCATCAGACACTGAAGTCTATGCTTAGGTTTTGTTTGTTTAAGAAAACTGAACCTGGGGCTGGAGAGATGGCTCAGCAGCTAAGAGCACTGACTGCTCTTCCAAAGGTCCTGAGTTCAATTCCCAGCAACCACATGGTGGCTCACAACCATCTGTAATAAGATCTGGTACCCTCTTCTGGCCTGCAGATATACATGCAGGCAGAATACTGTATACATGAGAGAGAGAGAGAGAGAGAGAGAGAGAGAGAGAGAGAGAGAGAGAGAGAGAGAGAGAAAAGAAGAAGAAGAGAGGAGAGAAGAAGAGAGAGAGAGAGAATTGAACCAGCGTGTGCATTCCCAGTGCATTCCCAGATAAATCTGAAAAGAGGTGGAGGGTAAGGAAAGACACATTTTCTTTTCCATTCCTTGTGACTGGCAATAAAAACCCTGGGGCAAATGATATGCTCACATTTGAGACTGAAAAAGTAGAAAGGAAAACTTTGAGACTCTTTTCTTTTTTGTTGTTGTTGTTTGTTTTCGAGACAGGATTTCTATGTGTAGCTCTGGCTGTCCTGGAATTCAACTTTGTAGACCAGGCTGGCCTTGAACTCAGAGATCTACCTACTGGGATCTCTGGGATTAAAGGCATGTGCCACCACCTCCTGCCAATAGAAGAAAAGGGGAGAAGAATAAGTAAGTATCGCTGGGGGTGGGGGGACCTCTCTAGTTCAGCCTCAAAGCTCCCCTAGGCCTAACTCCTCAATCTACTCACATTCTGGCTGGGTAAGGGAGTATGCTCACAAAGCCTGCCAAGTGCCTTCACTGTGCAGGATTACTTTAATATTCTCACAGCAGCCCAAGGAAAGCAGCTGAGTATTTTGTCTAAGGTCAAGGAAAAATTGAAAGTCTGTGGAGAAGTCTACAACCTATTAACTACGGTTCCTCCATGCCCACCTCTCTGGCAGATTCCAAAATCTCCAGTACTGATTGGTGGGATCAATTCAGACAACCGCTCAAATACATCACGTTATGAGCACTACCTACTGATTCATACAAGACTGAAGCAGAGAGAACTCTGTGCTCTTCTCTAACTGGGGCCAGTGTAAGTATCAGGTATTAAACAGGGAAGTCTTTCCAAAACTGAGGCACAAGAGAACTCCAGACTCTTACTAAGGAGTGGCCGGCCTCCCGAATGACACCATCTGTTTACTGAAAGCCTGTTAAAATGCAGAAGCTCGGGACCCTGCCCACACTCTACACTCTACGGAGGTTTTCCGGGAATCCACAGGCACATTGTTTGAAAAGCATCCTTCTCAAACAGCAAACACCAAACCTTCTGCAGCAAGGGCCTAGAAAACAGTTCTCAAAGGATCCACGGAAATCTCTTTGATTGGGAGTCACTGACTTATAATAAGCACAGAGCTTTCAAACCAACAGGACACCATTTTCTGCTGATTCTGTAACTCTCCCAAGTTTTCCAGTCACCAGCATCCAGTGTTCCATGGCACTCTTCCAAAACAACAAACAAAAAAAGCTGCACTTGCTTCCAAAGGCCAGAACGCCAAGCTGTCCCACACGGGATTTCAAGCGAGAAGACTCAGAAAACGCTCACATGATGCTACTAATGTTAGGGGTGCTGGGAGAGGGGGAGGGGTTGATGCAAAGACAATAACAGAACCAGAAAAGTAGTGGATGGGAATCTGTAAACTTCACTTAAGACGGTTAAAGATCATACCAGCAGGGGCGTCTGGAGAGACGACTGAGCGATTAAGAGCGCTGGCTGCTCTCCCAGAGGACCTGGGTTCTATTCCCAGCCCCCACTTCACATGGCAGCCAACAACCATCTGTGGGCACCCGGCACACTAGTGGTGCACAAACAAAATAGTCATACACGTAAGATAAAAATAAATAAATCTTAAAAGGGGGAGAGAGGGGAAGGGGGTGGGGCAGAGTCAGTCATAGTGGCACATGCCTTAACCTCAGCACTCCAGAGGCAAGCAGATCTGTGTTAAGTTCAAGGCCAACCTGATCTACATAGTGAGTTCCAGAGCTAAGACTCTGTCTTCAAAAAACAAACAAAAAAGATCGTACAAACCGAGATCTGGGGATGTGGCTCAGTGGGTACAGTGCTTGCCCAGTGTGTACAAAGCCCTGGGCATGATCCAATTGGGTATGGTCATGCACAGATCTGGAGTTCAAAACCAGCACTGGCTACAAAAACCACAAAAAAAAAGATCATGCCATCTAATTCACACTACCTTAAGATTTTTAGGTTGACTCATTAACAGCTGCATACCGTGTCTCTGCTCACAGGAGAAACTCCGGCGTGAAAGAGGCTCAATGAAGGAACAGCCCGAATAGCTCCACCAATGCCCCAAATATATCTCTAAAAATTAAATGCTAATTAAAACTAAGACTTATAATGAAGTACAGTTGGCAAATAAACTATGATTCCTTCATAATTTTAAGGCTTGCAGAAACTTGATAATATTTACTATGTGTAATGACTTTAAATTTCTTAAATAATCATCTCAATTAGGAACAAATTGGCCACTCTGTGAACGCTAACACACTTAAATGCATCAGACTGCCGGCATTATACTTCCAGCAAGAGTTTGTTTAATGGGTCCTGGTGGAGCCAGATATCAAAACCGAAAGCCACTTGTTTCCATGTCATATAGTCTCCACACATTTAAAAATACTCAGATTAGGTGGCTCCATCCCTTACAAGGCTACTATATTCTGAATTGTAATCTTATTTTGAAAGAAAATATCCTTATGAATCTTTAGAAAATGTGGCATAAACCCTTTAAAACACCTACCTTCTTTTGTACAACTAAGAATGGGCTGCTTCAAAACTAGACTTTGTATAATTTTTCAAAAGAAAACAGTTTTGAAATTTTTATTTTATTCTCTTTTTTGTGTTGGGGGAAGAACAGATCTGTAATCAAACCCAGGTCTGGACCCTAGTAAGCACATACTCTACCACTGAGCTATATAAACCCAAGAAAACAACTCAAAAGAGTACTCCAAGTAACATCAACTTTAAGTAAAGGGTATATACAGCAAGGTTGGAGAGATGGCTCAGCGGTAAGGACCATTTGTTCTTGCAGAGGACCTGGGTTCAATTCGCAGCCCTCACAAGGAGGCTCACAGCCACCTATAATTCCAGTTCCAGAGCATGTGATGCCCTCCAAGGCACCAGGCAGGCATGCAGGGCCCATAAATACATGCAAGCCCCTATATTCATAAATCTTAAAAAATATTTTAGTTAAAAAATGAACTAAATTAAATCATCACTAAATTCTTTTAGAAGTTTTAAAGACTGTCCTAGAACCCAGGCCCATCTTCTCTGCACTCTGAACTGTGTTTTATAAAACTCCATCCATCTCCTCAGGCCAAGCCATTTAATGAAATTAATTGGATCAAGCCTCTAGAGAATTCTGAGTCTCTTGGACCTTATATGGAGAGGTTTTTGAGTCCTGAGAACTGAGTTTGAATTCCCAGGGCTGTGTGAATCTGTGTACAGCAGTGATGTGAGTCTGTACACCAGCAAGACACCTTCAGCAAACTCCTTTCTGTTGAGTGACAATGGCCTTATCTTGGATGGGGACAGAAGATGAGAGTAAAACCGCTGTAAGGATCCAGAACGGTCCAGACCAGCACACCATCAAGAAAACCTTTTAACCATCCACATTCTTAGATACCAGAACAACTATTTTATTTTTACTTCCTCAAGAATAAATGTGCCGGGCGGTGGTAGTGCAGGCCTTTAATCCCAGCACTGGGGTGGCAGAGCCAGGAGGATCTCTGTGAGTTCGAGTCCAGCCTGGTCTACAGAGACCCACCTGCCTCTGCCTCCAGAGTGCTGGGACTAAAGGTGTGCGCCTCCACACCTGGGCCGGATGTGTATGCTTTCCGTGAAACCCTCAAATACTTCAAATTACTATTCTTAAAACTCTTCACTGAAAGTTCCTGTATTTAAGGGGGTATCAAGATGCCACTTGGTTTTGATCTGTTTCTTTCACGAGAGAATTTTGATATTTACAAGAAAATTGAGAGATTTCTAAAACTGATAACCTAGACCTTCAGTGATTACTAAAAACCACACGCATACCAAACCCAGGAGCGTGACTACTATATACGGACAAACAGACTTAAAAAGTTTTTTCCTACTATAAATAGTGTTTCCTAAGTTTTCAAGTGACCTTAGGAGCTTGGACATGGACCTGAGTGACGTTTATTTTCATTACAATATCACTACCCCAGGTTTTCTACAAGTGAATGAAATCTTAGCTCTGGGTTTAGTCTGGTTTGTGTGGTGTGTATAACCAGCATGCTCACAGGTATACCTGAGCTCAAGT
The DNA here is from genome assembly GCF_004664715.2 of Peromyscus leucopus. Classification (NCBI taxonomy): domain Eukaryota; kingdom Metazoa; phylum Chordata; class Mammalia; order Rodentia; family Cricetidae; genus Peromyscus; species Peromyscus leucopus. Next base: position 117,057,349 of record NC_051068.1, on the reverse strand, counting down.
AAGTGTGAGCGCCTGGGTGAGAAAAAGAGCCTACTAAGTAAAATGACAGTTTATGAACCCTGAAATTCTACCTTGGATCGAATTCAGGTTCACAAACTTCCCAAGTCTTAGAGTTTGCTTAGAGCTACAGAGAAAAACCAAGGCAGTGCCTGCCATTTCAAAACCTACAGAAAAAGCCTGAAAAGAACATTAACATTTACTCACAGTTGTCCTAAGGGAGGAGACACGCTGTCTCTTGGAGAAAAAAATCCGAGAAGGGAAAGGAGGAAAAGCAGGAAGGGAGAAAGAGGAGGGAAAGGGAGAGGGAGAACACTGATTTAATGCATGACATTGGCAGTCACGCGACCGTCTACAAAAACACTAGCAGACCACCTGATAAACACCTGGGCGGCGGTTCTCAACCTGTGGGTCGCGACCTCCTACGGGTCACATATCAACCAACTATTTATGATTCCTAACGGCAGCAAAATTAGTTGTCGAGTAGCAACGAAATAATTTTATGTTTGGAGGTCACACACATGAGTAGTAAAGAGTCGCAGCATTAGGAAGTGGCTCTGGAGGCTCACGGCGTTGCCGGCAAAGTGTCCTACCTGTCAGTGTGAGTCTTTGGTCCGCGGTCATCGAGAGGACGTGGTTTTCATGCACTTTCCAACTGCCCAAATTTGGAGAGGTTGCCTGAGCTCCGGGAACTTTGGGTGCTGTCCCACGAGCACGACCCTTCATCCCCAGGGACAGCAAGCGTCCTTTGTACATCCACCTCTGCAGCTTCTTGACTGTCACCGCGGGTGGCTTGAGGAGGGGAGGCCCCTCGGGACGATCCTCTTGGCTGCTGGATACCCCAGAGGTCACCGCAAGATCCCTATAGGGACGCACCGAGGACCGGCTCGGGTCCTGGCAGATGGAAGGCAGGAGGGCGGCGGAGGCAGCAGCCGAGTGGCTGCCCCGGCTCCAGCCGTCCATCCCACCTCCACGTGGCGGGAGCTCGTCCCTGTCCCTGTGCGCACCGCACGGGATCCAGCTGTCGCTCGCCCACCGCTGGAGCAGAGGCGGCTGGGGGCTGACGCGGAGGCTCTCGAGACTCCTGCAACTGGACAGCCTCATCCGAGGACTCGGCGGCCGTCCAACCCCCGACTCCTTCGGAGGCGACCGGGGCGGGGACACCTGCTGCGAAGGGCGGTCGCCGCCTCGGGGGCTGCAGGCTCGGCGCACGGCTGCGGCGTGGGGGAGAGGTGGCTGCTGGCCCCGAGCCCGGGCTCCCGCGGGTCCGCCCCGCCGCGTGCCCGAGTCAGGGGGCAGGTCGTGCATGGCCTGGATCAGCAGATAATAGGCCTCTCGCAACTGGGTCTGCAGCCTGCCCGTCTCCAGGCGGCCGCCCTCCACCCCCGGGGAGGAGCCCGCCGCTGGGGAAGGCGAGGCCCGCAGCGCCTCCGCCCCCTCGGGCGCGCAGCCCGCGGGCAGGTTCTCGTAGTAGTCGGCGCCCTCGTCCTCCCCGTCGTCGTCGCCGCTGCTACCCTCGGGGCCCGGGATGGCGTGGGCGAGCGCGCGGCCCAGAGCGGCGGCCTCCTGAGCCCCGCGAGCCCCTGGACCCCGCGCGCCTGTGCGCACCCCGGCCTCCCACGCGGGCTGCTCCATGCCCGGGCCCCCGAGCCCGCGGGGCGGCGGGCGTCCCTCGGAGAGCGAAGCCGCCACGGTGTCGGCGCGCAGCTCCAGCGCCCCGGGACCGCGCCGCTCCCGGAGCCGGCCGAGCGTCCTCCGCCAGGGCTCCGCCATGCGCGCCGCCTCAGCAGCCCGGCTCGCCCGGGGCGCGGGGCTGGCTCCGAGTCCCGCGCGGGCGGAGGCGGCGGCTCTCCATGACCGCGGCCGGTCCTCGCCAGCTCCTCACATACTTGGCATAACTCTGCCGCGGCGGGCCGGAGGGGGAGGGCGCGGGCGCCGCAGCGCGCATGCCCCGGAACTGGAGCCGCGACGGGGCGCGCGGGCCGCTCGGCTGCGCTGCGTTCCCGAGGTGGGCGCTCCGGGGGCGGGGCCAGCGGGGCGGCAGGGAGGGAAAGGTGGAGCGGGTCCGGCTGCCACCCCGCCGCCACCTTCCCACCTTCCCCAGCCCCTCCCCGCTGCCCCCCGCGTGAGGCGTGGCTCCGGTGCAGCAAGTCCTAGCTTGAGAGTTAACAAAGACTGTTTGGACGGATCGAGTGTGAGTGCAGGTGTATCGCACTGGAGCGAGGTTCCAGAGATGTTCCGATCAGTTCCCTCCCGCCCCCTCCCCCGAGCTGTTGCAAAGGAATCTGCGAGCCTGGAGAGGTGGCTCGGCTGTTAAGAGCGCTGGCTGCTCGTGTAGAGGACCCAGGTTCGATTCCCAGCCCTGGTGGCTCACAGCGGTCAGTAACTCCAGGACCAGGGGTTTGGATGCCCTCTTCTGGCCTCAGCGGGCACCAGGCATGCGTGTTGTAGACAGCCGTAGACGCAGGCAAAACAACCGTGTACATAAAAATAATGAAAAAGGAAGTTTGCAGCAATTCCTTTTTGATAAGTTTTAAAAAAAAATCCTTTATGTCTTAAATGACCTCGGTTTCCTCTCCTCTAAATCTGTTTTTCTTTCTGCAAAAATGATGAGAGCTCACCCAACGCTAATCCCTACATCAAACAAAACATGTTAAATCGAGCCACAGGGATCCGAGTCCTGGGTACAACTACCGAATTAAAAACACTAGTTTACAACTTTTAAATATAAAAACGCAAATTCTTCGTCTCAATTCAGTGTTAGGAGACAGCTGGATTGAAATAGAGAAAGGGTGGAATTTGGCCCATGTTCAGTGTAGGGATACCAAATACAAGTCCCTCACGCTGAATTGACCTTTCAGTGATATGCGCCAGTGTTACCATCATCCCTGATTTCAGCTATACGTTTTAGTTTTCATAATGCACAAATATCTAGCCCATACCTGCACTTAGTAGGTACTCAAGTCCTCAAAAAGCTGTGTTTTCTGCACCATCCTCTAAATTGGCTTAGATCTGTACTCCATTTGTTAGCACCTATCTTTCTGCCTCCTGGAATAATGTCTCCTACATCCGTATTTGTGGAAATCTTAACCATCCTAGGCGTGATGTGGTGGTATGCATGCTTGTGATCTCAGCATTGGGGAGGAGGAGGTGCAGGACGGGACACTTGGAGGACAGCCTGAACTGTTGAGTGAGACTCTCTCAAAAAAAAAAACTAAAGGAAATGACAAGATGTTTCGGCAGGCAAAGGTGCCTGCCTTCAAGCCTGATTATTTGAGTTTGAGTTATATCCACAGGACCCACACCCGGGAAGGTGGGAGCCCATTGTTTTCTAACCCCACACGAGCTGTGGCACACTCACTCAAAAACATAAGAATATAAGAGGAAGGGGAGGAAGGCTCTGCCCATCCTCATTTTCACCTGCCTTCTTCGCCATGAAGTCAACGCCAAGCAGGACATGAGCTCAAGTTCTACCAAACTCCAATAGTCCTTTATTACTATCCAGCATACACACCACACACACACACACACACACACACACACATATACACACACACGTCTTTGTCATATTTGTTGAAACAGATTGTTGTAGCTACTTAGTTTTACATAATTTCTATGGGTGTTTTGTCTCCTTATGAGAAAATTCAAAATTCACCCGCTTCCTAAGGACAGAAACTGCTATCCCCTGTTGCATTGTGGTGAATACAGCATCTTAAACACTGTACATGACGAACAGCGGTGTCACAGAAAACAAGTAGCCTCAGTTTCCAGTCTATTGCTCAACTCTCCACTAGACCATAGTGTACTGGTGTTGTTTTAAATTCTTTCAGTAGCAATTAGGAAAGACAGTTTTAAAAATAATCTTAATATGAAATGTTATGCTATGATGTTCATACATTAGAACTGACAATGCTGGTATATTTTTATTGCAGGAACCCAAGGCTGCTTCATGAATAAAAATATTCCCAGTGACTATTCCCACAGGAAATGGCTGATAGCAGAGCTGCCAATACTGCGTTCTATAAACACAATTTGATCTCTATCTCAGAAATTGTTCCCCTTCCAACTCTGTTGCACAATCTTTTTATTCTTTGTAGTTAACAGAGTTTAAAATGCCATAAGCTGCACACACACACACACACACACACACACACACACACACACACACACATCTGTATATTGAACTCTGTCCTGAATTCAACTTACTAACTTGTTCAGAAGTCATGAAATTCTCTGGTCAATGTAATATGCCATGCTTTGCTTTAGGCATTACTCAGAATATGGCACACCACAGTGAAATTCAATACTACTTAAAACTGAGGATGTGAACCGTATGGCTCTGTTGGTAGATTGCTTGCTGAGCAGGCACAAACACCTGGATTCTATCCCAAACGCCAAATAAACGGCATGTGGTGACCAATGCCTGTGATCTCAGCACGTGAGAAGAACAGGCAGGAAGAGGAGAATTTCACAGGTCAGCCTGAGAATGTTCTAGAAGGTGAATTCACAATTTTAACTCTATTTTGGGTCACAGAAATTAGTAATACAGCTGTGGCCATTTAACACTATTTAATGGTCTTAAATATATAAATCCTATTTTTCTATAAGTGTATTATACCTCAATAAGAAGTTTGTAAACATGTTATTCTAAGGCAACATGCCCACAGAACTGGCGTGATCTACAGTGTATTCCACCAGAGCAAGGTTCTGATCTTAGGTTGCTCGGTTATCTCCATCTCCTTGTCTGTCTAATCTTGCAGATTCCCGTGGAAATTAGGGGGTGACCAAGACATTTCCAGTGCTCATGCTTGTTTCTCAGAGGCTTGGCAGTCCCTTGGGTGCCTCGTGAATTGTCAGCCAGGGCATTGGCACTGTCACAAAAGATTTAGCGCTGGGATAACAGGGCTGGGAGAGGGCGGGAAGCCAAGCAGGCTAGGACGGCCCATCTAGGAGAAGGGAGCAAACAGGCAGGCTGAGGCACGGGTTCATGAAACAGTCGTGGAAGGGACTGTAGCTAAGTGTGTTACAATCGTTTTCCAGACAATCTAGTGTGTTTGTGTCTCACTCTCTCAGTCTTCCGTTGTAGCCGGAAGTTTCTCTGGTCCCACCTGGCCCCACAGTCCCACAGCTGCTTATAAAATAATCACTCAGAGGCTTAAGGTTTTTTTTTGTTTTTGTTTTTCAAGACAGGGTTTCTCTGTGTAGCTTTGCACCTTTCCTGGAACTCACTTTGTAGACCAGGCTGGCCTCAAACTCACAGAGATCCGCCTGCCTCTGCCTCCCGAGTGCTGGGATTAAAGGCGTGCGCCACCACCGCCGAGCCAGAGGCTTAATATTAATTACAAGCTGTATGGCCTATGGCTCAAGCTTCTTGCTAGCTAGCTCTTATAACTTAACCCATTTCTATTAATCTATGTATCACCACGTGTTCTGTGGCTTTACCTGCATCCCATTACATATTGCTCCTTGGACGGCAGGCTGGCGTCTCCCACCCTGCCTTTCTTCCCTCACTGTCTCTTTTGGATTTTCTGCCTGGCTCCATCCTGCCCTGCCATAAGCAACTTTATTATTAGGCAATTGGATCCACACATATTCACAGCATACAGAAAGACACCCCACAGCATTCCATCATACTTGTAAAGGAACCAAAGGCACCTTTAGCCCTGGAATTTTTGCAGGTCTCTCTTCCTAAATCACCTCACCGGAAGCCTGGGGTGCAGACCTGGCTGGTCTGCCATGCAGCTCCCTTGGTACTGAGTAAAAAGTAACGAGCCTACAGCTGATCACATTGACGCCTGACCTGGATGGCATGTTCTCCATACAGAGGTTTTTGATTAACATCTGGCAGCTTGCAAAATTCCTGTTGTTCCCCACCTTCCTGAAAAGTAATGAAAGGAAAACTTTTGCTAAATTTGCATGTGTTTTCTAACATTTAGAAACATTTAATGTTTTAGAATACTCATGGACATTTTATGTTACCTAATCTTATGTGATCTATATTTATTACTTGCTCAAGTTCACCTCGATGAGATGGAAAAACAGACCTGACATCTGATTGCAAAGCTGCTAAACTCCTGTGGCATTTCCTAGAACATAAATAGATCTAGCCACTCTTCCTGAGACAGTGCTTGCTCTTACTTGAACATTCCTTGCTATAAATATAAATAGTTTAATATAATATGATATAAGTAGTTTGATGTTTTATGATTTTGTGGGAAACACAACTGAATGTTTTAATTTCTCTTAAAGCAACCGTCATCATGGCTGTTAGAACTACAATCTATATTCCCATTTATCTGTGAGTTTATTTTGAAAAAAAAAAAACCCACAGAATAGAATTTCTTCCAGGAAAATGGAGTCTGATTTCTAAAGTAGGACAGTGCAGTTTAGTATTGTCATAGTCATGCTTGTGATTGTTTTTGTGGCCAAATACCCAGTAAGACGATGGCTGAAGGAGGAGGAATTTTGTTGGCTTACAGCCTGGGGGCACCAGTCTGCAGTGGGACATCCTCAGCAGCATGCTGCTTGCTCACATTTCAAAGCAGGGCAGAGATATGAGACTGGTACTCAGCCCACCTCTTCCTTCCTTCCCCCTCCATTACTCCATCCAATCCCAGAGCACACGGATGCGGCCACCAAGTTCAAGTTAAGTCTTCCCATCTAAGTTAATCTCCTTTAAATGTCCTCACAAATGCAGCCAGAGGTATGTGTGTCTCGGGAATCTCTCGGTGATTCTGAATCGGGTTGACAAAGAAAATTGGCTGGCCATCATAAGTTGTTTTTTGTTTTCTTTTAATTCACCTTACTTAATTTTGAAACAGAGTCATAGATCAGGCTGGCTTCAAGCTTCTTATATAGCCAAAGATGGTTTTTAACCTTCATCCTTCTGCCTCAGATTTCCAAGTGCTAAGATCATGGATATATGGGGTATATGCCACTTCTCCTGGATTGTCACATGGATTTCATTTTTATTTTATTTTGTTGTGGTTTTGTTTTTCATTTTTGTTTGTTTTGAGACATAGTCTCATTATGTAGTTCTGGCTGTCCTAGAACCACTATGTAGATCAAGCTGGCTTTGACTACACAGAGACCCACCTGCCTCTGCCTCCTGAGTGCTGGAATTAGAAGTGTGAGCCACCACACCTGGCCACACAGGTTCTTCTAAAGATTTATGTTTAGTTCTGTGTATGTGTGTGTGTTTGCTGAGTGTGTGGATGTACGTGGCGAACAGAAGGGGCAGTGAGGTGCCCTGGAACTGGAGTTACAGGTGCTTGTGAGCCACCTGATGTGGGTGCTGAGAACCAACCGGTCCTTGGAAGAGCATCAAGCACTCTTGGCTGCTGAGGCATCTCTGCAGCCTCAGTCACAGTATTTCAGAAGCAAAACATATGTAGCCCTATGATCTCAAGACTTCAGGTGAGTCCCCCGTCTCCATCTTGTTTGGAGAGTATTTCATTCTGTAGCTCAGGCTGGACTACAATTCACTAAGTAGCCCAGGCTGTCTTCAGACTTGCAACAATCCTATCCCAGCCTCTAGAGTACTGAGGTAACAGGTGTGAGCCACCATGCCCAACTCAGATGAGATTTTTTTAAAATTATTTCTTTATCATTTAGAAGTAAATATTGAAATATCTGTAAGGTGATATGAAGCCAAAGATTTACTTCAAATGATTGAAAAGGAAAGGAATGTAGGATGAAGATGGGCTTTGAGTTCAATCTAGGTGACAGGTAGATGAGGGCTTCATTGTTCTAGAATTTTTTCTTCAGGATGTTTGAAATTTTCCTATATATATATATTCAATTTTAACAGGAATAATATATATTTTATAATATATTGTATTAATATGTTATATTAATGTTATGTTAATATACTAATATATATTTTAACATTATATATATATATATATATATTCAGTTTTAACAGGAATCAGTCATTTACAACAGGTCCTAGCAGCCTTTTTTTTTTTTTTTTTTTTTTTTGGTTTTTCGAGACAGGGTTTCTCTGTGTAGCTTTGCGCCTTTCCTGGAACTCACTCTGTAGACCAGGCTGGCCTCGAACTCACAAGAGATCTGCCTGGCTCTGCCTCCCGAGTGCTGGGATTAAAGGCGTGCGCCACCACTGCCCGGCCCCTAGCAACTTTTTAAAGCAATAAAAGTTTGAAGTCAGACAAATGCACAAAGCAAAGAGAATCCTTGAGTCACTTTCCAAAGCCAGAATCCCAGGGCAGACCTCAAGTGACATAAGGAAATATTGGCAATCAGATGGAACTCATTCCAATCCTGTCTTCCCCAGTCACATGCTCCCAAGCCTCCAATCATGAAATCGAACCATGACTCACCTCTGCCAATTCCACACCATGATGATTCTTTCCTTCTAAAAATCTGCAGCACTTCTGAAATGCATGGCGTCCAGGCATGTCCAGTCTTTCCATATTGATATACAAAGTTCAGGCTAGAAAACTGCATAATCAAGTTACTAAAAACAGTTGAAGCCGGGCGGTGGTGGTACACGCCTTTAATCCCAGCACTTGGGAGGCAGAGCCAGGGGGATCTCTGTGAGTTCGAGGCCAGCCTGGGCTACCAAGTGAGTTCCAGGAAAGGCGCAAAGCTACACAAGAGAAACCCTGTCTTGAAAAAACAAAAAAACAAACAAAACAAACAAACAAACAAAAAAAAAAGTTGAAGAAAAATCTCAATATTTTCAAACATTACTAAAGAAAACTATTGAAGAAAAACAAACAAACAAACAAACAAAAAACAGGATCTCACTATGTAGCCCAAGATGCTTTGAACTCAGAGATCTGCCCCCTGACCTACTGGAATTAGAGGCTGGAGTCACCGCCCCTGACTAAAAATCTCAGTGTGTTTAGAACTTCGCGCTGTGCTGCATTCATTTGCCCTGCCACACGCTGCCCCGATGCCTGCACATGCTTTGGGGGCTGTCCCATGGACTTCACCTGCACATGCTTTGGGGGCTGTCCCATGGACTTCACCTGCACATGCTTTGGGGGCTGTCCCATGGACTTCACCTGCACATGCTTTGGGGGCTGTCCCATGGACTTTACCTGCACATGCTTTGGGGCTGTCCATGGACTTCACCTGCACATGCTTTGGGGGCTGTCCCATGGACTTTACCTACACATGCTTTGGGGGCTGTCCCATGGACTTTGGCTTTTTTGTAGAATAAGTCATGACAGCTTATTCTGCTTTATTCCAGCATCTACCTTATTATTTTATTTCTATCATTTCTTGTCATCTTGGTGATTCCATTATTTACATAAGGATACACCCAACACCCTGGCCTATCTTCCTTTCTTTCTCTCCTTTCTTTCCTAAAGACAGGGCCTCGCTTTGTAGCTATGGCCTACCTGGAACTCGGAGAGATCCTCCTGCCTCTGCCTCTCAACCAAGTGCTGAGATTAAAGGCATGTGCCACACCTCCCGGCCCTCCTCTTTTTTTTTTTTTTTTTTTTTTTTTTTTTTTTTTTAACTTTTCTTGAACGCAGTTCCAGAGTCACACTTTATCACACCTGGTCACAACCCATTAGCTACAACTCCACACACCACTTCCTCAGTTCTAGCACACCTTCTTGACACTCGGATGACATGTGCCTTGATCACCCAGTCCCTGTTCTTTCTTCCTCTTTCCCAGGGGAAAGGGCTCATTCCTTGTATATAATCCGACTCTTCCTTTTCCACTGCCCTGCTCACTCCGTGAAACCTGTTAACCCTGGTTCAAACTAATTTTTCTCCATTCTTTGCATTTGCACCAGAGGTCCACCAAGACCGCCATGCAACACCCCCAAATATCCAAATCCATCCTTTCTCTTGTGTGTCTCGACTCTCTGATAGACACCTCCCTATCTCCACCAACCTTTCATTCAGTTGTGACTTTTCTCCTTGTTACCTTGAGTCTTAGTCAGTGTTCTATTGCTGTGATGAGACACCATGGCCACGGGAACTCTTATAAAGGAAGCATTTAGTTGAGGTTGGTTTACAGTTTCAGAGACTTAGTCCATTATCATCATGGCAGAGAAAACAGCAACACACAGGCAGCCATGGGCTGGAGAAGGAGCTGAGAGTCTACATCTGGATCAGCAGGCAGCAGGAAGAGATAGTAAGCCACTAGGCCTGGCTTAAGCTTTTGAAACCTCAAAGCCCACCCCCCTAGTGGCTCATTTCCAAAAAGGCTGCACTTCCTAACGCCCCTCTCTAAGCATTCAAATATGAGTCGGTGGGGGCCATTCTTAGTCAGACCACTGCATTTGGTATCAAGTACTCACCAGCCCAGAGTAAGTTTTTCAAGTAACTTGTTTGGGAGCCTGGCCTATCCCTACAAAACACATAAAGAGCTAGAAGGGATGGCATGCACCTGTGACCCCAGAACTCCAACAGAGAAATGGGAGCCAGAAACAGAAGAATCTGCCAGATGCCTGCAGACTACCTAAGCCTAGCGTTCACTGCTGTGCAGCAGAAAGAAGAGAGAATAGGATGTCCGCCGACCTCCACACAAGCTCTGTGGCAATTCAAATCCACACTCACACACACACACACTCACACATATACACTCTAATTAATTAATTTTAAAAGTAGTAAAGTAACTTGTTTTCTAAGGGTAATAGATTCAAAGAATGAGATATTTAGATTTGTTTATGTTTGGGTAACTGTCGATGTTCTCCTACCAGGAAGTTCAGACTATTTCTTTGTGCTGAAAAATCCCATCTCTAGTTACCAAGCACATAACAGAGCAGTCATGACCAAGGGAATTTCCCCTGGATTATATTTACATATTCCTGAAATCATGTGTTACTCTTCAAATCTGTATGGCCTGCCAATTCAATTTTCGTATCCAGCTTTAAGCTCTGGACACCAGACTCAAGTTCCATTCCCATTCAAAAATGCACCTTCGTGCCCATTTCACTAGCCAGTTCATCCATGAATGAAAGTCCTTCACACATTAGTGATGAATCCAAGGCGAAGATTAGGACCATCTATTTTGTCATCATCATAGACAAAAATCACATCTCTAGTGACTCACCAAGGCAGATTGATGACGGTTTTCCACGATGCACCTAGAGATGCAAAACCACTTCAAAGCCTTGTCTCATTGGAGTTGCTATCACACTCCTCATTCTGGTTTTTCAACCGAACCTTCCATTCTGTGTATTCAACTAATGACTTCTTAATTAAAGACCTGGAGCCACCATGGCCACTGACAGCCACTACAAAGGTCAGAGTCCCTGTGAAAAGTCAGTACTTACTCTAAAAAAGAGGGCGGGGTTGAATTTTTTCAAAGATAACTTGATCTTGCGTTGCCATCATAGAGTTCCAAACTCAGTGCCTTCTGGGGCCAGACAGGCCCTGCCAATACGGGCACAGATCCAGGTGTGTAGCAACCAGACTGCCTAGGGAAAGGGAGCAATGGCTTCCTCAACCCCAGGAATGGAAACCTACGAGAGCCCATTCCTTATCCTGTCCTGTGTTCTTTTCTATCATCCTTGGCTGAGGAAGTGAGTTTTACATCCCTTTTGAAAAATATTTCATTTCTTTATTTTTAAACTTTATGACTATGGGTACCACATGGATACCACAATGCATGCAATACCTGCAGAGACCAAAGGAGAGATTTTGGATCTCTTGGTATTGGAGTTACTGGTGTTTGTGAACTACTGTGCTGAAAATTGAACCCAAGTCTTCTGGAAGAGCAGCCAGGTGCATTCAACAACTGAGCCCTCCAGCCCCTAAAGATTTTATTGTTAATTACATGTGTATTTGTGTTTGTGTATGGTTATGTGTACATGTGGACAGTGCTCATGGCCAGAAAAAGGTGTTTGATCCCCTGGAGTTATAGTCCTAGGCTGTTGTGAATTGCTGATGTGGGTGCTGAGAACCAAGCTCAGGTCCTGTCAAGAGCAATACACACTCTTAACCTCTGGGCATCTTTCCAGTCACCGTGTTTTGTTTTGTTTTGTTTTCGAGACAGGGTTTCTCTAAGTAGTTTTGGAGTCTGTCCTGGAACTCACTCTGTAGAGCGGACTGGGCTCACACTCACAGAACCTGCCTGTGCCTCCCGAGTGCCGGGAATAAAGGTGTGCGCCACCACCGCCCGGCTGTCACTGTTAAGGTTGCTGTACAGGATAGTGTGGGACAGGTCAACCACGTACGCATGCTACTTGCTACCTTTTTTTTTTTCTTTTTAACTTCTGATCTTCAGGAAGTAATGCATAGAAGTTTCCAGAAATTTTTTTGTTTTTTTGTTTTTTGATTTTTGTTTTTTGAGACAGGGTTTCTCTGTGTAGTTGTGGAGCCTGTCCTGGATCTCCCTCTGTAGACCAGGCTGGCCTTGAACTCACAGAGATCCGCCTGCCTCTGCCTCCCGAGTGCTGGGATTAAAGGCATGTGACGACACTGCCGCCTGGCCAGAATTTTTTTTAAAAGCACTAAAAACTAAGTATCACAATTTTAAATAATCTGTCAGCCTTCTGACCCCAAGGGCTAACATGCATGGTGATGAGCAGGTGTTCTCTTCTGGTCTTACTTGACCACAGCAATCTCAGTCCCAGCATGAAGCCCCGGGAGGTGCAGAACGCCATCAACAGTGCAGTATTTTAACTTTACCTCCGAGTCTCGCCCAAAAGTATTGAGGGTAAATAAACAGAATGAACAGGACTGTCACCATGTTCACATGTTCACGAGGAAGCTGAGAGCCTGAGAGCAAAGCCTGCTGGTGATGGCTGCATGGACCTGAGGAAGAGCCTGCCTCGGTTTCCCAAGCTGGGCATGGTGGTGCACACCAGTTATCACAACACCTGAGAGGCTGAGGTGAGAGGCTCTCTGGCCTGAACTACACAGAGGCCGCATCTCACAAAGGAGCCAACAGCCTAACACACACACACACACACACACACACACACACACACACACACACACCGCCTCTTAAATTCCATCACATTTGCAAGCATTGTTTTATCTGATGGTACAAGTATGTGTTAGGGCACAGGTAACTTAGAAAGGTGGAAAAACAGAACTGAGCAAAAGGCAAAAGCCCTCACGTAACCACTCCAACACACGCACAAACTCAGTCACTGAAGTGGATTCTTCTCGTGAGCAGTTGCTACTGGGAAAACATGGTTTTAAATGCTTCAGTAATATCATTAGCAGTATTCAAATAATATTCTGGTAATAAAGAATAATTACCTTAGAACACAGTGTTTTATTGTTAGCGTATTTTATCTAATATATATCTTTAAATTTTTTAAAAAAATAATTTAGTGATCCAATAGGGATGCCGTTTTTTATCAAGAACTCTGGGAGAAGGGGAGTGTTTTTCTTTAAATGGAGAAGACATTCACTAATCTGAAAACTTTTTTTTTTCACTATGCACACCAGTCGGCAACCTCATAATTACATGCCCAAAGATTGTTCAAATAAAAAGGGAACAAAGCCCCGACAAAGTTCAATGCCGAAGTCAAGACTGCCTGGAGGTACGAGAAGTTTTATGTCTCTGTTTACCCCAGGAGTAAATTAAATGGATGCGCGTTTAATACATGAATCATGGTTATATTTAGTCTACATGCTACAGACAGGGAGAAAACAGGAGAAATCTTTCTGATAAAATGTAGCAATGAAAACTGAAGGTACACCCACAGGTTTGGATACGTGCCCCGGAATGTAGTCATGACAAGTTCAGTATGAAATAACTGTGGAGCCGAAAGACAGACTGGGTTTTAGAGTATCTGGATATCGCTCAGTTATGAAGCCTAGCTGGTGTGCTTGCGGCCCCCACACGAGTGCTATAAAAAGAACAACAGCTGGATTGCAGATGTCTGGAGTCTTTCAGTATCTCTCAACCTGACTCAGGCCTCAAACCTGGAGCCCGCGAGGGGAAAGCTACCTTAGTCACCGTGCTTGTGACTGTGAGAAAATACCTGCCTGCCAGCAGTTCTTGACGAAGGGAGGGTTTTTTTGCCTCGCAGTTGGAGGGTACAGTCCATCACGGCAGAGAAGGCCTAGCAGCAGCAAGAAGAGGAGATGGCTGGTCATATGGCAGCCACAGCCAGGAAGCAGACTGAAATGAACGCTAATGTGGGGCTCACTGTCTCCTGCTCTCCAGACCGTGGACCAGCACCTCCCACATTTAGGGAGGGCCTTCTTACTCAAGTAACACACTTTAAGTCTTTCTCAGATCTGTTCCTAGGTTTGTCTCCTCCTGCGTGCTTCCAGTCCTTGCCAACTGAATGATCGACATTAACCATCCCGGCTCCCAAGGAAGCCCCTCTCAAATTCTCTTACAGAGCTGGGTGGGAGCTCCTGACAGATGGCCGCTCAGAGAAAGTGCAGAAATCCTCAGGGCTTCTCTCAGTTACCTTGTGCTCCAGCTTCCAAGCAGTCTGATGGTGATGGAGACCACCATGGGAGCCTCTGGTAAGAAATACTGAGAGGATAGGACAAGCCCACGCGGTTTATTTCTCTCTAGACTTTTGCTGCTTCGTTCTGAATGCAAGCAGTTACATAACTGTACAGCACAGCTCCATAACTAATTGCTTTCCCTTGACGGCAAGAGAACCAAAATGAGGAATAATAAGGACTTGGAAAGTACTGGAGAGGCCAAGGAGGTGGATTTTCCACCTGAGTTCACCACTGAGCTATGTACAACCAGGTCTGTGTACAACCAGAGTCTAACCCCCAAACGTTCTGCTACTCGGGTCTCACACTGACCACCAGGTCACCCATAGGCAGGGCCGGTTGAGTAACGCAGCAAAGTTTTACAATGCTGGAACCACAGTCTACAGTTCCTGGGTTGAAACTTTCGGACGTAACAAAACTGCGTCAGTTGCTGAGGCTGGAGAGATGGCTCAGCAGTTAATACACTTGTTGCTCTTGCAAAGGACCTGGGTTCAGTTTCCAGCACCCACAGATGGTTCATTATTTTCTCTAACTCCGGATCCCCGGTTCCTGAGGATTTAACGCCCTCTTCTGACTTCCACAGGAACTGTATGACAACCTCAGAATCTTGGAGGCATACAAAGAATTCTTTCTATTTGTGGATAGTCAGATCCAAGTAGTTCACTCCCAGGCAGTGTCTGCCACCTGGCAGAAGGTGAAATAGTTGCCCACAGCGTGCCTCTTAGGGCCCATGATATTCCTAGCCACATCCCAGTGGGCTAAGGAAATCATAAGAGCTTGGCTGTGTAAATTTCTCGGCTTTTTCTAGTCCTTGTACTTTGAATTCACAGACAGTTCCTTTGGACCCATGCTGTGACTGAAACAGTTTCCTCAGACCCTGCTCTTCACATTTGATATCCCCAGTATTCCGGTCTCTTAGACAGCTGCTGCCCACTTGCCTCCGTGATCTGCAACTTGGAAGTGTCCTCACGCTTCTCCTACCCAATGGTCTACTTGTCTCCCAACTGTATATACAGGAACCTCAGCAGAGGTTCTTTGTACCAGTAGGCAGTTTAGATCAGTCACTGGGCTCTCTTCCAATACAGCGAAGAAAAAATCAACATCTTTGGGGATCCTTTCTTCGACAAACACTGAATCCTTTATCATCTCACTGGCTGTTACAGCTCTGAGAAACCTGGTGTCCTCTCCCCACTTTACAGATGAGAAGCCCGAGGAGCAGAAAAGGAAGGTAACTCACACAGAATCACAGAATTGGTAAGTGGCTTTCAGAGTTCATAGCAAAAACTACAACTGTTTTCTTTCCTCCCTCCCTTTCTTTCCTGTCTTTTTTCTTTTCTTCTTGTTTTCTGTTTGTTTATCTGTTTATTATTGTTGTTTTTCTTTTTTGAAACAGTTTCTTTGTATAGCCATGGCTGTCCTGGAACTCACTCTGTGGACCAGGCCAGCCTTGAACTCAGAGATACGACTGCCTCTGCTCCCGAAGTGCAGAGATTAAAGGTGTGCGCCACCCATGCCCAGCTACAACTGGCTTCTAAACTGAGACTTCCCTTTCTCTCTGCCTGTTCCTTCCCCAAACAGCTGACTCCTTCTCCCCCATGCTGGTCACAGGCTATATCCTTTACCAGATCTTGGCTTCTATCGTTGTCTTTAGGAAGTCTGAACAGGTTCGTGTTAATAGCTCTCCTGTGTTAAAATTTTGTCCCAGGTTTGAAACATAGTTGTTAGTTCACAGTCTTAGGGGAAATACCCAAGGAGAAGTCAAACAGATTTCTGATGGAAGGGTTCCAAACAGACTTGGTATAGGAAGCAGCAGCTGAACGTTGCCTGGGGAGGGGAGAATGGGGAATTCCATACTTAGTGGAACAGCATTTGCGAAGGCGCTGAGGAATAGCTTGGGAACAGCAAGCTGTCTGCTTCGAGTACAACATGAAGTCAAACGCTGGGTCAGAGGACAAGAGAGACGAGGCATGGGAGAAGCCAGGAGGAAGATGTGAGGCAAGGCTGTCCATGAGAAGAAGAGGGAGTGCTTTCCCCATGATGGAAATCACACTGAAGTAAGTAGCAGTTCCTGCCAAGGGCTGTCATGGCTGAGGAGAAGCAAGGCTTGCATTCCATCGTGTTATGTTAACAAAATAATGAGCCAAAATATAAACTAATTCTCCATGCAGACATTCCAAAACTGCTCTTGGAGAAACAGAAGACCCAGAACATGTGTGAATGAGGTCAAGTACAGGCCAAGACAGATAGACAAGAGGTGTTAGCAAGATGACATAACTGTAGAGCCTATGAAAAAAAACACAGTCCGTCCCTCCCTTCGGGAAAATGTGAGGCAGATGGTGTTCTGTGCCACCAGTGAGGTGATTCACGTGGGATCAGAGGAAGTTCAGATCACACTTCAATGGAAAAGGCTTCAAGAAATACATAATGGTTGGAGTTCGCTCTAATTTCTTCAAAATCCTAGAAATAATAAAACTGTGTCCTCTAAGTCTGAATGAAGGATGACTGCACCTCGGTGACCACCCCCACCGTCATCCCCGACTGTGAGTTATTACGCTGACATTTCTGAGCCGGTCTCATAAAATCAATAAGCGCTATATGGCTTTTGATTTCCCATATCCAGGACAAGAAACGGGATGATATTATTTGTGGTCCTTTAAGATGCTCACTTGGCTCAAGTAGATTCTTGGAGCATGATCCGTCTGTTTCTGCTTGGTCCCCTGGGCACACTGCAGAGCTCAAAAACTTTGCTGTCATTTAATTTTTGATTAGTGACATAATTTTGGTGCAAAAGGCTGCTTGAGTTAGTTATGGGTTTCAATGCAAGCTTGTAATACGAGAAGCTCTTTCCTGAGCGTCAACAGATTCATCATCACACTGGGATGTCGCTGTCTTCAGCAGTGGCGACACTGATGGTGAATGTCCCTCCCCTGCCTAAGTCTTTTTGAGTCTTAGTGTTGACTGAATACATTCTGAATTCCTGAGCTCAGCCTATGAGGATGTGGCTTCTACCACCTTTTGAAAAGCCCTTACTGTGTCAATCTGTTCTGGCTGCCATAAAAACAAAAAAAAAACAAAACAAAAAAACAAAAAACCAAAAAACCCAACCAACCAAAAACCTCGTAGCTGGTGGCTTACAAGCAACAGTCACGTGCACAGTTCTCCAGGAACTCAAAGATGGAGGTGGCTGCTTTCCGGCTCACGCTCAGCGCTTTCTTCCTGTGTCCACACTTGGCAGGTGGGTCAAGAGCCACTCATGGCCTTCTTTTCTTTTAAATTATTTTGCAATTACATTTTTATTTTTTTTGTGTGTGCACACACGTCACTGTGTGCATGTGGAGAAGAGAGGAAAGGACAGCTCTGGCGAGTCGTTCTCTCCTTCGACCACGTGGGTCCCAGGGACGGAACTCAGGGTTGTCAGGTTTAGCAGCAGAGAGTACCTTTTACCCTCTAAGCCCGTGGTGAGCTTCTCCACCTTCCTAACGCTGAGACCCTTTAAGACAGTTCCTCAGGTTGTGCTGACCCCAGCCATAACATTATTTTCATTGCTACTTCATAGTTACAATTTTGTTACTGTTTTGAATTGTAACAAAAGTATCTGATATTTCCGGTGGTCATAGGTGACCCCTGTCTGCCCCAAAGGGGTTGTGACCCACACATTGAGAGCCGCTGCCCTAAGCCATCTTTTCCTAAAGACTCAGATCCCATTGGAAAGTCCCACTTCCTGATACCAACAGCTTGAGGGGTAGATTACTGCAGAGGAACTGGGGCGGCATTCAGACACTCAGACACTACAGTAACTTTTCCCCATTGCCAGTTTTCATTCTCTGAAAGGTTGCTGTTAACTGTCAGTTTGACGGTACCTGTGGGCGATTGTCCTGAGCTCCTTAGTTGAGGTGGAGGACCTACCCACTGTGAGCAGCACCATTTCCTGGCTGAGATTCTGGGCCAGGCGTGGAAGAGGAGAGCTGAGCAGCAGCTTGCACTCAGTGCTCTCTGCTTCCTGGCTGCAGACGCGGGGGACCAGCTGGCTCAGTCTGCGGCCATCGTGACTTCCCAGCCACAGTGGCCGTACTCGTGACCTGTGGGCCACTGTAAGCCCTTTATCCTTGAGTTTCTTTTCTCAGAGTGCTTTATCACAGCGACAGGGGAAGAAACTAAGACACCCTCCAGCCATGCTGGTTATCTTTCTATCTCTCAGTCCCGCCAGAGCATTTCCTGCTCTGAAGAGACTTTAGGGCTAGCTCCTGTCCATCCTTCAGAATGTGTCTCTGATGTCACTGTACTGACACAGAGTGATCACAGCAGGTATGATTAAACTGTAATAATCTTTTTTTTTATTGATACGTTATGTTTACTCTCTTTCTCACTAATATGCAAACTTTGAGAACATAGGGACCAAACGTAGGCAGAACCTAGCCTGTTTTCAAGTCTCAGTTCAAATATTGTTTGTTTGTTTGTTTTTGTTTTCTATTCTCGGGGCCTGACAAATAGTCAATAACTGAAGAAAGAATGAATAAATACAAAAGGAGACAAAGGGAAATAGTTTGAAAATAAATATATAAATACTAAGACATGAGGGGGAAATTATGAAACCACAGAACCCAAGCTGGCAATAATAGGCCATTTTTAAACCTCGTGGTTTAAATGGTAGAATGGAGAGCATCAGTTGCTTCAGGTTGTTATCAAACAACTGATTTTAAGTTTGTTTATTTGTTATTAAAACTGCAACAGCTTTTTTCTCAATCAGACAACTAGGCAATACTTGTCAATACTCTCCATCTCAGAGTTAGTAAAAATAAATATTAAAGCCAGGTGTGGTGGCACACACCTTTAATCTCAGTGGGAGGCAGAGGTAGGTGGATCTCTGAGTTCCAGGCCAGCCTGGTCTACAGAGCGAGTTCCAGCAGAATCAGGGCTACCGTTTGTTTTCAAAAAACAAAACAAAACAAAACAAAAAGAATAAATACTATAAAGTTCTTTCAACTTGAATATATGCCACTAAAACATTATCCTTAAAAAGCTAATCATGTCCTGTAACCCAAGCATTTGGAAGATGGAGACAGAAAGATTAGGATAGCCTCAGCTACATATCAAATTCAAAGCGAACCTGGGCTATATGAGATTCCCCAGAAGTCAAAACAAACAATTTTTTAAAAATTGGCATCTATAACCAAATGCTTCATGTTCGGGAAGCTGAAATAGGAGGATACTATGAGCTACAGTCTATGTAGTCATAGATGGGATCTTGTCTCAAAAATCAATAATCAAAATGACAGCAAAGAAAACCACCCCCCAAAACCAGTTATTTAATTATCAACTACCATAACAGAGCCAGTTCTATTGAAGTACATATATGTTGCTATGTACATCTGATGCTAAATGTTTGGAGTAGCTGTAGTTGTGAAGTTCTATTTGACTTTGCCTAGTGCTAACATTAATACATGGATTGATGAAATGCCATCAGGGAAAGGAATATTTTACGAGTCCTTATCATTCAGGGTAACAAACTGAACCTTGCTAATGTGAACACAACCAGCTGTCACTTTTGCTCACTTCAAAAGGGAATGCTATTCGCATGAGGACGTCATCACCAGAAAGTTGTAAGTACAGGTGCCATTTAAAATCGTTTTGCGATTTGATGAATGAAAGTCCAATCTTAACTTCTAATCTTCTTTATCCCTAGCATCCTGCCAAATGACCTCCATAGGAAGAATTTATATCTAAATATTACTTTCAGCCTTTTAGCCAATTTTCCTCTATTTTGAGAATAAAACAGGGCAAAACTTGCCTAGAAATTCATTCTATAATGGTGAATGTCAAAGATGACGCCAACTTGCTGGCATTTTTTTTTTTTTTCAATTTCACAAATTGAAAACAGCTCTCTCAACAATCAAGAAGAAACTACAACTTTTGGCACTAGAAGGAAGAGCATCCTTCTCCACAGGCAGAGAAGGGAGAGGTCATCTCAACCCAGTCCTTCCAGCGCAGAGCGCCTGAGTCCTTGCAGGTCAAAGGCTCTGGCTGGTTGGTTACTTTAGGACTGCTCTCCAGAGCTGAAGCTGTAGGAAAGGCCTCGTTCTCATTGGCTGCTATGAATAAAAATCGAATCATTCCATCATGTCTTGAGAGAGTTTTATGGAAATGCCAGGCATAGATAGCTTCAAGCACAGCAGCTCTCTGAATGCGTGCCTTGGGAGCAATGCTAAGCCACGTAGTAAAGGGCGTCACTATGGCTGCTGAGGCATATTTGTGTGACAGACTGGGCTGTTCAGGCTCCTACAGGTCAAAGCCTGCAGTCCTTGAAAGGAGAAAGCCGGGAATTCGCCCCGCCTGGCCTGCAGCTCTCCCCAGCTCTGTAACCCCACTGAACCTGTCTGGCAGCTCAGAGGCGGCAGCGCTGTGCCTGGCAGATAAGACCCTCTCGGGAAGCCTGATGGCTTCTGTCAATAAGGAAACTGCAGAGCGCCACTGGAATTTTCCAAACCATAAAGAAAAGAAAAAAAAAAATCTCCGGTTTGAAAATGTGCAGATAACCAATCATGACCGAGCTGCTGAATAAAACTTTTATTAAGGAACGATAGACCACAATTCTGTGCTTTCTAACAGTCAGTCATATGCAAATCCCACATCTTCTCCTGGACAGAAGCAGCTATTGTTTGCTTCCCGGTTGCATCATCACCAGAGACTTAAGATCTCCACAGCTTTCAGACGCAGTTCAGACGGGGCCGGCTCAGGTTTCACAATTAGAGAGTTAGGGCAGATTCCATTTAAGTACAACGAATGTTCTTCCCTCTAGAAAGGTCGATTTGGATTAGGTCAGGGAGCAAATGACTATCTCACCCATGGTCCATGAGAAAGGGAGGCTTCCAGCTGGAGGAAGGACTGCCTGGTGCTCTGGAAGCCCAGATGTGGGGGCTGACTGATCAACCCACCGCTCCTTACTAACCCTCCCCCGGGACCAGAGCACCTCCCCCCAAAAAGTGCTGCTGAGTCTAGACTTTCCAAACCTCCTAGTCACTGGGAGAGAGAGATTGATGGGCACTAACTGCCAATAGGTCCGTCACGGTGAGAGAAAGGAAGGGTTACTTGGAACTCGGTGCTAAAAAGGAGCACAGTAAGAAAAAGTAAGAAGTAAGAAGTAAGAAAAAGACTGGACAGACAGTAGAGGGAGGTCTGGCGCGTCTCAGAGAGCCCAGGGGAGCCAGGAGGAGGGGTCGGGGAGGTGCCGCTGGCTGCCCTGTTGAAAACAGGGGCCTGTCTCTTAGTGTCTTCAGTCTGTCAGGGTTTATTCCAGCCCGGCTTTCACTAGTGCCTGTCCTTTGCTGATGGCATGCTTCAGTGTAAGGTGGAGTTCCTCCAAGTTGTTAGCTTCTAGTTGATGGACTGTGCTTCGCTTGGTTCAAAGCAGTGATATATACGTATGAATCAACTCAAGAGAAGTTACGTGTGCTGGGGATACAGCTGAACTGATGTGGCTCAGTCCCAGAGAAAGCGAGTAGAAAGCCTGGGTTTCATCCCCAGCAGAACAGGAGGCCAGATGTGGAGGTGCGTGCCTGGGAGGTCAAGCAGAGGGCAGAAGTTCAAGTCCGTCCTTGGCTACACAGTGAGTCTGAGGAATGCCTGGGACACGGGAGACACTGTCCCAACAAACAACTGTCTGGTGACTCAGGCCTGTAGTCCCATCTTCACTTTGGCGGCTGAGGCAGGAAGATTGCCATCAACTGGGGGCCAGAGCATGGTAATTTCCAAGCCGGTCTAGGCTACCTAGTGAAACTTTGTCTTGAAAAAGCAAAAGCAAACAAAACAAAATTTAAAATATGGTAACAAAGCTCACAGATCGGGAGAGGACTCAGCGGAAAAGAATGCTTGTTCTGTAAGCATGAGGACCTGACTTTGAATCCCCAGCATCCAAATACCAAAAAGAAAACCCCACCAGAAGCACAGGCCAGTGGTGTGGATGCCTGTAACCCCAGCCCTGGCTGGAGACACAGGTCCTGGAGCTCCTGGCCAGCCTGCCTAGCTGAAAAGGCGATTTCTACCCAGTGGGAGACCCTGTCACAAGGCAATGAGGTGAAGGTTGACAGAGTTAGACAAGCCTCCCGCCTTCTTCCGGCCTCTGCCTGCACACTTACTCTACCATTTTTCCAGGCGAAGGTTTACTTACTTTTAACTTTTTAAAGATTTGTTTTAATTTTATTTATATGAATATTTTGCTCGCATATATATAAGTGTGCCATGTCCGTGCCTACAGATGGTTGTGAGCTTCCATGTGGGTTCTAGAAACTGAACATAGGTCTCTGTAAAAACAGTAAGTACTCGACCTCTGAGCCATCTCTTCAGCTCCTAGTTTATTATTTATTTTAGGATGGAAAACTTTAAACACTCAGACATTCTCATTGCTTTAAATTTGCTTTAAATAGATTAGGAAATTAGTCAATATTACCTAAGTATTTTCATGACACTTCAAGTTTCTTCTTAAATTAAAGTCTAATTTAAGTAGAAGCTAATTGAAAATTTTCTTTTCTTTTCTTTTTCTTTCTCTTTTTTTTTCAATTTTAAAAGGTGTATATTTCTATATTCAGGCAGTTTCCATCATTATAACTATGTAGGGACCTGACATGGTGTCACTCTGTAATTCCTGCTAACATTTTGGTGACTACCTGTTTCAGTTCCATTTCTGCTGTGATTAAATACCCTAACAAAAGCACCTGAGGGGAGGAGGAGAGGTCTACTGTAGTTCACCATTCCAGGGTACAGTCCATCAGTGCTGGGAAATCAAGCTGGCAGGAACGTGAAGCAGCCAGTCCAATCACATCCTTAGCCAAGAGCAGAGAGAAAAGAATGCACACATGTACTTAGCAGACTTCTCTGCTCTTAGTCCAGGGCCCAAACTTAGGGGGTGGTGCCGCCCACTTTCAGGTTGGATCTTCTCACATCAGTTGAGGCATCATCTCACCAGCCTTCCCTTTCTTAATATATGTCTCAAACCTTTCATGCTAAGTTTATCTGAAGAATTAATTTATAGTTGCTTTGTTCATGAGAATGAAGGCTTTTCTCTTTTCTATTTGTCAGTGGCTATTTTCAAAGTAGAAAAAAAAAAGCCATACACTTTTCTGCAGGGGGTGTTGAAACAAATTCTACGTGCATATTCCTTGCGTAGTAGCTGAGAGCATTGTAACTCTGACCCTTGAGTCTGACGGGATGGGGACAAATCCTGATTTCACTTCTTTCTTTGGGTAAGTTCCGGAGTTTCTCTGGCTGTCAGTTTCCTTGCTTACAGGGTTGTGAAAGGCATTATAACACATATTAGGCATGTTCTGGTCTTAAAGACTGAATATTCAGTGATACTCCAAACAGACAGACTCAGCCACAAGCATAGAACACTCTGCAGGGGGCGTATAAGAGAGCACTTTGAATTTTCTTACGGTGTGCAAGGAAGTAAGAGAGAAAATATATTTGTCAGTTGAAGTGGAAAGTCCTATTTAGCTGTTCATTGTGGTTTTCTAATTGGTTACGTTTATTTTTACTGTTTTGTCAGGTTTTGTTGTTGCCAGGTCTGGGAGTCATTGCAGCCCAATGGCCTTCCAACTGAAAGATTTTCAAGAGAGGACTAGATTAATGTACACGTACGAAGCTCTTGGGAAACATTTCGTATGTTCTAAATCTCAAAAGAATGTTAGCTCTTACTGGCCTGATTTCAATCACAGAGCTCAATATGGTGGTGGGTGATAGTGACCCCAGCACTTGGAAGGCTGAGTCAGGAGGATTTCCAGTTTAAAATAATAGCACCCTATCAAAAAACAAAAACAACAAGAACAAAAAACAAAAAAAACAAAAAAAACAAAACAAAACAAAACAAAGGTGAAAGTGTCATGGAAAGTTCTAGAAAGACCCCATTGTGATAGATAGTTAGCTATTGGTTCTTTCATTGACTTTCATTTCAAAGACTTACATATTCTAATTACATCCTGTATTGGGGAAGGACAGGGAATATAATTGTATAACCAATGCCAGCATAACAAAGGTTTATCTCTCATGCCACATGGCCAATGTGTTCCACAGAGCCCCTCCAGGACCCAGCTTAAGAGGGATTTGCAGATTAGCAAAGGGCTTGGAAAGTCATCTTCCAAGCAGAGAAGCGAGGCAGGCACAGGCAAAGAGTGGCGGCATTTACCACGTCCACGGTACACATTACACATTACCACCTTACACGACACAGCAATTTCCACTTGTGGTGAGGCCTTTATCCATTAACTTTTAGATTTGTCTTTGTTTGGTTTTTGAAACAGGGACTGGCCTTAAACTGGACAAGCTAGTTTAAGAAAGATGACCTTGAAGTCCCCATCTTCCTATCTCCATCTCTCAAGTGCTGGGATTAGAGGCACCTAATAGTACACCTGGCTTTTGTTCACTAGTTCATTGAAGGGATGGTTTAAAGCATATAATAAACATTTCCGTCAAAGTTGTCCACTTAAACAGCATTACCGTTGAGGTTTATATTCCCGACAAAGGTCACTCCACAGTAACAACACTGATAAAGAAACCGTTGGGACTCGTTATCAGTTAAGAACTCTAGACCCACAGAGAAAGAAGACAAAGAAGCAGGCCACAAAAGGACTCTTGCCTGGACTACCTCCTGTCGTAAAAGAGTTCCTAGGCTTGTCTCACGTTTAGAGATGAGACAATGAGGCTTAGAGAGCTTCAGCAGCTAGCTGGAACTTACGATTACTAAGGGACAGGACTAGAACACCAAGGCCAGGTACAGAGTAGCTGTGACATACGCTATGAATGTCAGGTCCAAAGGAAACTCCACGCCCCCCCCCCCCAAATTCTGGGGCTGTTCTGTTCCCCTCTGCCCAAGAATCAAATGGCTGTTGGTGGTGCCTATCAGCATGCCAAAGGGCATGCTGGTCTTCAGGCTATCTCAGTACAAGCAAGTACCTGGGGTTCTTCTCACTCATCCTGCTCCTACTAAACTTCTCCAGCTCATGGCCTTCCCTCCCTCAGCATCTCATTTCCTTATCTCAAACCCTGCTGTTTTGGCCTGTGCTCTTGGTTCTCTCTTTTGTCTTCTCTTGCCTGCCCCCACCCCTGTCATCTCCCTCCCTCTCTTACTCCCCTGTCCTCCTCTCATTGTCCATCCTGTCTGTTGGCCATGTTCAATTGTGGGGGACCCAAAACAACTTGACCACACAGCTGCCATGACAGGCTTACTGACAGGTACCACCCGGTCCCCAGAAAAAGCCACAAGTTGACCCCATCCAAGAGAGCCAGCATCTAAGGGGAAATATCTGACATTCCAAACATTCCCAGCACATACCTGTACCCCTAGAGAAATGTCAGCCAATCAGGGTCCTGAACCCTGGAAATCCCTTCACTCCAACCTCTGCTATGATAAAAAAAAAAAAAAAAAATGCTACCCCACCCGGGCAGGCCCGCTGCATCTGACTGACAGAGAGACCAAACTCAAGCTTGAATAATGGCTCTTTGCTTTTACATATGGGATTCAGTCTCTGTGGAGGTCTTTTGTGGGTCCCCTCCACCTGGGTATAACAGTAATTATGTCCTCACTTTATATAATAAACAATCTAGGATCCAAAGTCTATACAGTCCTTTCTAGTGGTAGGTAAAATGCTGCCTCTGTTCAAGTCAGTACTGGGAACTTCTTAGGGTTCTTGAAAAGAACTACATGTGTTAAGATATAGTGAGGCCAGAGCTGGAGAGATGGCTCAGAGATTAAGAGCACTCGTTGATCTTCCAGAGGTCCTGAGTTCAATTCCCAGCAACCACATGGTGGCTCACAACCATCTATAGTGGGATCAGATGCCCTCTTCTGGCATGAAGTCGACAGAGGACTCATATACATAAAATAGATAAATACATCTTAAAAAAAAAAAAAAAAGGTCTAGTGAAGCCATACAGTGATTGAGAAGCTGTTAGTTTCCTGCCGTATCCGTGACTCAATGTGAGTGAACAATCCATGTCTTCGGGGCAGATTTGCTTTTCATAGTCACTCAGGGACCTAGGCTTCTTTCTGGATGTTGTGCCCAGGTCACAAGACCCCCAAGCAAGACCACCACAGAGCTGATATCCAATGCAATCACACAGAGGTTTTTAATAACAAAACAAGCAAGCTTGGTCCAACATCCCACACAGCGGGTGGAGGAGAACGCCCTGAGCACTCACTTGAAGGGGTTTATATAGGAAAGGTTTACATGCAGCTTGGGATTGGACGAGGGGGCTAGGGTGAGGCAGTTCTTTGAAGTTACTGGCTGAACTATAAGCATGAGGTTACTGAAGGCTAACAGGATTCAGGGTGTCTACAGAGACATACATTTTTTGCTCCCTATGTTCTGCTTTTGCTGAACCCAGGATATATACATTCAGATTTATTGTTCCAGTCCTACTCTCCTCTGAGGTCAACTTCTGGCCAGTTGAGTCCATTACTCCCCATATCTTGTTTTGACAAGTCCAGGGATACATAGATTTATTGTCCCAGCCTCATAAGTTCAACTTCTGGTCACTTCTAAAACTGCTGGTCAGCAAATACCTTTGGAGGAGGGGAGGGGGAGGCGTCTCTCAAGATGGCTCCTGACTTTTCCCTTTCACTGGGAATTTCTGAATCACTTTCAGGGCTTGTCACCAAAATGAAACTACCACAGCCAAGGTCTAGCCAGTAAGACAGGGGAAGACACTGTGGAGTGGGTGTATCCAGGCTCTGGCCTTGAAATGCTAATGAAAACAAGAGGAAGGAAAAAAAGAGAGAGAAAATGACTTTGCTTTGTCGTTGGAGAGATGCTGAGTGGGAAGGAGGGGATTGAATCAGTCACAAACTTAAAAATCATTTCATCGGGGTAACAAATACCTAAGACAATCAGGTTACAGAAAGAAAGTGTGCTTTGACTTATGGACCAGAGTTTTCAGCTGGTGCTTACTTTGGCCCTGTCCTTTGGGCCCATGATGAAGCAGAACATCTGGGCACTAAAGAGCTAAGGAGCTGGCCCAGTGTTTCCTCCCTTCAAGAGCGCAATGCCGGGGACATCACTTCCTTCCATGAGGTCCTGTGTCCTGAAGGGTCCATCACCTCCCAGTCATGCCGTGGGCTGGCGACTGAGCCTTCCAGCACATGAGCCTTTGGGGACATTTAAGGTAATGTCAGGGTTCAGATTGCTGTCTTCCTGTCCTCTCTCTGCACCTTCTTTTATCACAAGTGTACTTAGGCATAGGAGAGCCAGAGGGCTTGTCAGGAGTGAGCACCCCAGGGTGGAGTGGAGAATGAGTGCTGGAAAGTCCTTACCAAGACATCAGGGCAGAGGGGATTCTGGGCCTGAAGGGGGATGCTGAGGCTGAGAGTCACGGGTAAGTTGGATTTCCTATTTAGCCATTAACAGTCAGAAAAATATTTTCTAAGCCACATAGAATGGCACACATTAGTAATCTCATCACTGACACAGGATGCTTGCTGACTGAGCACTGAAAAGCCGAGGCAGGGGAATTGCTAGTTCAAGGTCAACTGGTACTACAAAGGAAGTTTGAGACCATGATGGGCTACACATTGAGACCCTGTCTTAAAAAAACAACAAATCAAAAATATTTCACCTGTTTTAATAAATGCAATTTTTAAGTATACATCACTGTCATCGAGGTTAAAACCCAAAGTGGTATACAGAACGGCAGAGAAGTTTCACATAATTGTTCCCATTCCTGCTCTGGGCAATTA
Source organism: Peromyscus leucopus (assembly GCF_004664715.2). NCBI lineage: Eukaryota > Metazoa > Chordata > Mammalia > Rodentia > Cricetidae > Peromyscus > Peromyscus leucopus. The sequence goes on along the minus strand of NC_051068.1, from coordinate 117,029,226 downwards.
AAGAGGGGCTTTTATCCTGGCCACTGTAGAGGAAGAATTTCATTCGTAAGAAATGTTTCAAAGATAAGGCAAGGGTCGGAGAAGGAGGGAGCGCCCTGGCAGGGAGGGATTAGAGGCAGGCTCAAGCTGGTTTGATCTCTGACAGGATGGGACTCTCTGCTGTTTCCTGCCTACACTTGGGTTGTGGGATTTTTGTTTGGTTTTTGAGACAGGGTCTCACTCTGTTGCTCACGCTGGCCTGGAACTTGCCATCTAGCTCAAGCTAGCCTTAAACTCGCAGTGATCCTCCTGCCTCCCATATGGAATGCAAGGCTTTCCTGCACTCTGCCGAAGCCCTAAGCCAGTTAGGCAGGTATGATAGATGTGGCCAGCTAAGAGCCTAAGAGCAGGTCCCTGAACTAGTGAAATATGGTTCCCTGACCAGGATCCTGTGACTCCTCCTGGGAGATCCTGTCTTGTCACTGTGCTTTTTAACCTCCAGATTTAATTTCTGAGGAGCTGGGGCGTGGAGTTTCCCCAGTCCCACAAGCCGTGGGGAGCAGGCACCTTCCTTCTCTAGGAGGAGATGTGCTTTTCTCCTTTCCCTTCTTAGGGTAGCTCAGGTTTCCCCCTGCTGTGAGGCAAACCCAGAACTAAGGGACTTCCTAGGGCTCCAGGCAGTGGCATTTGTTCCGTAGCCTCTGGCTCCACCTAAGGTTTGTCTCTGCTAATTGCCGCACTGTTTTAGTAATATAGATGGAGGCGGGGGTGGGTGAGGTGGGTGGGGGTGAGGGTGGGTGTGGGGTGTGGCGGTGGGGGTCGATGGGTGGAGGTAGGAGCGAGCCTGCTTTGTTTCTTCCTGACCTTCTCTTCTCACCCCGAATTTGTCTTTCATCCGTATCAGTCATCAATTTCTCCTGCAAAACGGCCAGGTTGTCAATGGGAACCCTCACAAGTACCGTTTTTGGAGCAATCTAAAAACAGGAGTATAGCTTCTGAGAAAAGCTGAAGGAGGACACAGGAGAAACGCCACGTTCTTGTCATAAAGGGCTAGTTTGTGGTGAGAAGCCTGACATTTAGAATTTCAAGGTGTACAAAAACTTTGAAAGTGGCTATTCAAATGCAGCCTCAAGAAGTTAGGTGCAGAAGCTGGGCACGGTGGTGCATGCTTATAATCCCAACACGGGGGAGGTGGAGGCAGGAGGATCAGGAGTTTAAGGTCATTTAGCCATCACAGAGCACGTTGGAAGACCACCTAGGCTCCAAGTGACACCCCACTTCACCCCCAACAGGAAGTTAGGAGCTTGAATTCAAGCAAACCAAACAACTCTAAGTATTTATAATTTCATGTTGAAAACTGAGAAAAGCAGTTCTATGATCAACACTGTTACTGAAGACTGAAAATGTCCACCATAGTGTTATTTATAGTGGTAAAAATTTTTGGAAGTAATTTTATCGTCTGATAGCTAAATGATAAAAAAATGATACAATGAAGTTGAATAATCGTAAAAGTTTTAAAAATTATTTAGTGTGTGTGTGTGTGTGTGTGTGTGTGTGTGTGTGCACCTGAGTGTATATATGTGTACCATGTGCATGCAGGTGCCCTCAAAGGCCAAAAAGAAGGACATCAGAGCCCTGGAACAGATGATTGTGAGCCATTCACTATTGGCGGTAGAACCTGAACCCAGGTCTTCTGCAAGAACAGCAAGTGCTCTTAACTGCTGAGCCATCTCTTCAGCACCCCAAAAATAGATTTTTAAAGAATTCATGTGGTGCCAGGCAGTGGTGGTACAAGCCTCTAACCCCAGTACTGGAAGGCAGAGGCAGGTGGATTTCTGTGAGTTCAAGGCCAGCCTGGTCTATAGAACTAGATTCGGGACAGCCAAGACTACACAAAGAAAAACAAAACAAAACAAACAAAAAGAATTCTTATGGCACTGAAAGGTTACATGTAAGAGATTAGATATCTTGTCTAGCAGAAGTACATGATATATATAGAAAATTAAGAGAATATTGTATAATAGATTTTTTTGCCTATAGTTTTCCTGTTTCTGTTTTTAGAACTTCTACAGTGAGAAAGTACCATTTTCATAATCAGAAAAACTTTTGTGAATATTAATATTTCAAAGAATTTATATGTAACAATGATATAATGAGAATTAACTGAAGCAACTGGACTTAATAATAATGTGTATTTTTGGTACAAAGTGTTCTGGTTTTTGAAAAGACTAAATATGTTTGTAGCAAAAAATAATAAAACCAAAAAATAAAAAAAAACCCAAACCCAAGAGTGGAGGGCTTTGTGTGTGTGATTCTGTGACATTCAGGTCATTTCCCTAGCTTGTGACATCTCTGTGGGGACAATGATATGCATTCTCACTTATTTACCAAAGTCCCACAATTCTGATTGGAAAAATTAGTTGAAATCATGAAAATAACAAAAAAATTTGAACGCTCCATCAGCTCCTCTCTTCAGTGTCGGCTCATGGGATCTAAAACCCTCCAGAGCAAAAGAAACGAGGCGCCTGCTCTGGGCTCCTCAGCCTGGGTGACACAGGATCACCTTCTTCGGGTTACAGGGGAAACAGAAGTGGAAAAAGAGCAGACAAGCCAGGTAGCTCATAACCAGCCAGACCCACTGGGTGAATTCAGCATCCTCGAAGACAGGTAGAAATACGGAGGGCACCTACTGGTTTGCCTAGCAAAAGCCATTTACCATGTAATGTTTTAAGTTAGCATCTCTAGTTGGCTCAGGAAGGACCTGGAAATATGTTTTCAAACAGCACTAAAATCTCTTCCCACCCTGAACCAGCAAGGCTGGGGCCCGTTGGTGTGTGGTGGTGAATTCCATGCTTCGGTTCAGAGTTGAGCCACTTATGTCTGGGCTCCGGAGACTGGAGAGCCACGGTAAACCCCTTTTCTGGGTGGCAGCTGGGCACAGGGTGAAGGGAGCCTGAGAACCCAAGAGCACAAACATGAGGAGTTATTATCTTCCTTTCCCAACTACGGAGCAGTTAGGAAAAATTAACCCTCTCATTTGTTAACCTCAATAACAGGCTTTAACTGATCTGTAGCCACGGATGGCACAGATAATTGCACTAATTAGTTTGGTAGGGAGAGACAGAGGGGTAGGGTGCTTTGGGGAACACAAGCAATTAAGCTGAATTGAAGGAGGAGGAGGGGAGGGGACGGAAGGAGGAAGGAAGAAGAGAGGAAGAGGAAGGGAGGAAGGGGAAAAGGACAGAGGAAGACAGGAGAGAAGAAGTAGAAAGAGAGAGGAGCTGGAGGAGAAGGGGAGGAGGCAAGGGAAAGAGGGAGGAAGGAAGGGAGAAGGATGGGGAGGAGGGAGAGGCTAGAGTGAGCTGATTTACAAGTTTGATGTATAGGCTCCAGGTGGATGGAGGAAATTCTACTGCAGGGCTCTTGGGCTACTTTCCATAGTTAGGACAGAATCTGAGGTGAAGGCCCAAGGCTGACCATGGTGAGGAAAGGGAGCTTTCTATAGGTAGTAAGAGAGCCACCACAGGTGTGTGTGTGTGTGTGTGTGTGTGTGTGTGTGTGTGTGTGTGTGTGTGTGTGTCCAAAGTTAAAACTAGGAAAAATAGCAACAGGGTCTTAAAACTTCCACAGTACTGACACCTCTAGAGTTACTTCTGCGTTGGCTTGCTTGTCCTTTTCTGGCAAGATCACTTCCTTAGTTGGAAGTGATTCTTCTGTTATCCCATGGCACTTTCCCGTGGGATTCTAAATTTAAAGTGTGAATACAAACTCCAAGGCATGCCAGAGAGGGTTGCTGGGATCTGAGTGCCCTTTAGAAGCAGAGGCAGGTAATTATGCTAGGAAAACAGCTCTCCTCTTTCTTCAACGTTGTGCATCAAATCCTGTTTCTATTCTTTTTTCAGGAAACGTTAAACACAGGGCCAGAGAGGGGAGTTTCAGCCCCAGGGTACCAGAATACTACAGACATTTCAAGTCTGGGTTGTAAGCCTGTCATCTTATGAACCTAAAAGAGAGGTGATGCTCACACCCAAGACAATACCAGCTGCGGGAAGGCTGCCCTCACACATCCTGTGGGTACTGGTGTCTAGGTGCTACGACTTTAAACTCAAGCCCTAATTAGAAAGGAAAGGAATACCAGCAGACTTTCAGGGAGAGGTTGTGGTTGCCTGGAGACCTTTGACTTTGCAAGACAAAATAAGGGATAGTGGCAATCTACGTGTCAGCCCTGGGTCTGATCCCCAGCACTGCCATACATGAATACGTGAAATGCTGGATATGCATATTCACATCGTTTGTCTGTCTGTCTGTGGTAGAGATTGAACCCAGGGTCTTGTAGACTTTGTACACACCAAATAAGCACTACTGAACTACATCCCTACCCTTGAAAACTGTTATTGGAAGGAGGATATAGTCTCAGACTTGCTGCTTTAAGGCTCTAGTTAAAGATCTCTTTTTTTTTTTTTTAAATTTATTTTAAGTGCATTGGTGTTTTCCCTGTGTATATGTGTCAGATCCCCTGGAACTGGAGTTACAGACAGTTGGGAGCTGCCATGTGAATGCTGGGAATTGAACCCAGGTCCTCTGGAAGAGCAGTCAGTGCTCTTAACCACTGAGCCATCTCTCCAGCCCCCTAGTTAAAGATCTTTAAAATGAAAAGCCTAAGTCCTTGAAATGTGCATTAACTTTCCTAAATCATTTGCATGTTGACTTTGTGTTAAACTGGTCCATCTGAAAGAGGCTTCTGGCACATTAGATCAATACTGCAATATGGCTCCTATGGTCAGTTTTGGATTTGTTAATTTAAAAAAATTGATTTAACTTTATTTTATATGCATTGGTGTGAGGGTCAGATTCCCGTGACTGGAGATAGTTGTGAGCTACCATGTGGGTGCTGGGAATTGAACCTGGGTCCTCTGGAAGAGCAGCCAGTGCCTTTAACTGCTGAGCCATCACTTCTGCCCTGCTTTAATTCCTTAGTTATATGAACCAAATACACATGAATTAACTAGTTACAGGTGACTTCTGGCATTCACTTCTCAGTGTAGTGAGTGCTCTGGCCCTGGAGCCGCACTGCCCGAGTCTCCCTTGAATAAACTGCTTTTTGCTTTTTATTTTTAAATCTTTAAAAGATTTAAATGTTGATGTGACTGCCCCCCCTTTTAAACATAAAAAAAAAAAAAAAAACTATGGGGAGAGGTGCACATGTGAATGTAGACTGGAGGACAATTGTGGGAACTGGTTCTTGTGGGTTTTAGGGATTGAACCCTGGGTTGTCAAGTTTACAGTTTACTAAACCCACTGGGCTATCTCCTCCACCCATGTAAATTAGTCTCTGTACCGCATTTTTTTCCCTTGGGAAGTAGTCATAATCCCTCTTACCAGGTTAAACATGTTTGTGCATCTCGTGAAGAACACAGCACAAAGCCTGGCCCACAGTCAGGATCTGGTGTGTTTTGGCTAGTAACTTGGTATTGAGGAGTGAGGTAGTGGGCAGATAGAAATGAATCCAAGAACACAAAGGAGGGAACACTTGAACTCTGGGAAAGTCGCCTGGGTCTCCGGAGAAGAGCCAGACCAAGCAAAGGGTATAAAGCAGAACATAAAGATGCATCTGAACAGCACATCTGGGAACTGTAAACCATCTCTTGCAGCTGGATGAAGAGCTGTGTGAGAATATCATAGAAATGGGAGGATGTTTCCACCAGACCTATGAGATGGTACAGCATGGGGCAGAAACCGAAATGTGGGAGGTGGTTTTTGACAAAGCATGTGGGGCCTTTGAGACAAGTGGAGATAGATAGAGCTGGATATACAAGACTGAGGCAAACAGAATGGAGTATGCTAGTCTAGCGAAGCTGGAGGAGGACCCAGGGAATAAAGGGCCTAGGAAGGAGACAGACTAGAGATTCGTTTTGCACTGCTTGCTGTACACAGAGCATTGACAGGAGCTGGCCAAAGAAAGCATGCAGCGCAGCAGCCGCCAAAGCATTTACCTAGCATGGACAAGACTTGGGCTTCACCCCCAGCCCACAAAATAAACAAGGTGCTCAGTTAAATTGGAATTTCAGATGAATTTTTAATGTGTCTTATATCACATATACTCAGACTCAAATTTAACTGGACATGCTCTTCTTTGCTGAATCTGGTAATCTTTCATAGAAGAGCCTATCTTCAGCATATTTAATGAGGAGATGAAAAAATAATCACACTATAAGGCATGTATGGTATGTTAAGTGCAGCTGATAACCAGGGCAGGAAAAGACCGCCCCTAACAACAGAAGTGTATGTGGAAGAGATAATGTTCTTGGAAAATGCCTGAAGTCTGCTGAGAGGTCAGGTAGTTTAATCTGACTCTGGAGTCAGAGTCCTGAGTGAATCTGCTAGTCTCCACTCACTGGCTGTGTAGCCCTGTCCAGTTCTTCTAGCTGTCTTCATTACAAAATAGGATACTAATATCTACTTTACAGGACCATTGGAGAGAAGTATGCACAAGGCACCTAAACATGGGAGGCTCTCCCTACATGCTAATCCCTACCGTGAATTAAAAGGTCACAGGGCAAACAGGCTGCTTGTTACAAACACTTGTTAGTGGCATACAATAATAGCAATGTTGACGGAAGTAATTTTATTTCCATGATCATCTATTTACACTGTACAGACACTAATGAAGAGCACCCACAAGTTCACAGTACATTACAATATATTTACTTTAAAAATAGATTCCTTTATAAAAGGTCCAAAGAACATTGGCATGTCCATGTGACAAAACTCTCAAAGCCTGTCACCAATTCTGTGATAGCCAGAATGCTTCCAAGTACTGTCAGTTCACAATCACAGGTCACCATTAGAGTTGTAAATACACACAGGTTTTAAATAAAAACCTCAGTTCTACAGTGGAAAGTCTTGAGGCAATACTTGTTAGTTCATTAACATAAATACTCTCATGGAGATGTCTGTCATGAGAACCACAAGAGCAAACACTCCAGCCAACGACACATCTCAGGAGCTCTGTAGCCCAGTGTTCTCGCCACTGCCCCTCTACTTCTTCTTCTTGGCTGCTTCTGGCTCCACTCTTCGAGCTTTAGATGCACGCTCATCTCTGTCATCATCTTCAAGTAGGAAGAAGAGAGTGTCATTAGTGAGTCTTTAAAAAATCAACACAGAACACTCATTTATTAGCTTTATACCAAAAGCTCATCAGCTGTTTGAAAGCTTACCAATAAAAACTAAATACTAATTCTTAGAACCCTGATATTAAACTACATATGGAAACAAGCATTTTTTTAAATTACAGCAATACAACACTTGTAAATTAACTTCTTAGGGACATGTTAATGTGGCTTAATTTATCTTTTTTTTTTTTTTTTTGGTTTTTTGAGACAGGGTTTCTCTGCGTAGCTTTGCGCCTTTCCTGGAGCTCACTTGGTAGCCCAGGTTGGCCTCCAACTCACAGAGATCCGCCTGCCTCTGCCTCCCGAGTGCTGGCATTAAAGGCGTGCACCACCACCGCCTGGCCGGCTTAATTTCTCTTACTTCACAAAAACCAGCTTCTTCTGAAACAGCTGGTCGGTCCCAAACTTCCCAGTGCACATACTGCATCATTTAGACACACACCACACTTCGTGAGAATGGAGCAGTTTCCTTCTACAGAACATGCATCACCTGTTAGCCTCACTAAGTGGCCAGCAGCTGTACTTTTCCTCTCCGATTTCCTCTCCCAGTCTTATGATCAACCCACCGTATGTTCTGACGTTAAAAGCACAAGTGAAGGGTCAGAGAATCTCACAGGTATCTGTTCAAATTCTGGACCATTCCTTCCTAGACAGTCAGAACATCTTAAAAGCAACAGGGTAAGCAGGCTCCACCTTCACATTAAGGAAAATCTGGATGAGGAAGACTACAGAACCTTACAATAAACAGTGCCCGCTCCCCCACTGCTATTGTCTATGGCTACAGAAAATTTCCATGAATAAAAATGTCATGCCTGAAAAAGTGGACCTTTTCACTCTATTTGTAAAAAATTCAATTATGTGGTTCAATGTACACAGGCTGGCACAGACTAGCTGCTAATTCATATCTCCCTAAGCAAATGTGTGATGCAAAGAACTCCAGCCAGGTGTGGTGGTGGTAGGCCTACAGTCCTAGTACTCTGAGTTCTGAGACAGGAGGACTGCTAGGAGTTTGAGGCCAGCCAGCTATACATAGCAACATCCTGCCTCATCGGTGGCCCCACTCCAGAAGAATTCCGTATAGATACACACAGCTTCTGACTGCCTTACTTCCATGGTACCAGGGACCAAATCCCATAGCCTTATGCCTTCCAGACAACCACGCTATACTGACCACCCTTAGCCTTGACTTTACTCTGCTTTCTCTCCCCTCCCCTCCCTTTCTTTCTACGGAGCCTAGACTTGCCTGATTTCATAATTCTCCTAACCTCAAGCCTTCCAGGTATTAAGATTACAGACACAAGACTCCATGCCTGGAGGAACTTTATTTTCTTGATCAACAGCATACCTAAAGTCCAAAAGGTATAGTATGGTGACATATAAAATATTTTGATGCCTTAAGATCTTCACATTAAAAAAATTAGGGAAACTGCCGGGTGGTGGTGGCACACGCCTTTAATCCCAGCACTCGGGAGCAGAGGCAGGCGGATCTCTGTGAGTTCGAGGCCAGCCTGGGCTACAGAGTGAGTTCCAGGAAAGGTGCAAAGCTACACAAAGAAACCCTGTCTCAAAAAACAAAAAACAACAACAACAACAACAACAAAAAAAAAAAAAAAAAAAAAGGGAAACTGCCAAGGTCAAATCACAAATCATGTGACAAAAATCTGTAATCCGGGCTGGGTCCAAATGCCTGAACCTCCTGCTTCCTGAGTGTAGGGAAAATTGGTGTGAAGCCACCATACCCACTTCAAGCAAACAAACTATGGTTTTTAGCTGGAGTTTAATTATCAAATTTACCTTGAAATTATTTTCAGAAATAGTAATATAAAAGTTAAAAGCATTTTTTTGAAGACTACTATCAAGCCACACTATTAACACACATTAAAAAGGGACATTTCTGCTTTTATCCTGTCACTTAAAACAGGTAAATCTACTGATAAACACTGAAACCACTTACTACTACAATTGGAAAAAGGAGTTCCCATGAGTGATCAGAGCAGGAGAGCTCCTGTCCCCTAGCGTCAAAATAAGGTACTGCCTTAAAAACCAGCACAGAAATAGCTTTCTGCTTTTTTGTTTTTAAAAAACTAACCCTAACAGCACAGACACACTGGTGTGAAATATAATTTTCCTATTACACAACTTGAATCACCCAAGGTACACAACATTAACTTAACCTGTGAACTTTTACAATTAAAACAAAAGTTAAATAAAAATCACTTGCTCCATTAGCTGGCTTTACAATTATTTGTTAATAACGCTATGAAAATCTAAGTTTTATTTCTCTGTATTTCATGGTCACTAATCAAGCAGCCCTGGAAAACAGTGAGAGGCAAGGCTGGATCTAAACTTTCTCAGATCCTCTAAATTCTGGAAATCAGTGGCAAAGAAGAACAAAGGAAGAATATATAGGATAGCCATATAAAAGCAAGGTAACTCAATGATGAATTTAAAATATAATTAAGTGGGCAGACTTTCCAATACACGCTTCATTAATGACAAGCTATAGGTAAACAATGTTGTCAGGGGCTGGGGAAGTGGTTCTGGACATGAATTTGAATCCCTGTAGTCTCTGCAAAAAAGCCTGACCAGTTAAGACATCTATCTAACCTCAGTGCTCCCATGGCAATGTGGGAGGGACAGAGAATGCCCAGCTCAAAGGCCAGCTAGACATAGTATGCACGCATGCATATATACATACATAGCAGAAAGTCTCAAACAAGGCAGAAGACAAGGCTGACACCCAGGGTTGCCCTCTGACACACATACAAAAAGAAAATGACAGACAAATTAGCATGGCAGCCTGCAATGACAAAAAGTCACTTCTCAAAAGGAAACTAGTGGCTGGGGATGTGGCTAAGTTGGTAGAATGCTCACCTAGCATGCACATAATGTTCATGCAGGGTGGCACACACTTTTAATCTCATTTTGGGAGGTAGAGGCAGGAGGATCAGAAGTTCATGGTCATGGCTACATGCTGAGTTTCAGACCCAATCTCTAAACAGGTGGAGGCATTTATTACAAGAGTTAGATTCAATAACCAATGCTTAAATCCAAATTAACAATTTAAGATTTGTCAGCCGTTGTTGGCCCACGCCTTTGATTCCAGCACTCAGGATCCTGGGTCCTCATGCCTATGAGGAAAGCACTTTATGACTGTGCTATTTCCTCAGTCTCAGAACAACCACTGAGTCATATGTTCCAGCTTTAACCCAGAAAAACGTTTGGTCTTTGTGTCTTTTCAATTGCTGACATTCATTTTCTGATCAAAAGAACAGAATTAGCTATGGAAATGTGGGCGTTATTTGCCATTATTTGAATTTCTGGTAATTGAAGCCAAAAGTTAGAAAAAAGATAATCCTTGCTTACTTGACTATAATTCCTGGCCTTTATCATAAAGGTCCAGAGATGTAAGAACGCTAGACTACTGCAACCTGGATTATCAACTCTGGTCCCTTGAGAAGAATGATTACTTCTTAAACTGTGAAAACACGATGTGACCAAACCTTAGCTTAATAAGGCACAGATGCTATCTCAAGGTTGAATTTGAAGTCCTATTTTCTCAGTTCCCAATGGTGTGAACTCAGGCAAATTCTCTCACGTCAGACTGTTTCCTCATCTACAAGACAGTGATAATGAACTATGGGTCACTCTTGTGTCAGGCTGTCAATATTAAATTAGGAAACGTGTATGAAACATTTACTCCGACCTTGGACAAGTTATAAGCTCTCATTCTGTATTTCCCTGTTCTGATTTTATAAGACTACATAAGGATTCCTTATTCAAAAATACTTTTTAATCAAAGTGCCATACATAAGAGGTATTAAAATTCACACTTTGTTTAAGATCTTCAATAAAAACCTTGACATAGTATATGCCCACAGTCCTCGCTAGATGAAGGCAGGAGGGAGTTCAAGGTCATCCTCAGCTACAGCAGGAACCCATCTATTAAATGTCTCTCTGTAACGCTGGTCCTTGTAGTGGAAGATCAGAAATCTGTTTAACTAAAAAGGCAAATGGCCTTTAATGGTCTAAAATGCTGAGCTCAACTCTACAGTCATTCAGTCACAATGTGCTACTAACTATGGACCCACACAGAGGACCAGATCCGGGATTTCGTAAGGGAGAGAGCATATGAAGAAATAACCACACACAACTATGATGAATTAGCAGCACTGGCACATCCCAGGTAAAGGAGAAGAATTACTATCAAGAGTGTACTAGAAACTGTTTGCATGTTGGATTTTGTAAGATGAATGGCTTTATCAGCCCAGAGTTTAAAACGTTCAGTCTAGACTAAGGTGAAAAGTACATTAAAGCCAGGAACCCATATGAAAGTGTGCTCCACTCAGTTCTAAATTTCAACATCTTCAAATGCTGGAATGGAGCCCTTCAAAAGGATGGTGGTGAGGGGGACTGGGTGGGTCACAAAGAAAGTGCCAGCTCTCTTCTGTTGGTGGAGGTTTTGGGGCAAGCCAGTTACACAGTCAGATATAAATTTTAGAAGCTTGAGACACAGAGAAGCAGGGGTAAGAGTTTGCAGGCAGAGATTACTGTGGTAGTCCAAGAAAGAGGTGAAATTATGAGATTACCAACAAAGGCAAGAAAATCAAACCAGACTATGGCTGTCCCATGCACAGCTGATTACATTCTGACGTCCTCATTTCAGCTCTACCGCACAACTGTCTTAGTAGAAATGAAGCCTGCAGCATGTCCCAGCTGCAGTTCCCGTCACCCGTGAATTAACACCCGCCGCTCTAATAAGGCACCCTACAAGCATGTACCCTGGAGACTTCCGAGACTACTTTCAGGCAGGACACATTCTTAGATCTTAGCAGAGCAGAAGCTGGGAGTGGTGGCCCATACCTTTCATCTTACCACTGAGAGGCAAAGACAGGCTGGCCTCAGAGAACATCCAGGTTACACAGCCCTTGTCTCACACAACATAAAACAAAAACCCCGAAAGATGGAAACGACTTCTTGTTAGTATCCAAAGTCAGGTCTTCCAATCAATCCACCAGGGTCTCAATTTTGCTCCCTGAGTGCGCACTCCTTAAAGAAGCACCATGGGCTGCAATCTTGACAGCACTCTTACCCGATTCCACGGTCTCCTCCCCTTCCGGCAGAAGCCGGGCTTTCTTAGCATTCTGTGGGGCATCATCACCATTGTCCTCATAGATGTTCGACCATTTTATTGCCATGTCCAGCTCCGGCGGCGGCGGCTTCTTCTCAGTAGTGTAGGTCTCTGGGGGTGGCACATAGTTGGACTTCCAGACTTTGAATTCCTTTGGAGGCTGTTAAGTAAGCACATGAAGAGGCCCTGTGACGAACCGAGGTCCCCGCGATGGATACGAGCGCGCATGCACCTCCCTGCCGACTGCTCATCTTTCCGGCTGGCTTTTTTTTTTTTTTTTTTTTTAAATCCTTTAGGCTTAAAAGACACCCTTTTTTTTTTTTCTTCTCCTTCTATCAACATCACAATACTGTTCAGTGAAAAGTCACAGGGTTCCCTGGATAGATAAAGCTAATAACTTTTAGTTACCAAAGAAGGATCCAGTCTCAGATACTACGGCCAGGCTGACCCCTCAGGCGGCTGCGGCAGACACTGTCTTGGCGGCAGCAGCGCAGGCACTTCGGCGTCAAAGGGAAGGGGTCTCGGGGAGAAGCTGCAGCGGGGGGCGGGGAGTCACCACCGTTAGTCGTCGCCCGGCTGGGGGCCCCGAGCGCGGAGGGGCGGGCCCGGGCTGACACCCCCCGGGGTCCCGGGGCCGTGGGGACGCGCGGCCCCCCGCGGCGTGCGTGCGTGTGTGGGGGGCGGTCGCGGGGCCCCGGGGCGGCCGCGGGGCCGGGGACCTCACCTCCTCGGGCGCCTTCACCACGTGCCGCTCCCAGTCGATCTGCTTGTTGAGCGGGTTGTAGAGGAAGGCCGGCCGGGTCACGCTGCGGAACAGCTCCTCGGGGCCCGGCAGCCGCTTCTCCGCCGGCTTCCCGCGGCCGCCCGTCGTCGGAGCCGGCGCCGCCTCCTTGCGACCCCCGTCTTCCGGCTCGCTGTTCTCCTCGCCCGACGAGTCGGAGCTGCTGCTCCCGTAAGCCGCGAAGTAGCTCAGGGGGTCCTTCTCCTCAGCTGCCATGACGGCTGCGGCCGACCACCCTCTCGGCCGGAAGCCGGAAGCTGCGACTGGCCCCGCCCCGTCGCTGGACCGGCAAGTGATGCATTTGCGTCCCCTAGCGGCGGTGCTGCGCACCTACTCCTGGGCGGAGGGAAAGAGGCTGGAGGCGGGGATCCCACAATCCCGAGCAAGGTTACTTTTGCTTTTCCCCAGAGAACCCTAGGATCTGTACCAGTGGCCACAGCCAAACTCTCGGCTGGTAATTATGGCACAGAAAGGCCAGGCATAGTGAGGCATGCCTATGATCCCAGGTTGAGGCGGGTGGGCTGCTGCAAATTTGAGGGCCAGAGAGGTGTACACAAGGGGCTCCTTGCCAGCTTAGTACTATGTAGGAGACACTGTCTCAAAACAAAACGACAGTAAGAACAAGCATGGAGGAGTGGGATCGCACACTTCTCACCCCAGCCCTTGGGAGGATAGGGCAGGAAGATTGCCACAAGCTAGAGGCCAGTGTGGTAATTTTACCCCCTCTCCTAATGAAGTTGGTATCATTGTATCTATTTAGATCCCAGTTAAGGATCCCTGGTCAAAGTCGACACATTCATTAACAACTTGCCATTCTGAATGATTTTTTTTTTTTTTTTTCCTTTTTTTTAGACAGGGTTTCTCTGTGTAGCTTTGCGCCTTTCCTGGGACTCACTTGGTAGCCCAGGCTGGTCTCAAACTCACAGAGATCCGCCTGCCTCTGCCTCCCGAGTGCTGGGATTAAAGGCGTGCACCAACACCAGCCAGCTTTATTTATTTATTTTGGTTTTTCGAGCCTTTCCTGGATCTCGCTTTGTAGACCACGCTGGCTCGAACTCAGAGATCCACCTGGCTCTGCCTCCCGAGTGCTGGGATTAAAGGCGTGAGCCACCACCGCCCGGCCTTCTGTATGATTCTTAACTTTTTTTTTTTTTAAAGATTTATTTATTTATTATGTATACAGAAGAGGGCACCAATTCTCATTACAGATGGTTGTGAGCCATCATGTGGTTGATGGGAATTGAACTCAGGACCTCTGAACTCAGGACCTGTGGAAGAGCAGCCAGTGCTTTTAACCTCTGAGCCATCTCTCCAGGCTGATTCTTAACTTCTGAATTCTATGGGACAATGCAGTGAGTTTGATGATGGAAGGGGCTAGACTGCCTTGTTCATGTTTATATTCCTAGTATTTATTTTGGTGGCTGTCCACGGACTACATCAATGGATATTATTGGGTTATAATTTATGAGAAAATAGGTCTAAGTGTTTCCAAAATAAGTTCCATCCAAGTACCTAGACTGACAGAGACAAAAATGTTCTCAAAGTACAGAGTGCTGGCGTCCCCCAAATCATCCTCAGTTCTGGTGTGGAGGTGCGTATTTGGAATCTCAGCCCTGGGGAGATGACAGTGAATGCCTGAGGATCAGACATCCCAGGCCACCACAGGTTACTGCGAAATTCTGTCTCAAAAACCAACCAACCAGGAATGAGAGCAAAATGGATAAGTAAAACAACAGAATTTCCAGAAAACTCGAAAGCAGCATCAAGATGCTGGGATGGCAGAGTCTCTTGGACAGGAGATAGAAATCTCTAGCACTACAAATAAGGACTCAAAGAGTTGATTAGCAGGGGCTGGTGAGATGGCTTGGTCAGTGACGTGCCCGCTGCACACATCCGATCACCCAGTGTGGGTTCCCAGCACCACACAGAAGCGGGATGTAGTGGTATACATTTGTAACTCTAGGGCATGGGGGAACAGAGCCAGGAGGACGCCAGGATCTGCCAGGCTAGCCAAACGGTGAGCTCCAGGGTGAGCCAGTCGCTGTCTCAAAAAGTAAGATGGAGGGCAACTGAAGACACCAGACATTGACCTCTGGCCTCCATACACAGGCGCGCACGCGCGCACACACACACACACACACACACACACACACACACACACACTACACACAGTTATTTAATAAACAAGTGAAAATGTAAACAAAACTAAAAAGCTAGATTTAAAACAAAACAAAGAGCTAGCCTAACTTAATAACTGCCACCACCATCCTGGCCTGTCTAACCCTTCAAGTACTATGCTAAGGATGAGTCTCTTCATGGAACACCTTGAAAAGCCTGAAGAGCTGAAAGCAGCCCGAGACTGCTCTGTTCTTTATGCCCCAACAATAGACATTCTAGAAAAGGTCAATGCTTGCTAGGACTGGGATGAGGGGAGGCTGAACAGATGCACCAGGAAAGATTTTTTTAAAGCAGTGGAATTAACTATTTGGTTATGACACTTTTTGGGTAGATTTGTAATACATATTTCTAAAAACTTGCAACTTATACAATGGAGGACCCAAATATGGACTTTGGTTAATAACAATGTATCAATGTTATTGGCTCACCAACTTTAACAAGTTATCAACCCAATAAAAGAAGTATGGGAAACAGGGAGGAAGAAGTATTTAACAAATTATTTTGCTCAATTTTTCTGTTAAACCTACAACTGTACAAAAAGCATACTTTTTAAAAAAGCAATAAAAAAGTGAATGCGGAGGTATGATTTGTATACTGTGTTAATCTGGTTTTCCTGAAAAGTAACTTTTTACTACTGTATCCATTAACTTAGTAACAAACTATATCCAACTGAGTCACATCTTCTCAATTTATGTTCCCCTCTTCCTCCTCTTCTTCCCAACACTCCCTCACCCTCACCACTTCTGCAGACAGTCTAGACAGTGGACTCTGGCTGACCTTGAACTCACTGTGTAACCTCAAACTTACAACGCTCCTGCACCCAAGACCCTCCTGCGCCCAAGAATGTACACACACACATCTGGCTTTGAAATACTGTTTTCTACTTTAAAAACCAGTATAAAAAAGGGTCAGACATTTGGAAACCAGACATTTTGAGTTTTTGACTCTGAAACATCACTACCTTAAAAAAAATTTTATTGTTAATAGCAACTTTTCATTTCTTAATTTTTAAATAATAGAAATATACAGGAGGTGGGTATCAGGAAATATGTAAAATTATAATTTAAATGAAAACAATCAGCATTTTTTAAATGTGTAAAGTTAGTCAAACTTTGTAATACAATAAAAACTGATGTAGCTAGTGGCTGCTTGATGAAAATATTAAAAACACAATTGTCACACATTCCAAAATCAATTGTGCCAGTTACTTTATAGACAGACTGTGGATTCCAGACAGTCGCACCAATTGGCAAGAACAGTCCAGAGTGATTTTTGACCAACTGAGGTCACAGGTGGCTCAATGCCATCAGGTGTTTCTTTAGAACCCGAAGGCTTCTCAGAACCAAGGAGTGGGAGATCCTCCTTAGCGTTTGGGCAGCTTGTCCACGGCCTGGCTTTACTGCAAGTCAGAACAGCTTCCTGCTGAAATGTACTGCCAGGTCACTGGGAAATGATCTGAGAATTTGTAGCATAAGTGTGCTGAGAAACAGTATTCTCAGCCCATGAGTTGATTTCTCAAATTGAGAAGTATTCTGATAAAATTAGTCTTATAACATAAGAGTTAAAAATACTAAACATCTAAAAATTAAAAAAAAAAGACAATATGGAAAAGTGTACACCCGTGATTTACACCCAGCTACCCCTAGAGTGTGCTCTTTTACTCTAACAAATCCTATTTACAGAGAGTGTACACTGTGATTTAAAAGACACATATCGGATATGAGTGAACTTTCTATAAACTGTGAGTGGTTTTTATAAAAAGATCCTATCATTTACAACTTTTCCATCACTATTAAAAGACTAGGCAGTGATGTGTCACTGGCGTGAAAGAGCACGTGATCGTAAGGGGAGAAAGATTTCACTTGAGTTTCCACAAGATCCTCCTTCCAAGCGCAGATCTGGGGGCAAAGGGGGGGCCCCGGGGTCCCCAGGTCGAGGAAGGGTGGTTGAGGAGAAGCTGCTGTTTTCAGTTCTGCCAACTTCCAGGACTGGCAAATTCAGAGATGACTCGGTAGAGAAGAAGGGGGTGGTGCTGGATTCCCCCTCGGGATGGTACATGACAGTGGACGCCGCTCTCTGTTTTTCAGAGAAGTTGCTCTCATCTGAGTTGGACCTGGAAAGGTTGTTGGCTCCAGCTGCAAAGGGCTCACAGCTGCTGCACTTCAGGCCTGCAACAGAACAGAGAAATGCAATGAGAAAGCCTGCAACAGAACAGAGAAATGCAATGAGAAAGCCTGCAACAGAACACGCAGATGCAATGAGAGAGGAACCAGCAAAGGGACGCCCCCCACCTTGTAACTTCTCAACGACTGTGAGCTAGTCACAATACAACCCAAATTTGTTGTATGAGACAGGTCTCCTGTAGCCCAGGCTGGCTCCTGCCACCTCCTCCTCTGCACTAGGATTTCAGCTGCAATTCACAAACGCTGTCATCAAAATCCACTCCAGTCTCATTTGCTTTTCTAACAAGAACACTCCGATTTACATATTCAAGCTAAGGACACCATCTCAAAGCAGCTAACTAAATGCCCACTGTTCACATTCAACGATTACTTGCATAGTTAGTTAATGGCTGAAGGATGGTGGTGGGGTAGGAGGCGAGAGATGGCCAGATGTTACGAGCACTGGTTGGCCTTCTAGAAGACCGAGTCAGTTCCCACCATCCACATGGTGGCTCACAACCATCTGTAACTCCAGTTCCAGGGGATCTGATTTCTGGCCTCTGCAGGCACCAGGCACATAAATGAAGGCAAACAGCTCAGACATATAAAAACAAATCCTTAAAAAAAAAAAAAAAAAGCAGCTCCTATAATTTTTCATAAGTGACTTTCACAGCTAGTTTTTTTCCCCCTGTTGAGAGAGGGCTTTACCGTGTAGCGTAGGTTAGCTCTGCACTTGTTAAGCAGCCCAGGATGACCTAGCACTCTAATTCTTGCTGCTTCAGCCTCCTACCATTTTTATCTAAGAAACATTCATTAGCATTCTGCAAAAAATATTATTACTTGATAAAAATAAAATGTAGTCAGGCATATACTCCAATCTTACAAGCCAGTCAATGGCAATTAGTGCTTCTTGAGTACCAGGATGTTAGAACTGAAGAGGATTTAGTGGTCACCTGAGACACTCGCTGTTACTGTTAGGGTTGAGAAAACAGGCATGAACAGGTGCCATGCAGAGCGGGGACTGCAGGTAGACAGCGACTGTCCTATGCCTACCACAGAATTCTATCATGTCCTACGGGTCTACTGGAACATTAGCCCCAGCAGGAGAATGCAAACACCATCTTAGCACTTAGCACACAGTCAATGGAGCTGTCTACAGGCAGAGGAACCCCTGGGTTGACAATTAGAGGTAAACCCAACAAAGTCTAAAAGCGAATTTGCATGCCATCTTTTCTGCTGATAGTTTCAGTATTAGAGACAACCCTTCCTCCATGTCTCTCTCACTGGTTTTTTGAGACAAGGTCTTAGAGAGTAGCCCAGGTTGGCCTCAAAAAAATCAGTCCTTCTGCTTATGTGTCCCAGGTGTATACCAGCAAACCTGACTCAGACATTGTTTATAAAGCTCATGAAGGGGAGACATAAGGAAGACATCTAGATTTGAGTTTCTTATGGACAGCTCCTTAAATGACTCACCGCTCTATCATCAATATCAAGAACAGCAGGCGCAGTAACAGCCCAAGCTTACGTGTGTGTGTGTGTGTGTGTGTGTGTGTGTGTGTGTGTGTGTGTAAGTAAAACTCAGTGTTCTGGAGAAATGGGGCAGGGGTGGGAGGAGCATCTTGGGGATTTCAACTAAGCAGACAGTCCTACACAGCACCCCATCAGAGAGTGCCCTGGGCTGAGAGTAAAATGGGAGGTGACTTGCTCCTTTCTTGCTAGTCTCAGGTCCCATGCCTCTCACAAATGGACTGGTTTTAGGTTTAGAGTCACATATATTTTATGCATGAGTCTTATAAGCATGTGCCAATTACTGCTTTTGATCAACTGGTGGGAGAAATCACCAAGAAAAGCTCAGCTAAACTTAAAATTCATCACCTTTAGCTCGTTCTTAGGTTGTTAGTCAGGGTCTCTGCTGTGGAATAATCCATTTGACTGTGAAGATTTGGTGCTGTGATTTAATAAACAAACTGACTCGCCAATAGCCAGGTTAAGGTTAGGCAGGAGAGCCAGACTAAGAGAATGCTTGGAGGAAGAAGCAGAGGGAGCAGGAGATGAACAAGCCATACTAATAAAGTTACCGCCACGTGGCACAGCATAAATAGAAATATAGGTTAATTTAAATGTAAGCGTTAGCTAGTAATAAGCCTGAGCTATTGGCTGAGCGTTTATAAGTAATATTAAGCCTCTGTGTCAGTTATTTGGGACCAGGTGGTTGGGACAGGAAAACTCTGCACACAGGTCTCATTCTACATACCAGGCTGACCTGGAACTCACAATGTAACTCAGGTTGGCTTTGAACTTTTGGCAATCCTCCTGCCTTGGCTTTCTAAGTTTAGGAATACAGGCATAAGCCACATAGCTCCTTTTCTTAAAATGTAATGTAACCGTGTTTTCTGAGTTTATTTCTGAATGGATTACATTTATGGCATAGTTTAGAAATAAACTTCTACAAACACTACTGTTAAGTGAATATAAATACAGCCAACTGGGTTTCTATCACTTTTGTAACATGATAATATATCTGGCAAGAATGTAAATTGAATAGAATTCTGAGCCTTAAGCTTTTGGAAAGAAAAGGTCGCCTGTGACTTTTGAAAAGTGCTGTTAATTCTTTGCTGTACAGCATTAGTTACCTTTGAGATGCTCCAGTTTTATATTCCGTAGCTTTAGCACTTCATCTGTTATCTTCTGAATCAGGAAGTTCTGTGTTTTCTCCCTGCGAATGGATTCTACAAGAGTGTCCAGTCCCTTAGGGTTTTCCTGTAAGTAGTCTAACAACTTTCCAGCTCTTTTTCTACTTGAAGTTCGGCAAGAAATTTCCTCCGTGTCTTCTCTACTGAGTATTTTTTTTGCACGTAGATGATCAAAATGTCTCTCGGCTATGATTTTCTCACACAGGTAAACACGTAAATTTTCTAAAGCCTAAGAGAAAAAAGAAAACATGCTTCAACATTATTTTGTAACACGCAGGAAAATCACAGAGGTGACCGGTCATTAGTTAGGAATCTTAACTAGTATGAGGCAATGTTCTAAAGTCAGGAGGGCTGGGCCTTTAAAATGCATGCTAAGTAAGATGATGTCTAGGTGGACACAAGTGGGTCCCACACAGTCCTCACAAACTCTGCCCAGTTCTGTTCCATCTTTCATATTTCATAGCCCCTGAAAACTAAGACCCAGTAATGGGAAGAAGGCCTGCAGAAACAGGAAGTCTGCAGATTGTCACCTAGTTCAGGGTTAAAAATAAAAACAAACTTCTTTATATTCTAGTAACTATCAAGTAATAACTTCAGAATTAGTACCAGAGAGGACAACTTGGTGTGGAGTCTCACAATTTGCAACTTTTTAGTGTTTGTTATTAATTATTACAGCACTTCAGTATGAAACCATTAAAAACCCACAAATCTCTGAAAGGCCCTTATGTCTCCGCCTTGAGGTCAGTTTGGAAAGCTATACAACCCACTGAGTCAGTCTTTGTGGGAGGGGAAGAAAGGGATGTAAAGAGAGGACCATAGGAGGGCCTGCTGGAGAAAATCAAGAACAAGGAGACTAGAGGAAAGCCCAGATGAAGGGAAGCTAGTTCAGGCTGGTCTTTAGTTACGTTTTTACCTCCAGTCTTCATTAGTGTTAACTGAAACACAAAAACAAAAAAGTGCACACATCAGTGGGGTAGCATGTAATTAATGCTCATGCACACACTGTGGAGTGTTTAAATCAGGTCCACGTTTGTCATAACAAATGGGAATGATAATCTGACACATGACCCTGGGCAAGTCATTTAACTCCCCTGTGCCTGTTTCTGCATGTGACGTGATAGTTCAGAGGAATAAATTAATATATGCAAAGTGCTTAGAAATTGCATGGGACAGAGTAAGTGATTGGTTCTGTTAGGGACAATGATAGTGGTGATTAATTTGACTCACATTTTAATGAGTTAATAAGGCAGTGGAAGATTTCAGTAGAGCCTGGTTAGAAAATAATGGCAGGAAAGTTGTCTCATAGGTTTTTGTCTACTGAATTCCCACACGCATTTATTTATCCACACAGCAAACTTTTTATGTCTAAGTTCCTAGCATGGATATAAAAAGATGAACGAGATTTTCACACTGGATACAAAGGGCTCCTGGGGAATACACAGCACACACAAGCCAGTATGATAAGACCGTGTGATACAGCTCCAAAGAGAAAGATCTTCGATCAAGAACAAGGAGAGCACAGGTGTGCAGCTACCTCCAGGCTCTGGGGAATTTACTGAGTCATGAAGACGTGCAGTGGGAAGATGCTCAGCCACATGATGCATCTGAAGGTGGTAAGGAATGACGCTGGGAAGGCAAACTGGAGTTAGATCATGGAAGACTTTTATAACATGCTGAGCAATGTTTCTTGTAAGCCAGAGGAAGAGTCATCAAATGTGTATAAATAAAAAGCAATAGGGAAACTTTTAGAAAGGACTGGAGAACCAAAATTGGGGTCAAAGGAAACAATTAGAGAGTTGTAACAATGACAGCACAGAAAGCATTCTGAACACACTGAACACTGTGGGTGTGGAGTGAAAGATTGTATTTAAAAGATGAACTTGAAAAACTTCTCCTATGGTCATTTTATCATGTATGCTGGCAAGTCACAAATGTTTGTCTGTTTTCCACTTTGACATCTCAAGGCATTTCAACATGTGAAAACTAAGTTTATCTTCCTTATTATTTTCCTAGTCTCAACTCATTTGGAATTCCTACAATCCAATCAACCCCAGTTCTTCTCCTTCCCTCCTGCCAATCACCATCACTTCAGCACTACTGCTGACACTCAGGTCCTTATATCCTGTAGGGACCGTTAACAGAAAAGTAACATTTCCTAATTCCCTCCTCTTTCTCAACTCTCTCTGTCATACATCTACTAGAGTTTTACAAATTTTCAGAGAAAACAGAACTCTGAACTGTTATATACATTACAGCAACACTGTGTTCTGCCTATGACTTACTGGGTATTCCTGAACCACAGCACAACAGTTAAGGAGTTGAGAGCCCTGGGACTGGGAAGATGGCTGTGGTGAAGAGCACTTGTTCTTGCTGAGGACCTGGGTTTGCTTCCAAGCATCCACATGGAGGCTTACAATGATCCACAACTCTAGTTCCAGGGGATCTGACACAGAGGTCTGTCTTCTGACCTCTGTAGACACCAGGGACAAACATGGTATATAAACATTCACACAGTCAAAACATCCATATTAAAAAAAATCTAAGAAATAATTAAGAAGAGCATGGCTCTGGAATGAGATAAACTTCTGTTAAAATCCTGAATCTGCAACATACTTTGATAGGTGGTACAAATGACTTAACCACTGTACCTTCAGGATCTTCCTCGACAAAATACGGATAAAGAACTAAACCCATCTAGGAAGACTAACTGGGATGGTGTGTCCAATATCTCTCTCTCTCTTGTTTTGTTTTTGGAGACAGGGTTTCCCTGTGTATCCCTAGCTGTCCTAGAACTCACTCTGTAGAGCAGGCTGGCCTCGAACTCACAGAGATCAGCCTGCCTCTGCCTCCTGAGTTCAGCCTAGTCTCTTACATACAGTAAAAGTTCAACCACCAGTGACTATTGGATCATGGTAGGCAAGATTCTTGATAGTACGGTTCTGGCCTATCTCTCCAGCTTAATTCAGCAGTACTCTACCCAGGACTTTGGCTCCACCTACAATTGAGGACTGCCACTGTTTTACGCTGTTATGTGTCTGATTTTCTCTTTTCATACCTTAAGCTCCTCCTCATCTTTTAAGACTGAGGTCACTGGTCATCTCTCGAGAGCCTTACCTTAACATCCAGGATGAGCCAGACCCAGCTGTCTTGCAACACCAGATTCCTACTTCTTTCTCTCATCTCCCAATCCATCCCCAGACATTTCTGCTGTGTCTTAGTGCTCTTCCTGAAGTCACCAATGACCGCCCCTGTTGACAGAGCCTTTCCACCGTCATCTTATTTGGCTTCTCAGAGCAGGGACACAGCTGCTAACTCCTTCCTCCAGACACAATTTCCTTGCCAAACAAGTATGACACTGTCCCCATTTTGTTTTGATGTCTATGAAACTTTTCTCTGTACCTCTCATCCCCTCTCTGGGGTTCTGCTACATGGCCCACCTGGCCTGGAACTTGTGATCCTTCTGCCTTAGCCTCCAAATGACTAGGACTGCAGGACAGCACCTGAAAACTTCTTTTTACAGGGTCTCAAACACCTCATCTGCTAGTTCTCAAGTTTTTCAGCATCATGCTTGTATTTCTACTTTAGAGCTATCTCCTGATCTTCAGAACTACTCTTCCTCAATTTCAGTTTGTGGCCAAGTCCCATTATGCTCTTAAAATGCACCTTGAACTTCTGCCTTCACCCTGATCCAAACCATCATCATCTCTCAGTATATATTCACAGCCTTTTCCACTTTTACTCATCTTCTAGGGCCACAGAAAAGGCAGAAAGATCTTTGAAAGTCAAACAAACAAAAATCCTATTGATTCCTTAGCAAGCCTGTACCAGCAGAAAAAAAAAAAAAAACAAGTCCTTCATGAGTTTACTTAGACCACCTTCCTCATTGTATTTTTCAGCTTTAATGACCTATCTATTTAGAGCAGGTAAGAAGCAGGAATGTTATGTTTAATGCTGTAGACATTACACTCCAGAGTGCAGTGTTTTGGATGAATGAAAAAGTCATTACAATATTTTGAAATTATCATTGTATGGCTATTTCTCTTCATTCCAGAAATTGAGCTATTTTAAAAACAGGATTTTGTCTTGGTTCTTAATTTAACTGTTAAAATCAAATAACATGATTGACTTCAGAGTACCATGGAATCTCTATTTATTAAAATGAACAAAATTAAACCAAAAAAGGACACAGATGAAAAGGGGGAGGAGCACTGGAGACACAGGTGTCCCAGGGGATCCCCACTAACATGAGGAGGACACGTACCAAGACCTCAGGGGATGTCTGAAACCTCATGGTACCAACCCCATACCCAAGCTCTCTGCCATAAAAACTAATCCAACAATCAAGACAGCTAAGGGGCTGACAGGCAGGTAACACACAGTGTGACGCACCGGGGAAAGGTGCAGTGGGATGGTGGTACAAGATCTTACCATGCTACTTAGAAGAGTGCTCAATTTGTACCATATCGACTTATCAACGACTTATCAAATTCCTGTTATTTTGACAACAGCTGACTACACGCAACAGAAGCCACAGAAAGCAAACCCGGCAAATGACAGAGCCTTGTGTAAACAACTTCCCACCATTGATCAAGACAGACAATACAGAAGGAACACCAAACAGTTTTGGAGGAAAAATAATGAGAAGTTCAATTTTTGAAAATATAAGAATAACTTGTACAATACTGAAATGTGATTCCTAGTAAACACTTGGAAATAAAGGTCTGGAGTTTAGAAAGAAGGAAGTTGAAGTTATGTGGATGAATTTTTAAGCTTGTCATAAACACTTTTGACAATAGGATAAATATCGGAGAAACAATCGTTGCTATAGACACCTTGAAGCTCATCCATAGTTTCTCTACAGTTAAGAACATCTGACACAGGTCTGAGCTGGAACTGCCGGGGTGGGTAACGTCAGCGACCCACCTGGAGCAGTAACAAAGGTCTGGAGCACTCTTCTCCTCTGTAGCTGCAGGCAGGTCTTGTCCTGCTTTGCCAGCTATACAATGGAAAGCAATTCTCTTCCTTACAGGTTATTTTAAGGATTGTGAGAAAATTCCAAAACTGTGTGAAACAGAACTGGGAGCACAGCCACCACGCTTTAAGTGCATGGTTTACTGGCTTCTTAAATAAGACTATAGCAGTTATTAAAGATCTAGTCTCAAGTAGAATGTAAGGCTTTCCACAGTAAATGCCCTTCCAACTCCACTGAACAAGGAAACCACAGCACAAATCCCAGTCACACCATTTCCTTCTGGTAGTGAGCACGCTAATTTTAATTATGGGTACAGTGCAATAAACCTTACAAGGGGAAGGTATCGTAGAAAAAGGGATCTGAAGCAGACCAACGTCTTCAACAACCTGCTGTCAAGTTTGCAGACTTTCAATAGCACTATGGTGCTAAATTAGAACAACTATTGTTTTTAATGTGAATTCACGTATATTATCTAAATGGTGCTTATCTGATATTTTTTCTGGCAAAACACGTAGCTAAAGGAAAAGGAAAACCATGTCGTGCCTCAAGTCATTTTTCTCAAAGATTAATGTGTATGTGCAGTTCTGCGTGGTCTAAGCAGAGGAGCGTAATTTAGCTAATAACTGAGTATTTTCAACGTTTACCTGGGCACCAAGTCTCGCTAGACGCACGCACACCCCCTTCATTTAAATACGTGGGCGTCCCAGTACTAGGGGAATTCCAGGCTGACTTTCAGCTGGCGAGCTTTCCGCAGCCCCCCGGACAGACGAGTTTCACCCATCTGCTCCATCGCCTGGGGACACCTGCCCCGGCCGGCGTCTGCTCGGGACAGAGACCTCCGGCGGCCCGAGGCCAGCGGCTCCCGCGGGGGTGACGTGGGGTGGGGGATCAGCCGGGTGGAGAGCCAGCGGCGGGAAGCGGACGGCAAAGACACCCCCAAGCCGGCGCCGACAGGCTTCTCCGTGGACTCACAGGGCGCTGGTGGGTCGCCTCCAGCCAGCTCCCGGGATGCAGGCAGGTCGGCGGGGCCCCGACCTCGCCTTCTTCCGACCTCAAGTTCCTCGTCGCTCGGCTCCGGGTTTCCGCTTTCCTCCGCCCCCGCCCGCCCGCCCGCCCGCCCGCCGGCCCCGCTGCGCCCAGCCCGGCCGAGCTACTCACGTCCTTCTTCACTTCAGTCAGGTCCTCCTCGGTTAGGGACGGCGCAGGAGCCTCCATGGCCGAGGCCCGGATGGCGTCCTTCCGGCCCGCGCCGCCCCGCCCAGGCTGGAGGGCTCCGGTCTCCGGGAGTCAAGCTGGGACTTTGGGGACCAGGCACAGGTCCCGGGGAACGACCCGCTCCGGAACGCAGAGGTGTGGCTCTCAGCGCCCCACTTCCGGTTCCGCCCCTGAGGCCTGAGGCGCCACTCCCCGCACTCCTCAACGTCCCTAGGCTACAAGGCCCGGCTCAGGCGCCACCCCTCAGCGAGGCGGGTCTACGTTCAAGCCCCGCCCCACACGCGGACTAGCCAATCCGTGCTAGCCCGCGGTTCTCCTCGTCCCTTCTTCCGGCGGGGCTTCGCCCACGGAGGCCGTCTCTAACCACGCCCACTCGTTATTTGCATACGGTTGCGGATTGGTCTCCCAAGAAGGAGTCGTTTCCGTGGGCGGGGCCTTGGCCGCGTCAGTTTAGCGGGATCTCCCCGCCCTCGCAGACTCCTCATTTGGGTGGAGTGTGGGCTGAGCTGGCTTCGGTTGGCTTCTCTTTTCCAGATGTTGCGGAAAGATTTCCTGTTGTTGTGCTGGTCCAGGTTTTACAATTGCTTGATCGTACACAAACGCCTACAGATAGACAAAGTCTACACGCACACACAATATAACTCTAGTATTGAAATGTTTGAGGACCTGGTCCAGGGCCCACTGCCACCCACGACCTAGCACCTTCCAGGAGCAAGAGGATCATTGGAACGGAAACAACAACAACAACAAAGTAAAACAAACAAACAAGCAAATAAATAAATAACAAGAAAAGTGTTAAGATTAAAAAAACCTGCAATCCCACCATTTTAGCATCTAAAGCAATGTTTGGGTATTCTTAAATCACTGTTTGTTAGGAACATTTCCCCTTATTAACCTATGCAATAGAGATAACATTTAATAAGCTTCTAGGGCCTCTAAGAGTATATTTAAGGTTCGGAAGCTACTTGGAGCACAGTTGCACTCTCTTGTTCGTTTTTTAGGGCTCCTTGCTCACTAAGCAAGTGTTTTAGGCATCTTGTGGTGGGGAAGTTATTTTGTTGGAGGCCAAATGGCTATTTCCAGAATGCTATTCTAATCTGTTGTAGCAGCATGTGCAAAACATATGAGGTGGTGGATGAGGAGCTCCAGATAGAGTCCGAGGCCGGAAATGATGATATGGACAGTATGGTGACTCTGCCAGTGTAGGTTCAAATGACAAGAGGACCAAAGGAGAACTTGGGAACCCAAATCTTTACCTAAAACAAAAGACCCAGAAATGGCTTAGAGCCACACCCCTGTAGTTCTGATGAGAGCACAGGACTCTTGGCTTTTACATTACACGTCTTTTTTCACACCATAGTACAATAGAGTCGCTTTCTGTGTAGTTAGTCATTCAGTGTCTTGGTATAACCCAGCTTGCTTGATCATTTGCCTTTCCAGTAACAAGCATTTGTGGAATGCCAACTAGTCTACTACACCGTAGACATTCTTCTAGGTTTTGGTGAATAACACAGATCAAACATCCCTTTCCTTAAGCTGGGGTGTGGTGGCAAAAACTAGCTAGATGTGTTGTCCAATCAGTAGCCTGCATCTGGCCCCAGGATAGCTATATAAATTCGACTAAATCATAAACTTACTTAAAACATTATGAATTTTTTCTTTTTTACAATTTTTTTTTACATCTTGAATATGTGGTTTTTGTGTTTGAACTCTGTAGATGATATTATCCTGTCTTAAGATCAAAATATTGGACATAGGGGTCTGCAGTTGGGAGGCCAAGATCAGATTGGCCAAGTTCAAGGTCAATCTGGCTACTTAGTAACTTACTGGGCCAACCTGTGCTACATAGGCGCACCCTGTCTCCAACAAGCAGAAAAACAAAAATAAAATCTGTTTCCTCATGAAATTTATATTATAGCATGTGTATGTTTTGGGTAGAAAAGGTGAACCTTTGGAAAGTTTTTTGTGTAAGGTATTTAATGTGTTAGAAGCTCAGAAATGCTAAGAGGGAGAATAAAGAAGGGAAATAGGAAGGGTGGTGAGGAAGACCTCACGGAGGGAAGGGATACATTTCCCACCTGCAGGAAGTGAGGGAGGAGCCCTGCAGACAGATGGAGCAAGAGCTCTAGGAGTGGCAGCTCCACCAATAAACAGGCTCTGTGTGATGGGGCGATGAACTCTGGTGTGCCACGGTCAGAGTTTAATCTGACTTTGCTCTGAGTCATTCAGGTTTACTCTGAGTCAGAAGGGAAGCCACGGAGGCTTCAGAGCAGAGGAGTGACAGATGCAATCTATGATTTGAGGATCGCTTTCACTGTTCTAGGAGGGGAGACAAGCTGGGCAGCTACTGCTGGAATGTAAACCCCAGGAGGTAGAGGTTGGGGCTAGGTGCGGGCAGTGAGAGAGCAGAGAACACCTGGAAGAGAAGGGGCGAGGCGATTGGAGTTTGTTTTGAAAGGCTCACTGTAGCTATCAAAAGAGAACAGACTGCAGAAGGATGGAAGAGAGAAACTTCTATTCTCCATCTACCCAGGCACAGCGTGTTCGCCATGGTGAACACTCTCCATCATCACTTTTGGTCGTGGAAAATTGCCAAGCAATTTTCCTTTTTTCTTCCTTTGCAATAAGGTCTATATTGTTCAGGCAAGTGTTGAACTGGATTCGAGCCATCCTCCAACTTCAGCCTTATGCATGATCACGGCCTGCAGTTCTCAGCCCTCAATTTCTAATGCATTCTCATTCTTCCATTGGGAAACTCATTTCTTCTTTTTCGCTGAATCACAGGGCCAGACTATAATTGCCTCAAGCAAACATGCCTGGCCATTCTTTGTGATCAGTTCCTCTTCCCAACCACTAACATGAACCTGCATTTCCATCTCAACTTATACGTGTACCCATGGCCTACTCTGGAGCACGAGAGACCTGATCCATGTACTGAGGATGCAGTTTAGATGCTGCAAACACAGGCATGATGCTGGGACAGTGAGGAAATTGTTAACAAGTTTCTCAGAACGTTTCCTCATTGTTAAGGGACACAACACATGAATGTATTTTCAAAGAAGATCATGTCCTAGTTGGTGTGAATTTTGGGGAGATGCTGTCCAACTTACTACATAATTAGCTGTATAATCTTGGAACAATTAATAGTGATCAATAAAGGGAGTCTTTATAGGAATGCAGGGGAGGGAAGAATAAAACATTTACAGCTGAGAAGATGTGAGACAAGCAACATCTTAAAAGCAAAGCTTTAAGCTGAGTGGAGGGATTTTACCAGTGGAGTCTTAACTACTTAATGATTTATCCCAAACTTCCTGTTGGATATAAGATACTGTGTTGAACAACACATTTAATTCCAGGTGATTGTGAACTAGAAATCTCTTGTAAATAGAAGATGAACGTGACTAGCTTTGAGATACATAGATCTGTCTGGGTGTTAATGGCAAAACAACGTGTGGGGAAATTCCCCTGTCCCAGCATGGAGACTGGGTGAGGACACATCTCCAGAGGTGGTTCCTCACTTAGGAAGGAGGCCCAGAGGGTGCCAGACTGTGAAAATGGATGAACTTCCACAATTTTATCCTGATAACTGTGCCTCTAGTAGACTTCTTATCTTCGCTCAGTAGGTAAGAAAGCCGAGGCTTAGAAAACGTGATTTGCTTAAGGACGTTCTCCTAGCAGGTAGCAGAATCGGGATTTCTACTCATCTCTCATAACAAGACCGCTGCTCTAAATCACTAGTGGTACACTGACTGTCAGGACACAATTATTCAGAGAGACAAGGCAGCTTGAGCAGGTCCTGGAACAAGGCAAAAATGTGTAATGTATTCAGGTGTATTGTCTAGGCAGGATCTAGGAATAACAAATCCAGGAAAGTTATCATGTGGTTGTCCAACTTCCTAAAAGAGAAAATGAACAACTTAAGACTGCCTGGGAAAGGAGCCCTAGGTCCTTAACAGATTCCCGACTGTACTCTGACAGTCTCGCAGACTGTTGAGTAGAAGGGGCCAGAAGTGAGCTCAGGGCTTAGGAAGGTAATTGATGGAACAGGACACACAAAACATCGGCACCATGATGAGGAGGCCACAGCTTAAACTATGACAGGAATCAGTATTCCATGCATGGATATTTGTATCCCTCTGTGAACATTTGGATTGATTCTGCATATTTTGGCTACTAGGAATGACTATTATGAACACATGCATGAAGCTGGGTGAGCATGTGCTTTCATTTCTTTTGGGTACAGACTTAAGAGTAGAATTTCTGGGTCATGTGCTAACCATACTTAACCTTTTAAGTGGAAGTGGCAGTTTCAAAACTTCTCAGTTGGTCCTGGGACCTAGAACCAATGGCATCAATAGAGCTGTGAAACGAGGGATCCATCCTAACAACTTTGGGGAGACATTCACAGAGTCTCCATAATCACTGAGGATCTGTGTAGAAGAGGAGGTGGCTCTGAAGCTGATTTCTGGCTGATTCTAAGATATGAAGGACTGTTGGGCACAGGCGGCCAATGTGTCTTAGTGCCCACACTGCTTGCAGTTCTGCTTGAGCTGACATTTACACCAATGGCTTAGCAATGAATACCAGAAACAAGGGTTTTCAAGCTTTTTTTCTTTTTTTTTTTTTTGTGTATGTGTGTTTGTGTGTGCATATTTGTCTATGGCTCCATATTACATGTATGTGCCCATGCATGTGGGAGCCAGAGGGCAATGTTTCAGTGAGCGTGTGTGTGTGTGTGTGTGTGTGTGTGTGTGTGTGTGACATGATATAGTTAGTTCATGTGTAGAAGTCAGAGGACAACCTGTGGGTATTGGTTCTCTCCATCCACCATGTGGGTTCTGGGGATGGGATGCCAGTCAGGCTTGGAGGCCAATGCTTTTACCTTTGAATCATCTTGCTGGCCCCACCTTCTCTTTTGAGACAAATTCTGTGATGATTTTAGTGTCAACCTGACAGAATCTGTACATGCCTGAGAAGAATTCTGTGGATTAGGCTAGCCCCTGGGCATGCCTATGACAGATCGTCTTGATCGGGTTGATTGGGGTAGGGAAATCTGCCTGAATGTTGGTAGCACCATTCCCGGGACTGAACAAAAGGGACACAGGGGGCTGGGCGCTGATGTTCCCCTCCCTCTGGCTGCGACTGTGGATGCTCCGAGCTCCTTCTACAGTGACCTCTTCACTGTGCCGGGCTACAGCCTGGAACTATGAGCTAAGTAAACTCTTCCTTCCTTACGCCGCTTTCATTGGGGCATTTTATCACGGCAACAGAAGGTCTCTGGCTAGGATCCGGGGCTCACAGATTGGGCTAGATAGCTGGTCAGTGAACCCAGGAACCCACCTGTCTCCACCTTCCCAACACTAGGATTGCCACACTGGCTTTGTACAAGGCACTGGGACTGGAACCTAGGTCCTCATGCTTTCCGGGCAAGCACTTTGTGATTGAGCCGTCCCCTCAAGCCCCAATCTTTTTTCCTAATTGTAGGACCCCCTCTTCCAATAAAGTCCTCACAGAAGCTTAAAGATAAAACAGAAAGGATGGAAGTGATCCACATGTCACTGAGGAGAGGCTGGCCTGTGGCTGGGCCTGGAGAGGTTTTCTTTCTTGCCTACCTGCCCCTCCACCTTTGAGCCACCCCAGAACACCTAGTGCCTTACGAAACATTGCTTGGAACTGCTGGGGCATTTTCTCTAGCTTGTAGATGATGCAAAACTGAGAAGAATATAAAGTAATTTAATGGACAGACACGGGGTGAAAATGAGTTGTGATAGAGATCAGCAAAAAGCAAATGAAATGCAGTAAGAACTATAGTTCTTTGTGGTGAGTTACATCGAGAAGTGATGTTTTCTTCATGTAGGGCACACACAGAGACACAGACACAGACACACAACACAGAAAACTTGCTAACCCCCCCCCCCGTGTGTGTGTGTGTGTGTGTGTGTGTGTGTGTGTGTGTGTGTGTGTGTGAGAGAGAGAGAGAGAGAGAGAGAGAGAGAGAGAGAGAGAGAGAGAGAGAGGAGGGGGGATTGAGAGAAGGCAAATGAGAAGCCAGAAGGTGGAGTGTTTGGCCTTGGTGTTGAAGGTGCTTCCGGCTCCAAGCCTCTCTATTCCTCCTGTCAGAGCCACATGTACCCAGAGAACCCTGCAGAGGCTTGGCCTCAAGAGTAGAAAGCTGCTCGTTTTTCTTTATCCTAGCCTGGCACCACTGTGAGAGAAGTGGGTAAGAGCTCGCCTATTTGACTAATATTTAGTCTACTCCTCCACTAGACCACAGCCTCAGCAAAGCTGGCACCTTGTCCACCTTTCCAAGGATGCTCCTGAAACAGTGCCCAGCATGTTGATAAATAAATGCTGAGCTGAGTAACTAAATAGAAAGATATTCTTTTTTAAAATCTGGATTTGTTTATTTTGGGAGGTCTGGGGATGGAACTTAGGGTCTTGCTCATGCTGGACAATTACTGTAGCTCCAAACCGTATCTTCAGACCTTTCCATGCTCTTCTGTTTTGAGCCAAGGTCTCTATAGGTTATCTTGAATTCACTCTGTTACCCAGACTGACCTTGAACTCGAATTGATCTTCCCACTTCAGCTTCCTGGGCAGCCAGAATACGGGGCTATGCCAGAAGGCTCCGCTTAGAAAGGCATTCTTGATCCCTCTGGGGTAGCATGCTTTCCCCATACTCACAGGGCTCCGACCTTATATAATGACTTCTGTGACACACCAGGAAGACTACTGAGAATTCAGCATTCAGAAGCTCTTCTGGTCTTAGTTCTAACACACTTGCACCTACCCATCTCTCAACCCCTCCCCCACCCTGGACCCCTCCTCCACCCTGGGTCCCCCTCCTCCACCCTGGACCCCTCCTCCACCCTGGGTCCCCCTCCTCCACCCTGGACCCCTCCTCCACCCTGGGTCTCCCTCCTCCACCCTGGGCTCCCTCCTCCACCCTGGACCCCTCCTCCACCCTGGGCCCTCCCTCCTCCACCCTGGACCCTCCTCCACCCTGGGCTCCCTCCTCCACCCTGGGCTCCCTCCTCCACCCTGGGCTCCCTCCTCCACCCTGGGCTCCCTCCTCCACCCTGGACCCTCCTCCACCCTGGACCCCTCCTCCACCCTGGGCTCCCTCCTCCACCCTGGACCCCTCCTCCACCCTGGACCCCTCCTCCACCCTGGCCCCTCCTCCACCCTGGGTCTCCCTCCTCCACCTTGGGCTCCCTCCTCCACCCTGGACCCCTCCTCCACCCTGGGCTCCCTCCTCCACCCTGGGTCCCTCCTCCACCCTGGGCTCCCTCCTCCACCCTGGGCTCCCTCCTCCACCCTGGGCTCCCTCCTCCACCCTGGGCTCCCTCCTCCACCCTGGGCTCCCTCCTCCACCCTGGACCCCTCCTCCACCCTGGACCCCTCCTCCACCCTGGGTCTCCCTCCTCCATCCTGGGCTCCCTCCTCCACCCTGGACCCCTCCTCCACCCTGGACCCCTCCTCCACCCTGGGCTCCCTCCTCCACCCTGGGCTCCCTCCTCCACCCTGGGCTCCCTCCTCCACCCTGGGCTCCCTCCTCCACCCTGGGCTCCCTCCTCCACCCTGGGCTCCCTCCTCCACCCTGGGCTCCCTCCTCCACCCTGGGCTACCCTCTCCTCCACCCTG
This sequence comes from Peromyscus leucopus, assembly GCF_004664715.2. Taxonomy (NCBI): domain Eukaryota; kingdom Metazoa; phylum Chordata; class Mammalia; order Rodentia; family Cricetidae; genus Peromyscus; species Peromyscus leucopus. The sequence goes on along the minus strand of NC_051068.1, from coordinate 116,995,299 downwards.
GGCTCCCTCCATCCACCCTGGCTCCCTCCTCCACCTGGATCTCCCTATCCACCCTGGGCTCCCTCCTCCACCCTGGGCCCCTCCTCCACCTTGGGCCCCCTCTCTGTGGTTTCTGACTCACACCTCATTTTCTGGTTTCCAGCTTTGCTTTCTTCTGTCTTGAGTCATTCCTTTACCACTCACTGTATCAAGTTCAGGCAAGTTACATAACTGCTCTGTGCCCAGGTTTCTCATCCACTCGGCTAACAATGCTCAAATAAGTGAGGAGTAAACCCAAAACACTGGGAATCAGAAGCACTGAAGCAGAAAGAAACTGCAACCTTATCTCATAAGGTTGATGGATGTAAGGAGGTAGCTAGTTTCTTGCATGAATCCCGCAGGCAGATGTCAGCCATTGCTACTGTCTCATTATTTTTGAGACTTACTATCGTTATTAACAATCTTTCAGATATTGTGTTTCTCAGTCCCATTTTGATGATGACCTTGATTCCCCCTCCTGCAGTTTTTCCTCTCTGCTCTGCTGCCTTGATCCTACCCTCTCTGTCTATACCAGTTCCCTCTGGCCAGTGCTCACACCACTGGCTGGCCCACAGAGCAGAAGCAAAAACCGCTGTTGCTAGTGCATTGACGTCGATCCCATTCTTTTGATGGAGCGGCGGTTGGGTATCTTGTTTGCTTTTGGCCGTGCCAAGCTGATGAATGTGAGGGTGTATCTGCAGCCCCTCAGCTTCTCGGCAGTGAGCTCTCTTTACACGACATAACCTGCTGGTACCAACTCTAAAAGTCAACCTGGGCTGCTGTCAATATTAGTTTCACTCTATCAACCACCGGCAGCCTTGTGGACTCGGCTGTTAGTTTAAACACATACACTTCCTAGAGGAAGTGTGTCAGCTTGCTTTTAATAGGGATAGCACTTTGATTTTGTTTCCTGAGCAAAAATGATTGCATGTGCTCTTTCTAGTAAGAGTCTACCCACAGATGAGCCATTGTTTCTCAATGCGTATGTTCCCGAGGGAGGGGTCTTTAGAAAGCATATCGCTGGGTTCTGGAGCGATAGCTCAGTAGGTAAGAGCAGCTGCTGTTTTGATTTTTTTTTTTCAGAGCTGAGGATCGAACCCAGGGCCTTGCGCTTGCTAGGCAAGCACTCTACCACTGAGCCAAATCCCCAACCTGCAGCTGCGGTTTTGTAGAGGCCCCGATTCAATTCTTAGCACGTATATCAGATGGACCACCAATTGCCTATAACTCCAGTTCCAGGGATTTGCCACTGTCTTCTGGCACTGCTAGCACTTGATGTGTGGGGTACACACACACACACACACACACACACACACACACACACACACACACACTTTTCTCTCTCTCTCACTCACACATACTTATAAATAAAAATAATTTAACCTTTCTTTTTATTTTCTGTGTTCTGCCTGCATGTGTGCCTGTGTACCACACGTATGCCATGCCTGTGTGCCACATGTACATCATGCCTGAGTAAGCCAGAAGAGGGCAGTGGATTCCCTGGGACTGTAGTTACAGAGGTTACAAGCTGTATGTGGGTGCTGAGAATCAAACCTGCATCCTCTGGAAGATTAACAACTGCTCTTAACCATGGATCCATCTCTTCAGCTCTCAGTAAAAATGATTTTAAGAATTAAGAAAACAGACTGTTGATTTAGGGTTCTTATTTAGAAGACATTTTAGTTTTTGAAATTTGTTCTTTGAAACTTTGATACATATATGCAATGAAATCAGCTCATATCCCCTCATCCACCACTCTCCTCCAGCTCCCTACGAGGCAGAACCCTTACGAGATGGGAGCCCCATGCAGACAGGAGCCTGAAAAGATGAGGAGTCATCTGAGCAGAATTTACTGCATGGGGCCAGTTGAGAGAAGAAGATGAAGATCCATGGGAGGGAATGTTTCAGAATCCTTTGTGAAGTCTAACCTCAACTCTATTACCTTAAGAAAGAAAAAAATGAAAGAAAAAAAATCCATTCACATCTATCATTTTGTTGTGCTTAGAATTTTCAAGGTCTTTGTGTGTGTGTGTGTGTGTGTGTGTGTGTGTGTGTGTGTGTGTGTACTTAAAATGGAAATCTCATGTTGCATCTTCTAGCCTTTCACTCCCATTTTCCTGACTCCAATGCTCAAGGCCTTCCTTTCAGCCCTGAAAAGGGCAGTTTGGTCTCCATATTATAAAACACACGGTTAGGTTTATGGCTAACAATCTGGCCTATTCTAGGAAGTAAGCACCACAAGGGACAGAGGTCTTTGTTTTATTTTTGGAGATATTTAAGATGTTAAGGACAGGGCTTGGTTTGCAATTATCTCTTAAATGAGTGCTGATCGAAGTGGAATGAGCAAAGGAAAGCTTGTTGGGTGTGCTGAACACTGCAGAAAACTCCAGTAGGAAGAGACCAAACTTTCTGTTTTCAAAACAGAAGATCATCGGTAACCTTAGAGAAAGTAATTTCAGTAGCATGCATGGTGGGAACAAAAAGGAAATGTTACTGCTGGTATTTTAAATTCACTGTTTGCCCAGAGTAATGTAGTTTGGGAATTATGGCTAGCCTTGTCTTATGGTATTTTGTTCACTTGTCTGGTTCATAGATATTGAAAGATATTAACTTTTATTTGGTGAAATAAAGGCTTGAGAGAAGCACTGTGCCTGGAAATATCTCAGAGGACTACTTCGTTTTGCATAAAAGAACTGGAAGGGGAGTGTAAATAAGAAGATTTCCATTTCATCAGGCGAAGGCATGACAGGAGATTTTGTTCATCTGTGAAGACATTTTGGGGTCAGGCTTCTTCTAGGGATATTTCAGAGCCAACTGACGTGAAATCACCTCTCAGCTTTGCTGCGCACCTCTCCGGAGCTGGCTTCCGTGTTTGGCATCCTTGTAGACCATGCTCTCGCTCCTTAGAGGGATATTTCTAGAGGACCATTCCGGCAGTGCTGGCGACAGCTGCGTCTCAACGGGCCACTGCTTCTCCTTACTGTTCTCAGAGATACAGATGGAGAGTTCCCGGAAGTCGTTCTGTGTGACAGGAAGAAGAAGCCTCAGTTCCCATGTCACTCAGGTGTCCACACCTTCCTACCCACACCTATCAATATTTACATTCCCATCTAAATATAAAATGATGATAGCTGGCACATCCCCGACCCTTTGGTTTGGTGACAGGAAGTGACTTCAGGGCCATCTTGTGTGAGTGAGAGGGGTCTTCAGCTGGTGAGTTTCAGATCGGCTCTTCCACATACCCTGTCCAAGCAGTACTGTGGCTACTGCCACCACCACTGTGGCTTCAGGGAGGGATGCTCCTCTCCTGTGTAGACTCAGAAGCAGCCAGCCAGAAGCTGTCCTGAGTTGTTGCAGTCCAGAAGTCAGCTTGCTGTAACTCACCAGGCAATACAGCAGCAACGGGAGGATGTGGCTGTCTTTGGAGCTCACGGGTTTAGAGTCGTCTGTGTTAGCCTGAGATCCAGACTCTGACTTGGGAGCCAGTGGTTGATTGGCCACACAATCCCAGGAATGGAGGAAAGAAAAGTCTGGATAAGTGCGTCGGTGGAAAGAATACCACAGCAGCCAGTTAGGACTCAGTCTCATGGAGAATGCTGTGGTGTGTGTGTGTGTGTGTGTGTGTGTGTGTGTGTGTGTGTGTGTGCATGTGTGTGACCCTGTGGAGGACAGAGGCCATCCACTTTGTTCTGAGACAGGGGTCTCTCACTGGCTTTGAGCTCATCAATTAGACTAACCTGACTGACCAGTGGGCCCCGGGAATCCTCCGGCCTTTCCCTTCGTAGAAGCTCACACCACCAAGCCTGGCTTTTTATACAGGTCCCGCGACAGAATTCGGCTCTTGTGCTTGTCTGACAAGCGCTTTACCCATGGAGCCGTCTCCCCAGCCTGCATGGGGAAGCTTTGACGGATAGGCTGGAACTTCTTTGACCACTGTGGTAACCATTAACCACATCTGGCTGGCAAACATTTGGACTGTAGTTACTCAGAACTGAGCTGTGTTCTAAATGTCGACTACACATTAGAGTCCTACCTAGCACAGTGCCACGAACAACGAACACCTCATTGTTAACTTTTACAACAACTATGTAACCTTGTTATATTTTAGACATGTGATGCTAAGTAAATGGCTGAAATCAACTTCAACTGGTTCATTATTTTTATTTTTCTCTCATATATTACACCCTGAATTCAGTTTCCCTTCCCAGGTCCACCCCCTACATCCACTCCCCCTCCATTTCTGCTCAGGAAAGGGCAGGCCTCCCATGGATATTAACCAAACATGGCACGTCAAGTTGCAGTAAGACTCCTTGTATTAAGGCTGGATGAGGCAACCCAGTAGGAGGAAAAGGGTTCTAAAAAGCAGTCAAAAGAGTTGGAGACAGCTTCTGCTCCCACTGTTACGAGTTCCACAAGAAAACCAAGCTGCACAGCCATAACTATATACAGAAGGCCTAGGTCAGACCCATGCAGGCTCCCTGATTAACGATTCAGTCTCCGTGAGCCCCTCTGAGCCCAGGTTAGTTGATTCTGTGGTGTTCTTTGGTGTCCTTGACCCCTCTGTTTTCTGTAATTTTCTTTTTTGCAGATTCCTGATCTCTGCTATGGAGGTCTCCTGTTTCATCATTCTGATGAACCTTCTGATGACAATTATACTAAGTATAGCAGAATATCATTAGAGATCATTTCACTGAATTTTTTCTTTTCTAATTGTCCTGTTTGGTTCTATCCTGGGTTTCTGACCATCCAGTCTCTGATTCCTGGCCCTCTAGGTGGTGCCAGGGGTTGGCTCCCTCTTGTGGCGTGGGTCTCAAGCTGGACCAGTCATTGGCTGGCTACTACCATAATTTCTGTACCACTTTTACTCCAGCATATCTTGTAGAAAGGACAAATTGTAGGCTGAAGGTTTGTGGCTGAGTTGGTGTCCCAATCCCTCCACTGGAAGCCTTTCCTGGTTATAGGAGATGGTCGGTTCAGGCTCATAGCCCCTATGAGTCATATCTAGGGTCACACTTGGAGATTCCTGGGAGTTTCTGTTGCACTAGGTTTCTAAGTCATCCCCGAGATGTCTCCAGATTCCTGTTGTCATTCCAGGTACTCTCCCTCCATCCTCCCCCATTTGATCCCTCCTGTTCCCATCCCCATCCAGCCCCAGTCCTCCCACAATGTCTATTCTAATTCCCCTTCCCAGGAGCTCCAAGCATCCCCACATCGAACCCTCCTTGTTACTTAGCTTCTCTGAGTCTGTGGATTATAGCATGGCTCTCCTTTATTTTACAGCTAATATTCACCTATAAGTGAGTACATACCACGTTTGTCTTTCTGGGTCTGGGTTACTTCACTTGGGATAATTTTTTTCTGGTTTCATCCATTTGCCTGCAAATTTCATGATTTTTTTTTTTAAATAACCAAGTGATTCTCCATTGTGTAAATGTACCATATTTTCTTTATCCATTCATCAGTTCAGGGACATCTAGGTTGCTTCCTGTTAGTTCATTTACTTTGTAAGTATGGTTACTAAATGTGAAATTACATAAATAGCTCACGTTATGATTCTATTCAACAGTGGTGATATAGAACATGCCTCAGAGTTATCCACTGAAATTCATATCACAGGAGCAGGGTCCCTTGGTCAGCTCAGCAGCAGGACATTCATAGTTTGTCCCTAATGGCTTGAAACTAAGCCAAATTCAGCTACTCCTCCCATTTCCTTTTACTCATGAAAGCCCACATCTGTCCTCTGTTCCTGTGAGAAATCACATGAGGCAGTTTGATTGAGAATGGCCTTCATAGACTCAGATGTTTGAATACTTGTTCCCCAGTTGGTGGAACTGGTGGGAAGAACTAGGAGGTGTGGCCTGGTTGGAGGGCGTGTGATACTGGAGGTGGGCTTGGAGGTTTCAAAAGCCCACACCATTCCCAATGAGCTTCATGGCTTCGTTCTCGGGTCTCAAGATGTGAGCTCTCATCTACTGCTGCAGAGCCATGCCTGCTTGTCTGCTGCCATGCTCCCTGTCATGATGGTTATGGCTCACCCTCTGAAACTGTAGGCCCCCAATAAACTCTTCCTTCTCTAAGTTGCCTTGGTCATGGTTTCTTAATACAGCAATTAAAAAGTGACTAAGATACCATGTGGACAGGAGGCTGTGATTTCACAGTCCTGATCCTTTCTGTGGGCCAGGACAATATTGGAAAGACCTAATTCTGTCTTCCCACCTCCTCCAGCTCTCATGCCCTTTGCAGGTTGGTGGTCTCTGGTTGTCTTCACTTCACCCTGAGGATCTTCCTCTCAGTTCAGAAAACCAGAGATGACTCACTCACAGTTTTAGGGGACTCTTAAAGAGTCTAAAAGGAGTAAATCTGTCATGTATATAAGTTCAACAGTCAGAGCTGGCAAGTGCTGGGTGCATAACAACAAAGTCAGCCTGTGGTGAGCGTTGTGCATGGGCTGCAGACACAGGGAAGATTAGCTACACCCCAAGACAACCACCTGTGCTCTACCCTTTTTCTTAGGTCCTCTGCTCCCCCACACCATGTAGAAAGGCCTCCTCCCCCACTTCCTTTCCAACAATTCTGGTCACTTGAAAGTAGCTGGATGGAAGATTTTGTGACCTTGATTTCATGGAATTGTTCCTGGGCAAGATGTGTTGGGCAGAACCAGTTTCGCCCCTCTCAACAGACCAAGATAGTGGTAGCCACACACCTGTGATGTACTCCTTAGAGTAAGGGTATTTCTCCAAAGGAAACATTTTCTTTAGAAATGAGATGCATCTCTCTGTAGTTATAATTTCTGACATTAATGTTGTATAACAGTATTTGCCACGTAGTTTTAAAGCCCCATCACCACGCTACCTCCTTGTCGGTCCTTCAGATGAGCTGCTCAACAGAAGGAAAGTTGACGTAAAGACGATATCAATAACAATTTACAAACCCCAGGTGGTGGGTTGATCTGGTGTCATCTTGTAGCATATACAGGGTTAAAACTTCAGCAAACCTCTTGAGTTCTGACTTAGTCATTGAGACAGGCAGAGGCTGTGTGAGCTGGCTTTGTCGCCCATGAGAAGTGTGTTCTCGATGCTTTGAGACTCAAGAAGACAGTGACCATCTTTGTTTCCGTCGACTTGGTCTTGTTTTGTTGAAATTGTTGGACTCAGATAGGTGCATTCCTGAAGTTGTTTTCTCAGGCGGTGAAAGTGATGAGAGAGGAAGGTGAAAAGCCGCCCGCAGGATTTCTGCAACATTTGGCTTCCCTGGTCCTGGTCAGGAGTTCAACAGTTCTCTGTCATTGACCTGTGATCTTTGCTTTAGTTTCACTAACACTGGAAACAAGTGTTTGATGACCTTTGTGCCCTGCAAATATTTCAGAGTGTGGCTTCTTTTATTCTAAAATTCTGGTGCTAGGCGACAGTGTGTTAATGACAGGGAATGGATGAAGAACATCTGGACATCTGAAATGAAATGGCAATAAGCTTCTCGAATATCAGAGCCTGAATTATCTCCCATCTGTTGACTAAAACAAAGATGGCCACTGTCTTCTTGAGTGGTTCCCAGCCAAATAGCCCTTTCTCTGAATTCCATACTATCACACCCAGACAATATGATCAGTCCTCCCTAGAGTGACTTTTTGCCCCTGTTCACAAATGCCAGTTTGTGTATGCAGAACAAATCCCATCTCTGCTGGCATACCTGTGGGCATCTGTTAAAAAATGCGCTTCTCATTGTCCCATCGGAAACTGTCTGTCCTTAACACAGATGACATGGCTGGAACCACTTCCAGGAAGGTTCCCTCCCAGGTCACCACATTCCTTATAGTATTCCTTTGAGTGTTGAAAGAAAAAAAAAAGGCTTGACACATTTCTCACTTTCTTTCTTTCTTTTTAGATTTATTTATTATGTATACAGTGTTCTGTAAGAAGAGGGCACCAGATCTCATTACAGATGGTTGTGAGCCACCATGTGGTTGCTGGAAATTGAACTCAGGACCTCTGGAAGAACAGCCAGTGCTCTTAACCGCTGAGCCATCTTTCCAGCCCCATTTCTTTCTTACATAATCTACCAGTAAAGATGCTTCTGGGCCCCACATGTTAAAAGGCCAGGTGGCCATGTCTACAAAGGGTCCAAGAGCATGGCTTCCTTCTAGGTTTCTGGGTGATTTAGTTGCTTTTGTGATCACTGTTGATAAGAGTACTTGATACAAACAAGTTAAAAGAACAAAGATTTATTTTGGCTCATTGCTTTGGAGGGCTCAGATCCTGGTGTTTGGTCCCATGTGCTTGGGCAGAACATTATGATGGAGGGATTATGTAGTGAAGAAGTTCTTTACTTTGTGGCAGACAAGAAACAGGAGGATACTGGTAGGGACCATGGACCATGGACCATGGACCTGGGACCAGTTATGACTTCATGAGATATGGCCCCTGTGGTCTCTCTTCTTCAGTTGAGCCTCACCTCCTAAAGCACCACCATATGAAAACTAGTTCCCCCATCTGAGAACAAAGCACTGAAAATAGGGCCTGTGGGGACGTTTCCTATTTTAATACAGCACGAGATCTCTGCCCTTGAGTGTGTCAACTGAATGATGTAAAAGGAGACATGGTCTTTCAGTCTTCCCTCTCCTTCTCCATCTATTCAACTGATACTTGTCAGGCACTTCCACTTGCCAGAACCTACTTGAGATCCTGAAGATAGGTTCTCATGGGATTTGTGTTCTAGTGGAGGGAGCCAGACAATCAACAGCTAAAATAGTATCAGACCAAGGAGACTGGGGAAGGGATTCAGAGTGACTGCATGTATGTACACATTGCCTGTGTGGCCATGCCTTAGGAAGGATATCCGGAAGTGGCACTCTGAGTGGAGATACTGAATGGAAGTGGAAATAAGAGAGAGGAGCCATCTGGAAGTGTTCGGGAGTAGCTTTCCAGAGAGGGAACTAGCGTTCAAGGATGTACTGCAGGATGCTGGGACTACCTCCGACCCAGCTTCCCTCACTTCTTTGCTCATCTCAAATATGATCTGAACTCTCCAGTCGTTAGGAGCCAGGTGGAACAAATCCAAAGATCAGGACAGCGGTGTTCCTGGGACAGATTCACAGACTGAGGAAGGAGAACGAGAAGTAAGTAATTAGAATATGGATGGTGTGCGCTTCATAGGAGAAAATATGCAATGTTGTTGCAAGAAAGAGGGGAACACAGACTGCCCTACATTCTTCTGAGCACCTACCTGTCTGATAGCTGCCTCCTCAAAGTAGGGGTAGATCTCTGAAGAACCTGAAGGGTCCTCCCACACCCAGTTCAGTTCTTTATGTCCTGAGTACCCTGAAAAATTCCACAGTGACAATGCAGCAAAGACTGTACAACCCCAGAGAGAACTGGAGTCAATTCAAGGTGCTGAGGAACAGAAACAGGAGGTGACTTTTATTTGCAGTCCCAGAATGCTGACATAAAACACACACACACACACACACACACACACACACACACACACACACACACCACATATAACACACATACAACACATACACACAACACATATACACAACACACACACAGCACACACACAACACACACAGCACACACATAACACAATACAACACACACACACACCACACACACACCACATACATACAATACACAAACACACAGCACACACACACACAACACAGCACACACATAACACAATACAACACATACACACACAACACACACACAACACATACATACAACACACAAACACACACCACACACACACAGCACACACATAACACAATACAACACATACACACACACCACACACACACCACATACATACAACACACACAGCACACACACAACACACACACACAGCACACACATAACACAATACAACACATACACACAACACACACAACACATACATACAACACACAAACACACACCACACACACACCACACCACACACACACACAGCACACACATAACACAATACAACACATACACACACAACACACACACACACACCACATACATACAACACACAAACACACACCACACACACACACACACACACACAGGTCAAAGATAGGCTGGGGGCAGAGGGAGTCACTGGCAGTCTTCCCTGGGAATGTGTGATCCAGGAAGGAAAGCTTCACAGACAAGGACAAACAGACAAGTGCAGAGTGAAGCTCTTGGTGTTTATGTAACTGATCAAAGGTTTAAAGCTGAACTATGTATTGACTTAAAAGTGTGACTCATTCAAATGGAACAGACTTTTAAACACACACACACACACACACACACACACACACACACACGCACGCACTCTGGGGGGGGATTAGGTTTTTCCATTTATTGTTGTTGGGCCATGTGACACTTAGTGACATTGAAGTCCAAAAATATGGATGCCTCCAACAGTGCACGTCTGTGTGAGGGCAGGTTGTATCCTTCACACTGCTTAAAAGGAAACAGTAGACTTCTCAAGGCACTGACCCCCTGTGCCCTCAGAGGACAGCTGGTGTGAGGAGGTGTTGGGTGTTAGGTAAAGGGGGGAAGTGACTGCAGTGCTGGGGGAGTGAGTGTAGCCAGAAAGGGCTCTAAAGAGAGGCTTTTACTTTCTCTTTCAGAACGCAACAGAATGCAAGGTGACCAGATGGCCGTCTTGAGGAACACCGATAAACACTGTCCTAAAAAGACTGGGAGAAAAGAAAGGTCCTTGGCTAGGCCTGGTTCATAGCAGATGTGCTTCTGTGCTCATGGGTTTCAGAAGGAAAGCCGAAAGTTTGGTCCAACGTTTTGCTTCCTCCTCTTGGGCATGTTCTTGTGAGTCCAGGTTTATTCAGCTTCCCCAGGTAGCCTCTGACCCCATAGGGATCTTGTCCTGGCTCAGCTCTGCCTTCCACAGTAATTCCTAAGTCTGAAGTTCCGATTGCTTATGGCTACAGGAAAGGGCTTCCCACTATGCTTTATCAGTACCAAGTACAACTCTTTGGACTTGAACTACTTGGGTGTATTTCTCAGTAGGTTTGGTATGAACTAAGGGAGGTATCGTCGCTGAGACACCTTGAGGACATCTCAGAAAGTCTTCAGATCAGGCAGAGTGCGAGTACCTGCTGATCTGAAGAGACTGTTCTTATGTTTGGGACAAAGGGTGTACAACACTATTTATGATTCACTTCTCAAGGCAAACATCACAAGGGCAGATGCTTGAGTGCTGGGTCATCACTTTGTGGTTGAGCTACTCACCAGAGGGGGTCACGGTAATATACACCAAGGGAAGAATCCTCACTCAGGAGAGTCATATCTGCATTTCAGTCATACTGGAAGAGCAGCTAGCTTCAGAATGCTGCCAGTTCCCTCACAGACTGGAGTGTGTATAGCAACTAGCATCAACCAACTAACTCACTAACCAACCCACTGGGCAACTATCCAACCAAAACTCCAAGATAAACCCAGCATTTTAACTGACGGTATTCAGGAACACAAAGGGTAGTTCCTGTTCCAAAAATAAAATGATGAAACATGGGTTAGTGTGTGTGTGTGTGTGTGTGTGTGTGTGTGTGTGTGTGTGTGCATGTGTGCTATATACATTGTATGTGAGTATCTGTCACTCTCCACCTTATTTGTTAGATTTTATCTACGTGTATGCATATGTGAGCATGTGCATGTGCATGTTGGTACCTATGGAGGCCAAAAGAGGGCAAGAGCAGCAAGGGTTCTGCTGAGTCGTCTCTCCAGCCCACATCTGGTGCTGGGGATCTGAACTCAGGTCCTTATGTTTGTGTGGCGAGCACTTTACCCATTGAGCAATCTGTTGGGGGACATTCGATCACACTCTGAACCCTGAGTTTCAATTTATGTCAATTAAATAAAATTAACCTTGGGTCAGGAGGCTGAGTTAGCAAATAAATGACAGAAAGTAACCATAGAGCATCAGAGGGCATCTGGAAGAGATAGAGAGATGCATGGGAAGTAATAGGGAGGGATTTGGAGTGGCATGGCTTTTTTTGCTTGGTGGAGCAGAAGGACAGAGGCACCAGCAAGGAGAGAAGGTCAGCTAGTTGCTACTCAATCTCTCTGAGCTAGCAGGTTTTCACCCCAGCCTCTGATTCTCGAGTCTTATTTATAAATAGAATGATAGAGATTTAGTTAAAGCTACCTTTAGTGGCAGAGGCAGAGCCAGTGCCTCTGGGAACAGAATTCCCACCAGGCTACAGCTTGAGTGGCCCAACCACTGCCGGAGAGGCAGACTGGTAGTTGTGGAGTCACGGTGGCTGGCTGAAATAGTAGTGGATTAAGGCACAGCCCCTCTGCTGAAGAGAAAACAACAGCAATCCTTTGAGCCTCCTGTTTGCTTTTCTGAGACAGGGTCTCACTAGGAATCCCAACCTGGCCTTGAATTTATAATCCTGTTGCTACAACCTCCTGAGTGCTGGGATTAAAGATAGGTGCCTCCAATCCCAGAAATCTTTTGGCATGGAGATATCTCACCTCCACACCCAGATATTCCACCCCACGCCCAGATATCCCAAGTTCTATATAAAAGTTTCCAGTTAACGAAGATCTATTAACACTCACTGTGACTTATATCAGAACCTTGTGGTATAATGGTGATTTCCATTCCAATGAGGAAACAGAAGGGACCAGACGGAGGACGTAGGAAGCCAGTTAGTTTATAGTCAGTCTGTGAGGCCAGATTCCTGCTATCCCCATATTCGACCATCCGTGGTTGCATAGCACACACTCATCCTTGTTTTATTTACCCCTCCTCGTTCCCATTCTTGGTAAGATGTTATCCTTCGCACAACAGGAGAGTAATATAAGAGCACTCCTCGTACTGTTGTGCAACATTTCTGCAAGTCTCAAAATAAAAATTTTAAAAAGGGGCCTGACATATTCGTTTACTGTGCGTGTTGAATTTTGCAATTCTGAAGAGACTCATAAAAGCAGTGTGTCTGGCTAGGAGCAAAGCAGCATTTTATTAAAGACCCTCCCTAGCCAACCTTGTGGTTGTTTTTCTTCTTTGCTGGGTCTCGGGATGTGCAGCACTACACAGCATGGCTCCTCTTGTCGTGCCCTGTCCCATGCCCATCATCATTGTCCTACACACTGACTTTCCGATAAATAGCAATAACCACAGTTCTTCCAGATCTAATTCCCTCAATGTTCTGATGACCATTTCTGCCATTCTACCTCTTCTCACCTAAGCCCCCAGTGTAGCCTGGTTCCCCAGCCCACCCTTTCTGTTCTTTCAACTTCCACAGGCCACTCTCCACTTACAATTCAGTCAAGGTCAAAGAGGCCCTCAGAGAGCCATACTTTCAATGACAGTAGATGGTACGACATGTCTTCAGGTCCAACCAGAGAAGCCTCATGATTTAATATCTGCATCAGCTCTCCTGCCAACAGCATGTGTGGCATTCTGAGTACATGAACCCTGAATAGGTGGTTGTGCCGTCTGTCTCTCAGCAGATCAAAGGGAAGGGTGGAACGGGGTAAGGTTAGTTTGTAGATTACGACACTTCTGTCAAGGAGAACTCCATGTCCATTCTTTCTATTGGATGATACTGTTAAACCTTCACTTCCAGCCTCCAGGCGCTCCTAAGCAGGCTGGCTGTGTTCCCCACCATCTCACTATTTGAAGCATGGCCATGAAAGAGCTGGGGGGCTGTGATAAAGAAGGGTGTGGGATACTATGCAAGCTCACTGAGTGTTTTGAGTGCGAAATGTCTCCATAGGCTCATGTGTTTGGACTCTTGGATCCCAGCTGGTGGGGAAGTTTTAGGAAGTTATCAAACATTTGAGAAGTATGGCCTTCCTGGAGGAGGTGGGTCACTAGGGGAATGGGCCTTGAGGATTATAGCCTGGCTCCGTTCCGGCTTGATTTCTCTCTGTGTGTGTCTCTTTCTGTATCTGTCACTGTCTCTCTCTCCACACTTCCTCTCCCTCTGCCCCTCCCTCCACCCTCCCGCCTCTCTCCCTCCTCAATGCTAGGGGGATGTAGTCCCCTGACTCTCTCACTTGTACAGCCACAAGCCATAGTTAGAAATATAAGCCAGAGCCTCTGCTCATGAGAAGCCGTGATGGCATTTCCTCCACCTTCTTCCTCTTCCTCCTCCGTTTCCTCATCCTTAGCCTCTTCACTGTGGTAACTATTTCTTGAGCACCACTGGTCGAGACATTCTATGTACATTGCTCTTGTCTAACTCCAATTCCAACCCCAGGAAGTAGGCTTTATATACCTATTTCACAAGTCTTTGTCAGCGCGTGCCTCTCAGGTCGCAAGGCTCTCTTCCCAGACGCATCTAAGTTGTGTTAGATGACAATTAGAACTATTGCAGAGATCACGGGTGGCTTTGGTACCGCAACCACCGTGATGGTTCAAGTAAATAAGGACCTGATTCTGGAGTTGCCTTCCTGACCACCTGGCTGCGGAGATGGCAGATGTGAGGCTTGCTGGGTCGGCGCTCAGCTCTCCATGCCTGGTGAAAGCCCCACATCTGGGTACATCCCGAAAGCTTCCCCATGTCTGGGCACATCCCGAAAGCTTCCTGCCTTTGCCTGGCCTTCTTGGTGCCATGTCCGCAGGTCTCACCGTAAAGCAGAATCAAGGAAAGCCAAAGACAAATTTCTCTTTCACAGCTTCCTGAAGAGCAGACTTCTTGCAGGTTAGTGCATTGGGGTTGGGATAGGCATCCCCTGTGGGTGGCAGCACCGGTCCTTTCCTGTTTCTCCACGCCAAAAGATCCATCGAGAAAACAAGCACGCCACCACCGGAGGGCGCCACAGCCCCACAAGTTTTTCCTGCAAAAACTGAAGTCCGCAAACATGGTTGTTCAGATGTCTTTTGTTTCTGAGGGGGAAAGGTGAGATATATATTAATACGGAAAAGCAGAGGAGAGGAATGTGTAATAAACACTCTGACAGTGCCTTGCTATGACATCGTTTGAGATTTTCAGCTCTATTGGAGCACTTGTTTTCAATGTCGGGCAGAGGACAATGCTGAGGGTAAGGGCTGTGCAGCCAAACAGAATTGGGTGACAGCCCCAGATCCATGCTCGTTAGCTCTATGATTACCCACTTTGCTCAGTGATTGACTGTGACCTAGAAGTGTAAGTCAAACAAACCCTAAGCGCTCGGTCTCAGTGTTTTATCATTATAACAGAAAGGACACCAGGACCCGTGAATCCCATCTTTTCCTTATGAACCCTGGGGTTCCAGGTGTGCACTCACACGCACTCACACGCACTCAACATTTACAGATGTGCTGGGACCCACACTCCAGTCCTCATTCTTAGGCAGCAAGGGTTTTATCCACTGGGCCATCGTTTTAGCATGTTTACAGCGTTTTGTTTTATTTCGACCAAGAAGGAACTGGCTGTTGCTGATGGTGGGTTGTGGTCCAAAGGTGAACAACTGGAAGTGAGAGGAAGGAGCACATGTGTGTTGGGGGAGGGGGTGTATTTTGAAGAGTAGGATGGACAGGAGCTTGCCATGCCAGGAAAGTGCCACTGGAGAGTTCAATGTGGCAACCGTCTCCTTTGCTTATGCAAAGACACTGAGGTTCCTGCACATAGGGACCCCCTGACCTGAACTGCTCCGCCCACACTTCCCTCAAATGCATCACTTCGAGCTAATTTCACTCCCATCCACTTTTGTTTCTTCAGATCACCGTTCACCCCAGAGGGAGGGGCACAGCAATGACCCACCTGTGATGCCGGGTTTCAGAACATGACGGGAAGGCAACCACTTTAAAGTAGCTGGGCTCCCATGTTATCACAGGGAACTTGGCATGCGCGGTAATTACATGCACTTGAATTTTAGAAAATGAAAGCGAAGTACTGTTTTCTTTCTTTCTTTTAGAAAGGGCTGTGATGGTAAGAAGCATTCCACAAGGGATCATTCATGTAGCCCTATTTTCAGAGTTGGACTCTGTCAATGCGTTTTAACCACGGAAGAGAAAGAATTCTAATTGGGGGATACGGTAGTTTCAGGAATGGCAGTTTCAGAGCCATGTAGTGGCAGGTGCTGGTGAAAAGCTGATTAATCCCATTCAGTGAATAAGAGGCTCCGTTGTACGGCAGCACAGAGGGCACCGAGCACTTGGGTATAAATCCTCTCGGCTGACGTTCCCAGCCATTCTGAGGTGTGTGTGTGTGTGTGTGTGTGTGTGTGTGTGTGTTCTCTGAGGGCCTAAAGAGGACATCAGATGCCCTGGAGTTGAAGTTTACAGGTGGTTGTAAGCTGCACAGTGTGAGTTGTGAGTGCTGGAACCCAACCAGCAGGTGCTCTTAACAGCCGAGCCATCTCCCCAGGCCCAAAGACTATTATTGTCACTAAAGTGGCTTTGTGAGATATAGCTCATCCGCTGAGAGTGTGCCCTTCAATGGTTTTAGGTATATTCACAAATACGTGCAGCCATCACCATGACTGGTTTTCAAACCTTTTCATCGCTTCATAAGAGCACCCCATCATGGAGTACCACCCACTCTGTCCTTTCCCTTCTTCTCAGCCCCCCCCCCACTCTGCTGATTTGTCCACTCTAGACACTTCACAGTAACGGAGTACATTAACACACGGCCTCTTGTAACTGGTTTCTTTCACTCAGCACAAAGTCTCCAGGCTTTGCTTGGGTTGAAGCAGGTGTCCTTTCAAAGGGAAATAATTTCACACTGTATGGATATTTTTGTTTGTCCATTCATCAATTGGCTTACATTTGGGCATTTGTATTCTGTTATTTTGAAGAGTGATAATGAAAACATGATGTACAAACTTTTGTATAGAGATATGCCTCCGTTTCTCTTTGGTACAGATCTAGGCATGGAATTGCTGGGCCATAGGGTGGTTCAGTGTTCCAGGGTTTGAGACCTGCTGGACTGTTGTCCAAACTGCATTTTACATGACCATTAGGAGTGTGCAAGGCATTTGATTTCTCCACATCCTTGCTTGTTATCTAAGTGTGTGTGTGTGTGTGTGTGTGTGTGTGTGTGTGTGTGTGTATGTGGTGTTGGATGGGCACATGCATGTTTAGGTACCCTTGCCTCTGAGTGCCTGGAGACCAGAGGAGGGCATCGGGTGTCATCTCTCCTGCTTTTTACTTTATTTTTCCCTGAGTCATGGTCTCTCACTGAGCTTAGAACTAGGCTGGCAGCCAGCAAGGCCCAGCAATCTCCCTTTGTCTTCTCCCAAAGCACTACGGTTTCAGGTGTGAGTACGGCCACATCTGGCTTTTTATGTGAGTATCTGAGATTCTAATTCAGGCCCTCACACTTGTGTGGCAACCCATACTACATGGCAATCTCCTCAATCTCTTGTCTGACTGTTTGACTCTAACCAACATCTAGTGAATGCAAAAGAGTATCGCATTGTGTTTATTTTTTTTAGATTTATTTATTTTACGTGTATGAGTGTTTTGCTGACATGTATGTCTGTATACCACCTGTGTGCCTGGTGCTTGAGGAGTTCAGAAGAGGGCATTGGATCCCTTGGAGCTGCAGTTACAGATGGTTTTGAGCCCCCATATGGGTGCTGGGAATTGAACCCAGGTCCTCTGCAAGAACAACAAATGCTCTTAACTGCTGAGCCATCTCTCCAGCTCTCGCTGTGAATTTAATTGGCACATTCCTGGTAACTAATGATGCCAAGCATTTGTTTACATGACTATTGGCTATTTATTTGTGTATCTTCTTTGGAGAAGCATCTCCTCAATCTTTGTCTAATTTCAAACTGTCTTTTTTATGATCAAGCCACAGGAATTCTGTATGTATTCTAGATATGTCTTATTTCTGGTACAGTTTTTAAATACTTTTATTTAGTAAATTGTCTCTTCATTTTCTTATCCACATCCTTTGAAAAACAAACACTTTCAGTTTTAATATGTCAAATTTGTTTGTTTGTTTGCTTATATGTTTAGTGTCATTTATAAGAATCTAATGACAAACCCAAGGTCATGAAGATTTACTTCTAGGTTCTCTTCTAAGAGACTTATTTATTGTGATACACGGTCTCATGTAAGCTATGTTAGCCTTGAACTTGTTATGTGGTTTATCACAGTCTTGAGCTTTGGATCTCTCTGTTTCCACGTCCCCAATGCTAGGATTATCTGAATGCACCACTAAGTCCAGTGAGTGCGGTTCTGTGACTCAAACCCAGGTCCTCGTGCATGCTGAGAGAGGGCTGTTAACTAGCTCACTCCCAGCCCCATCTTCTAAAAGGTTTATATTTTACAGTCCTTACATTCTTGAGTTTTGATCCATTTTAAATTAAGTTTTGTCTGTGATATGAGGGGAAGATATTGCCTCACTCTTTTGCTTATGGGTATCTATAGCAAATTTTTCTTTGGACCATGAACTCCAAAAGACAACATAGAGACGTATTATTAATTATGAAACCTCAGCCTATAGCTTAGACTTGTCCTACTGGCTCTTATAACTTAAATTAACTCATATTTTAAAACTACATTTTTTTTTCTTTTTTTCTTTTTCTTTTTTTTTGAGACAGGGTTTCTCTGTGTAGCTTTGAGCCTTTCCTGGATCTCACTCTGTAGACCAGTCTGGCCTTGAACTCTGCCTGGCTCTGCCTCCCAAGTGCTGGGATTAAAGATGTGCGCCGCCACCCCCCGGCTAAAACTACATTTTTTTTTTTTTTTTTAAATGTGGCTCAGTTACTGTTACTCTGTACCTCCCCATCCTGTTTCCTGACGTCTGGCTGGTGACTGCCTTTTTTCTTCTCCCCTGACCTCTGTCCCCAGAAGTCCCATCTAATCAAGGAGCAAGAAAAGGAGGAGCCAGCCCCCCAGCTACAAAGCCAGACGAGGAATAAGAAGGAAAGAAAAGAGATACAGAAAAAGAGAAAGCTCATCACACAGACTTTTAAGCACCACAACCAGCTGGCACAGAAGGCCTGGAGAGAGAAACGAGCGCGGCAGGAGACTGAGAGGCAGGAGAAGGCAGAGCGGGCAGCCCGGCTGGCCAAGGAGGCCAAGGCAGAGACCCTGGGCCTCAGATCAAGGAGCTGACCGACGAGGAGGCAGAGAGACTGCAGTTGGAGATTGACCAGAAAAAAGATGCAGAGAATCATGAGGTCCAGCTCAAGAATGGCAGGCAGCCTCGACTCACCAGGGAAGCAGGATGCTGAGGAGGAGGAAGATGAGGACAGAGGAAAGCTGAAGCCCAACCTAGGTAACGGGGCTGACCTGCCCAACTACCGCTGGACGCAGACCCTGTCGGAGCTAGATCTGGCGGTGCCCTTCTGAGTCAGCTTCCGGCTGAAGGGGAAGGACATCCAGCGGCGGCACCTCCGGGTGGGCCTCAAAGGGCAGCCCCCGCTGATTGACGGCGAGCTGTACAATGAAGTAAAGGTGGAGGAGAGCTCGTGGCTCATCGAGGACGGCAAGGTGGTGACTGTGCATCTGGAGAAGATCAATAAAATGGAATGGTGGAACTGCTTGGTTACCAGTGACCCTGAAATCAATACCAAGAAGATTAACCCTGAAAACTCCAAGCTGTCAGACCTAGACAGTGAGACTCGCAGCATGGTGGAGAAGATGATGTATGACCAAAGACAGAAGTCCATGGGCTTGCCCACCTCTGATGAGCAGAAGAAGCAGGAGATCCTGAAGAAGTTCATGGATCAGCACCCAGAGATGGATTTCTCCAAAGCTAAATTCAACTAACTCCTGTGCTTGCCTTCCTGAACTCTTGGAATTGGCCCCTAAATTTCCTCTCCCACCTTTTCCTGGGACCTGGGAACCTTAGGGCTGGGGCAGGCATGGGACTTCCCGGGCATGTGAGCTCCGGGGCTTCACCGGAGAAGGGCTGGGTCCTGGGGGTCCTCTCCTCCCCGTTTGGCCTGTTACACATTAAAACTATTTACCCTGCTCAAAAAAAAAAAAAAAAAAAAAGAAAGAAAGAAAGAAAGAAAAGCCTAGCTATTGGCCTTCAGCTCTTTATTAAACCAATCACATCTTTACACAGTGTAAAGGAATGTTCCACAAGAGGTATCAGTTTTTTCTTCCCCCTATTCCATAGCTTTGGTATTCCTGTTGAAAATAAGCTGACTGTGGGCCCATGGATTTATTTCTGGGCTCTCAAGTCAATCACTCATCTGTAGTCTACCTATATGCAATCCTACGCTGCCTTGTTACTTCTGAAGTTTTAAAATTGGGATGCATGAGTCCTCCATCCCCACCCCCACTATTTCAATAATGTTTTGGCTGTTTAGGGACCCTCGTGCTTCTACAGAATTTACCAAAAGTTCCAATTTTCAAGGTTGGAGAGATGGCTCTTAGCAGAAGACCCAGGTTCAATCCCCAGCACCCATGTGAGAGCTTAACCTTCTTTAACCCCAGGAGAGGTCTTTCCATTTGTTTAGTTCCTTCATTTCTTTCAGCAATGCCATGCTGTTCTCAGAGAATATGTTTTATCCTGCTTGGATTAATCGGTTAATCTTTCTAACTCTGTTCCAAGTGGAACTGTCCTCTTACGAGTGTGTCTGTTCATCCTGAGTGCAGAGGAACACCACTGACTCATTTAAATACTGGTCTTGCATCCTAACACGCTGAGCTCAATTGCTATTTTTAATACTTTTTCACCAGTTCCTGAGGATCTTCTGGATAAGGAGTGCATGATCTGCAAACAGAGGTGGTTTGACTGCTGCTCACTCTGTTGCAAATGAACTCAGTTGTTCTTTAGAAAAGGTCTGAACTCCTTCTTACGGTTCTTCTGCTAGACAAAATGTCTGAGCTGGACAGGGGTGGGGTGGGGAATGGGGTGTGTCAGGAAGAACCATCCAGTGTTCTCTGACACTCTGGTTTTGTTGCTGAGTGCTGAAGGAGGTCAGTCGGTAGACTCAGGCAGGAATTTTTTGCTTGCCAGCAGGGCAAAGATGTTCAAGGATACCTCAGTTCTTATTAGTGCCATTCCCTCAAAGCCCAGCCTCCACCCTACTGGAGGGGGTTGGGTGAAGGAAGACCATCCCCCCATCTCCAGACTACACTTTCCTGGGCTGGGACCAGGGCAACACTCACATCTTGCCCCTCTTCTGGAGGACAAACTTCACCTGGGGAGCTGTGTGATCCTGAGAGAGCCTGGTTCCTTACTCTGTCAGGTTGCAATGGGGTTCTGTCTCATTGAACTGGGAGCGGGGAAGGAAGGGTGTGGGCGCTGGTTCAAATCCCACAGTTGCTCACCGACCTCACCTGCCTTTTCATCCCTCCTGCCCTCTCTCCTTTTCATTTTCCTCTCCTCCTCTCTCTCTCTTCTTCCTTTCCTCCCTCCCTGTCATTCTCTATTGGAGGTCATACCCGGGGGTGTACACCCGCTAGGCAAGCACTCTGCAGCTAAAGAAACATTTGGTCTATCTATTCATGACTACTATCAGTGCCTTGAGATGCTGTTTTTCTCTTTAGAAGTAATTTTTATCATTTCTCCCTCAAAAGTGGATTCTTATACTGCAGGCCGAGTGTAGAGGCCTTAATATTGTCATTTGCTAGATGAAGACAGTGTGTGTCTGTTTGGAAGTCTGAGGTGATAGAGGGGACTGGAAAGTCACCTAGGGCCTAACTATGGACTCCACTCTGCTGGTGTTCATGCTGCCCATGTCCAGTGTTACTGCCTGGAACACTCTCTACCGCCACTCTCGCTCATGGGTCTTCTGTCTGCTCATGGACACCCCAATGACAGGGACCTCACTGATTTTAAACTAGTATCCCCATGAGTAATATGACCACATAAAACCAAAACAGCTAGTTTTCCATCCACACCGGCTGGATGTCTAAACAGGAAGTCAAACGAAAAAGGTAGGCACTTCAGAATTTTAAACAACTTCGTGTGTCCTGGAAACAGCTGCAAAATGGCAACCTGATGTTTGGAACCAAGTGCCCACGAGGTGCTCCTAAGTATAGAATTAACAGAGTGCTCATTACAGAGAGGCGGGACTTGCGGGTCTGGGACGGGGTGATCTCTCACTCCCAGGCCACCCACACTGTGCTCTGCGGCTGATTTGGATACAGTCATTTTCTGATACTGAGTGAAGGAGGACCCAGGCACAGAACAGGCCTGCAGCCCAGAACAGTGCCAAGAATTAGGATTTAAATGCCAGCTTGTGAGACAGTATTGGCAATGCGCCACCTCACACCCCCTCCCGGAGACAGGCTTGTTTTTCATCATAGCTCGGTGAGGATGTCCTCTGACCTCTCCAGCTCCCTCTTGCTTGTCTCTGCCAGCTCTTTGTTGTGGGAGGCTGGCCCCCTGAATCATCACCTGCACCCTCTCAGTAGCCTCTTGCAGCCAATGGAGTGAGCAGTAGATCAGAGCTCGGCAACAGAGGGGCTGCCCTGTGTCTTCTCTGCTTGGGAGTCTGCTGTGTTCCAGACTTGCCTTCTGGTCCTGCACCATCTCCTGTGCTTGCCCTGCTGAGCCTAGGAGGAGGGCTGCAGGTGGCTGGATTGGGGTGTCTCATTCAGCCTTTGTATAGTCTTCAGCATTTAGACCTCTGAACAAGATCTTCATGAAACTCTCTTCCAAGTTACTGTTATACTCGTCTTTGAAGTTAGTTAATTCCATTTCCTACTGGACTCCATTTTAAAAATTCACCCTTTTTTAAAATTAACTTTAAAATTAATTTATTTAAAAGGTAGGTTCTTACTAGGTAGCCCAGGCTGGCCTGGAACCCAGTGTGATTCTTCCACTTTTAGCTCCTGAGTACTGCAGTCACAAGTGGGAGAGAGCTTGCCCTGGTAACAATGTTCTCTCTGTCTTCCCATTATTTTTAAGCCAAAAGAAAGCACAAGAAAGAAGGCCTGATGTTTCTGTCCTGGTGCTCGCCTAGAGGATCTTATGTACTCATCTGGGTCCCCAGCAAACAAAATCCATGATTTGTCCACGTCCTGCCCTGGAATTTTGAACCTCTGTTGGGCACATGAATCAGTGTTTGTTCCACAAACTCCTTCCAGAAGTAATAAAGCTAACGTTTCTACAGAGCTGAGCTCTTGCTTGGAATAGAACTTGTTTGCTGTCTGAACTTTTTCTGGGACCAGTGTGGAATAAGCAGTTATTGTACTTTGCTGGGGTAGAGGGCATTTCAACACACAACATGTAGTATTCTGATTATATTTTGGAGATAGCTGTCCTCTTAGGGGAGAGCTCCAATTTCTATTAGTAAGCTTTTTTGTCCATGAGTAGGTACATAAAACTACCTTTAAAGGGAGAAATTGTTAAAGGACCAATTGATGATGTGGGTCAAGAGGTACAAATTTCAGATACATGAGATGAACAAGTTCTATATTAGCCACAGGATCACAGCTAACATCAGCCATAGGATCACAGCTAACATCAGCCATTGGGTCACAGCTAACATCAGCCATAGGGTGACAGCTAACATCAGCCATAGGGTCACAGCTAACATCAGCCATAGGGTGACAGCTAACATCAGCCATAGGGTCACAGCTAACATCAGCCATAGGGTGACAGCTAACATCAGCCATAGGGCCACAGCTGACATCAACCATAGGGTGACAGCTGACATCAGCCATAGGGTGACAGCTAACAATACTGCACTGCATACTTGAAATTATGAAAAAAATGAAAGATTTTAAACATTCTACATAGAGAAAGTGGCAACTATATTATGTAATTATTTTATAATTTATATGTACACCAAAATATGAAGTTATAAAACTTAAATATATACTGTTTGAATTTGTCTTTTATCTCAAACTCAACAAACAAACAAACAAACAAACAAACCTGGCTAGGGAAAAGCAAACTGCCTTCTTAGGCCCATGTTAACACACCAAAGCACTTTGAACTTAAAATAAAGGAAATGAAGGATCTATGTATAAATAGAGGGGGCTTTCCAACACCTAGCAATGTGCCGCGGCTTTCATGTCACAAGGCAGCCTAGGCTGTGTGCTACCAAGTGTCTCCCTGGCATAGTCCTTTGAGTCTTTCCTTTATTTATAGTGACAATAGCATACTTGGCAGCTCAATGGTCTCTAACAGCCGATAAACCCAGATACCATGTGCTAAAAGTAACCCAGCTTTCCCTACATTGGAAATATTGGCTTGTAGCGGGAAGGAGATAGGAACATTCCAACTTCTCTAGTGGAACAGGGGGATGGAGCCGTCACATCCTATGCCAAGGACACCTGTGAATTCACCATACAAGCTGTCAGGTCAGTTTGGCAGCATCAACGATGAAAATCCCCAGTTATTTCTGGAGTGGTTGATTGATGTTTCAAATAGAAGTTGACATTTTGATGGGATCCAAACATGCGGTGATAGGAGTTAATGAGGATAATGATGATGCTAATGTTATTTATATTATACCTTCCTTCCAAAGAAGCCCTTGGTTCCCTTATCTCATTTGCATTGAAAATGTCCCTTTGGAGTCGGGAGGCAGATGTTATTAATCTTTTTATTTTTATTTTTTTTCAGGAGCGCAAACGGGGGAAGAGTTAATTGCTTGGCTTTCAGGCTCCACTCGGATAGTAAGAAGAAATGTTGAAATAAACCAAACGTGGGGAAACCAAACAGAGAGAAGCATCAGTCTCTCTCAGTTTCCGGTTGTCAAGCTCCACTATGACTGGGTGACACAAATGTCCTGGGGGAACCCTAACAGACCGACAAGCGCTGTCCAAGTCCTGGACCTCAGTCTGCAGGGCCCTTGACATCCCGTCCTGTGCTGTCTCACCATGCTCTTATGTTTATCAATTTTAGCCAGATAGATCTACTTGCTTGACCCCACTGTCCTGCATACTCTTTCAGCTTATTTACCTTTTGCATGTCTATGGGTGTTTTGCTTGGATATGTGTCTGTGAACCATGCGTATCTCTCTGCACCACGCGCATATAGTACCTGCATAGGCCAGAGGGCACTGGATCCCCTGAGACTGGAGTTACAGACATTGAGACACCATGTGGGTACTAGGAATTGAACCTGGATCCTGTTGAAGAGTAGCCAGTGCTCGTAACCGCTGAGCCAGCTCTTCAGGCTCCTGGGTACCCTTTCGCCATGCCCATCACTCCTCTTGTGCCTTTAGTGCTTGTCTTCCTTGTCTTTTGCTGCATGCCATCTTCAAGAAGGCAGGAGCTGTGACTCTCCCTCTCGAGAGCACAGGCAATGTGACACATATAAGGAGCACCTGCTTCTGGAGTGAACACCATGTGCTCCCACTGTGCTTCTGCTCAAGCTGTTCCTTCAGCTTGGAGCCCTGGTGCTCCCGCATCAACCGGCTGAAGCCAGAGCAGACTCTGGCTCTCCCTAGAGTCTTCTGGCTCTCCCCAGCCTGGGAAGTTCAACAATGAGGAAAGGAAGTGCAGCAATGGCGTATCAGTCTAGGACCTCCCTCGGCTGGACCTGTGCGCATGAGCCTGGGCCCTCTGCTTGCAGAGAACCATGAACTGCTTGTAAACCTCATTGTAAGTCATGAAATAAGTTGCATCCTTATGTAACACAACTCTGTCAGTCAAAACATGAAGTCGTCATGCCTTGCTCCTTAGCAACCACATCTTCTTCCTCTTGGACCCGTAAAAGAAAGTCTCACATAGTAACCTGGTGCTATTTGCCACTCCAGCTCAGATATCCTGCTGGTCTCTGATAATGTATCTGGCTTGTACTTTTATTTTGCTTTTGAATAAAGAAAAATCTTTGCCTTTTCCTATTCATGTGCACATCATCACTTTTCTGAACAAGACCTGGAAACACCCAGTAAAGTCACCATCAACAACCCCTTGTCCTTTTTTTTTTTTTTTTTTTTTTTTTTGGTTTTTCGAGACAGGGTTTCTCTGTGTAGTTTTGGTGCCTGTCCTGGATCTCGCTCTGTGGACCAGGCTGGCCTCGAACTCGCAAAGATCCGCCTGGCTCTGCCTCCCGAGTGCTGGGATTAAAGGCCTGCGCCACCGCCGCAA
The DNA here is from genome assembly GCF_004664715.2 of Peromyscus leucopus. Taxonomy (NCBI): domain Eukaryota; kingdom Metazoa; phylum Chordata; class Mammalia; order Rodentia; family Cricetidae; genus Peromyscus; species Peromyscus leucopus. The sequence continues at coordinate 116,969,403 of NC_051068.1, read as the reverse complement.
GGCCAACTCCTTGTTCTTTAATGGTTCTTATGGTGCCTGCTGTTCAATCTGGAAATCTGTGCACTTGAGGTCTTACCTCCTTGCCCCTTCCATGCAGGCAGCTCTCAGAAGACAGGGACCGTGGCTGAGGGCCTGGCAAGGGTAGACACTTCCTGAGTGTGTGCTCACTTGTCTAAAATCACTATTGGCTAGGATTCTTCAGTACCTTCCCATTTCTAGAATTGCAGCTTATTGTGAGAAGGTATTTGTTCACTTGAAAAGCTTCGAGCGAGATCAGTTAGGGAGTCCTTGCTATGCAGGCTTCCCATAGAGAGAACCCCCTTTCCCTGGGTGAGGAGATCTGGACTCTGGCACTCAGTGCGGGTGGGGTTCATTTCCTGTTGGGTCAAGAGCAGGTTTGCTGAGATGGTACCTGGCATGAGCAAATTTTATGCCTATTGGAAATGTCAATGTCAACCTAAATAGTAGAGCATTCACGTAAGTACATCAATGGAGAAGGTATGAGCAGATCAACCACCGCCCCCAAGGAGATCGAGGACTGCTTTGCATATCTGGTGAGTACTGCCATGTAGCATCCCATATAACAGGACTGAACTAACTCCAGGGCTGTGTGGAAGCTTCTAAGTGGCAAATTTTGACAATCTGATGAGCGCTAATAACAATGTGAACATACCAGATGTGTGTGAGCTAAAGATGTCATTTAGAAAGAGTCATTCTGTAACTGTACTGTGGAAAACATTGGGGGATGTTACAGCGGATGATATACATGTGCCTTACTGAGGTCTAAAGAGGCCTTTAATCTATTGCTGAGCAAAGAAGACTCCAGAACATTACAAGGATGTTAAAGTATTCAAAATTTACATTAACATCCATTCATAAATGTGTGGTATCTTCTGAAATGTTAACAGTAGTTACCTATGGGTGATGAAATTTGGGGTAGTCTGTCTTTAAAATTTTAAACATATCTTATTATTAGCACCGTATTTGTGTGAGTACATGGATGGGGATGTGCACGCCACCTTGCAAGTGTGGTCATCAGATGACAACTTGTGGGGTCCGTTCTCTTCTTCTACATGGATCTTGGGGGTCAGATTCTGTTTTCAGGCTTCTGTGGTGAGTTCCTTGAACTGCTGAGCTATTTCGTTACCTCATCTTTACTTTTTTTAATAGTATTTTTTGTATTGCTTGGATTTTATTTCTACAGTTATTTTTTTTTAATAAAACACAGCTCTTTCAGATTAAAAAAAGTTATTGGAATACAAAAGCCTCATAAAAAATAACCTTCAAGCTTCCTTAAAATGATTACTGTAAGGCAAATGAAAAACAAAACTCATTTCAGAGCAATTTTATTGCTGTATATTCACTGTTCACAGAGCTGGGTTTCATAAAGACATTTTCTTGTAAGTATATCGTGTGCTTTGGCCACATCACTCCTCTATCTTCTCCTCTCTCTCCCTTCCTTCCTCTTGCCACTCCCTTTTATTTCCCACCATGAACAAACAAAGAGAAAGCATCAAGCTTAGCCACAAACTGAATGTCACAGCATGGGAAAAGAAGACACGGACAGCACTGGGCACAGCACAACTCACACTTTATTCTGTCGTGACTGGTATACATCAGGAGTGGGCAGCAGGACACTAGTATTGGTGCACAACTCCTCTGGATTAACGGGCTGTGGGAGGCATGGCTAGCGTTGGCACACAGACTGGAAAACCATACATTGCCCAGAAGATGACAAGCAAGAAGATAAAAAGCACAGACGTCACACGCCACGGAACTCTGGATTCTGTAGCATGTTAAAGAGCGAATAATTACAAGGACTGACATGCAACCCTACATCAGCCACACTGTTACAGTAGACTATTCTATTTTCCCTTCTTAGAGACGGAGAGGTGACAGCCTTAGTAACTGGTCCCTAGTAGCACTCAGGAGCAATTAACACACTGTAGAGAGATCTGCCACGGATTCCTATAGCAACCCACCACAGTTAGAGATGTAGTGCCAAATAATAGGTTCCTTCTAGATCTTCTCATTAAACCAAATCATACTGACTCAATAATTCTAACTCGACTTATACTGACTTAAATATAGTTCCTCATGTCTCTATAACGCCAAAAAGCAATTTTTTGTTAGTGTTTCCATCTTTGTAAGTCACAATGGACAAGAGGGGAACCTGGGTAATGGTGTCTTCTCTCTTCAGAGATAACATCACACTGAGGAGCACATCAAAGAAGCAAAGCTACTGTGCTGCAAGTATTTTGAATTTTCTTGTCATTGAAGTAGCCAGCCCAATTTGTGATGGAACAGAGCAGACTGAGATGGGGGAGAGGCACTGCTTCTGAACGATTTCTCAAAACGGACAAGGAAAGAGGGAGCCGACGACAGGGGATGGAAAACCACCTTTGGTAGAAGAAACCGTCCCAGTGAAAACCTATTCACGTGTAACCGACTACACAACTGAACGTCCTGTAACCAGGATGACAGAAGAACACTCGTGACAATCCCAAGTGGGTTAGGTCAGCTCACACTGGCTCAGCCAGTTGGTTTCCTGTGGTTGGTTTTGAGATGGTCACCTCTCACAGGGAGAATCTCTGCTTTTTGCCAGTGTAGAGCCAAATTTAATCTCAAGAGGCAACCATAATTGCTGAGAAGAATTTTTCTTTATTAACTCGGGCATGTGGTTCATATTCATTCACCCTGGAAAAAAACATATTATTCACCCATGATGAGATGTTTTGAAATATGATAGTGACCAAGATATGGTTCATTCACAGGATGTACTTAGATATTTGCATGTGATATCAGTGTAAAGTTAGGCAACAAGAAAGAGATGGACCAGACGTCTTCAGAAAGTTGTCAAATAAATGTAAAAGAGAAATAAATGAGTGGTGAATGATGTCTTGATTTTCACAGGGGTTACTCACTTCCATCGGCTGAGGGGGAATGCAGTAAAGGCAATTCTCTGTTGCTCATCAAGATAAGAACACTGGTCACAAAGAGAGGAGAGGAGAGGGAGGTCTGAAGTGGTCTTTCTTTGTCTTCCCAGCTTTACATATTGAATGACAAACTTAGGCTACACGGCCAAGGTAGAAGTGACCAGAAGTTTGATGATGTGCCTGGTTGGGTCACCACCGTTCCTTGTAAAGTACCATACTCCTGGCCTGATTCTTCCAATGTTAAGGAAAGGAATGCTCTCTTCCTTTGGTGTGACATTGTTCTTTGTAAGAGACCTGTTTCAGCCTTATAAGAGCTGAAAGTTGTGTAATTTGAAGGCTAGAGAGGAAAGAACGTTCAGCCAAATTCCACAGTAGACATTCATGGATATTTCAAAGGAGACTAATACATTGTTTGAGGTTGACTTTAGGAACCATTTCCTGATTGTGCTCCTAGACCATGGGTGGAGGCAGCTCCCTCTGACTCTTAATAGACCATCAACAATCATTTCAGATGCCATGCCTCTTTTGAAGGAAATGACTTTTCAAGATCATGATGATTCTAAGGGGGTAGATACAAGGTGAGTCAGAAAGAAGCTGAAAAGGGGGGTGGGGTGGGGTAGAGAAAGACTTTCTTCCATGCTCCTATAGAACCAGTCATGAGGCAAATTCACAGCATGTGACTCAGTCTTTCTAAGATGTGCCCTCGGGGTTTTTCCAGGCTTCTTGATCTAACAACCCATACCAACCACTTGCAGCTGAATTTACCTCCCTAGGTGTGGTAACTGTCTCTTAGAGCATTCCGGTTGGTGCAAACCCTATCAGGATGTGTCTCTGTGAGGTCCCCATTCCCCAACCAGCCACTCTGCTGCTGGCCACAGTTCTGCTGAGGACGCACTGTGCTTCTTTAGGGGGAGGGCGGGCTGGTGGTGCTGGAAACGTGGCCGTTGGGCAGAGGGGAAGGAGTGCACAGTGACATGGGGTGGACCTTCAGGACGGTCCAGCCAGAACGCAAGACCTTGGGTAAGTCCAAGGTCAAGGTGCCTGCGGAAGAAGGGGAAGGCCAAAGAAAGGCCCAGGAAGAAAGGGTTTTTAAAGTTTAGAAGAGAGGGGAATGGGAAAAACCTATGGGCCAGGGAATTTCACAGGAACTAAATGTGATTCATGATACGGGGAAGAAAAAAAGTCCCTGCTCACCTTGCTGATCAGGAAGATAGTGTTTAGAATACCCTGCAACTAAACTATTTCCACACTAATAACACAAACACCGAACTGAGTGTTTCCACACTATTTATCACATTTCAATAATTCGTTAGTTCTGGATTTTCTAGGTTGCTTAATTCATTTAGTAATCCACAGGTTAGGTACCACCGTGAGGTGAAGGAGGGTGTGGAAAATGAAGCAGTTAAAATCGTAATTAATTTTGTTGTCTGTAAACAAGAGTTAGTAGCACAGTGGCACAGGAGATTGTCAAGGAAAACAAGAGGAGAGGGGCAGAGTCATCAGCCTGGCCTGGGCCACCTCGCTGGCCACCGGGGAGCGGCTCTGCTGCTCAGGAGTCTGTCTTCTTGTTAATAAAAATGGAAGAGCAGGTGAGCAAACCGTCCACCTTTTCCATTTCCGAATTGCTCACAGGGATCAGCAGATGGTCCTTCAGCTTCTCGTAGACCTGCAGACACAGGGGATCAAGAGGGAAAGGGAGGGAGAGGGTCAGAGCCCGGTCTGTGTCACCACTCTCGGGCAGAGGACGAACTCAGTCTCTACATCTATGCTTCTCCGTCATTTGAGCTCAAGTCCACGTGTCCACGGTCCTACCCCACAGATGGTTGACCGCTGAGTCTCTGCTTTAACTTCAGGGTGAGGGACGGGCGGCCAACATGGCTGTTGCTAGAGCTGCCTTTACGCTGCCGCTGCCGTTCCTCGATTACGTGATAATCAAAACCCCGTGGCTGTGTGCTTAGTTTGAACGCCCCTCCCTCCCGTCACTTTAATGCACTCTTAACTACACCTTCACGATCCTCTCCTTACCAACTCGACTAGAAGACTGCGACAGCATGTAAGTGAAGTTCGCACTGCCGGGCACACTGGGTTTAAATTAAAGGTGTGAATTTTATAGCATCTTTCAACCGTAATGGAAAGTACGTGTCAAAACATCTAATTAACAGTCCACAGATTTTTTTCCTGTGATCAAAAACACACTTAAAAAAATAAAATTACTTGAAAACGCCGCTTAAAAAACAAGCTGCCCTGATTCTTTCAGAAACACCATGTACCTTAAAATTCAGCCACGCCTGTTAGAGTGCGGGAGCCACCTGGCACCACATCCAGTCCCCCAACTTGCTACTGCCATTTCCGTGAAGTGACATCCCTCCTGAGCTTGTTCACCACTTCTACAGGGCAGTCACAGGGACTAAAGACAATGTGTAAGGCACACAGCACAGTGTCTGACCCAGAAAGGCCCTTGGTGAACAAGGGTGTTACTGACGTTGTTCTACTGTTGATGGACACAGGGCTGAACGGAGAGGCAGTTAATGACATTCGGTTGCTAGGTGATTAGTGAGGCGGAGGAGGCATGAGGCCCTCAAAGTAGGCTGTGTGGACTTGCAGCTTGCTCATATTGCAGATTCTAGGCTGGGGGCCCTGGAACCTGCATTGTTAACAACCCCAGCACATAAGAGGGTTAAGATGCACTGTTCATCCAGGAGCTACTTTAGTCCTTGTCTGGGGTTGGGAGTCCTGTATTTTCTTTAGGTTTACACTTCTGCTATGGGAAGAGGACAAAACAGTCCTCTGCATTCCCCCAAGCCTCTTTTCCTGTACTAACAGAGTGACCTCGATTAGAGGATGAACCTGGTCTAATACAGTCCTGCCGACGCAAAACAGAGCGAGGGCTGGAGAAACAGTTCAGGCACGAGGACCTTTGCCAGGAACGCGTGTCGAAGGAACTGGGTGTGGGGATGCGCATCTGTAACCTTAGCACGGGGACAGTGGAGACCTGCGGCCTGATCCCAGGGCTGCTGGCCAGGCAGCCTAGCTTACTTGGTGAGTTCTAGACCTGGGAGAGACTCTGTCTCAAAAAACAAAACCAAAGAAACAAAAATAACAAACATAAGCAAAAAGGAGGTGGTCCCCGAGGTGAGATCAAGTTGTCCTTAGCCTTCCACATATGCGCGTGCGCGCGCGCACACACACACACATGTATACATACACCCACATACATGTGCGCACACACATGTACATACTCACAAGCCAATAGCATAAAACAATGTGCAGTATTTTCAAGGCATAGGACACAAAAAACAGTGTCAATGATCACTGAATGTTCTTCTATAGTATTTGTTATGAATGCCATATTGTTCTGCACAGAGATGATCTCAGAATGTCTAGAAGTTAGAGACCCTGAAGACTCAGTGACTAAGCTGGTTATGTACTCCATGATGAAACAGGGAAAAGTAATGAGACGGAAGACTGCCCTGAGAAAAGGGCGATTTCCTTAGTGGAGGAAGAAAAATCCAGTCCAGAGACGCTGGTTGGCTGATTACCTTCCTGCTCTATCTTCCTACCACTAGGAAGTGTGGTCCCCTCTTTTCAAAACCCATTTCTGCTCCTCTGCCTTGAGAAGCAAGTGACTCTCTGCTTAAGGTAGCTCCCGCTGGATGCATACTGGGAGCCGGAGCATAGATTTAGGGGGAGTTCTTTTTTTTTTTTCATTTTTATTTTTTGAGACAGGGTCTTGTGTAGCCCAGGTTAACCTCAAACTCTCACGGTATAGCTGAGGTCGGGCTTAAACTTCTAATCCTCTGCCTCCTACGCCTCAAGTGAGAGGATCACAGGTGTGTGTCACCACACCTTGCTTGTGCACAGTGCTGAGGATTCCACTCAGGGCTTTGTGCTTGTGAAGCCAGAAGCCAGAACTGCACCTGTTAAGCTATCTCCACAACCCTCGGAGCTCTTATCTGAACAACCTGACTGGCAGGCAGCAGCAGCAGCATCCCACACTGTGTACGTACGGCTGACCAACGGCATGGAGAAGAAGTAAACAAGCAGTTCCTCTGCTTTCCACGATCCTTCCTGCTGTCTCAGGGTTTTGATATGTATAGCAAAATGGACGTCCTTTTTGGTCTCATGGAGCGCCATGAGAAGGTCCTCAGAGAGGCTAGCAGAGGTGGTGCTTTTACCTTTGCACTCTCTGGGTATTCTTCTGGGGTTCGATGCAGTAAGACGTGCCCTTTGTTAGGGATATTTAGATATATACAGTTGGCGGCCATGTCGTCAGGCACGGTGAGCTTGTCATAGCGATGGTCACTCATTTGTTGCATGATCTATAAAGACAGACAAAGCAGGCTTAAGTGGAGCTTCCCACACTCACACGGAGGAAGGCATAGGATGGGACACAGACCTGGAAGGGTTGCTTTAAATCACGCCATATCCTGGATCACCTCTGGTCACCCGGAACCAGAAGAAGAAAACCAAGTGTTCTCGTTCTCTTAAAGCTTGTGATTATTTCTGTAGTTAAGGTTTGAAACTAATCTGTACTTTGGTTTATGCTCCCAAGACATACCAACAGTACATAAAATGGTCAGGTGCAGAAAGTCTGGCTGGAGGTTTGATGACATTCAGAGCTGAGAAAACATGGCTGCCCCGGCCTTAGTGAAGACAGATCATTACAACCATCAGAACGGTCATTAAGAGTGGCCATAAACATGCACAACACACAAAATTTGCCTCTCTGTGTACATTAGAGTCAATGCCCAGGTTTCTAGGACATCACGGTTTTAAGTAGGTGGTTACACTGCACTGAGAATAAGGTGGGGCACTGGGATAAACACTTGACACTTATTATTTAGTCTCAAAACTTGTATTTTAATGTTTTATCAGCATTCAGTAGATGTAATAAGGAATTTCTCTGTGACATGTCTATGCATGTAAATACTATATTTTAGTCACGCTCACCACCCCCATTACCTCCTCGTGTGCTGTCCGCTCCTGCTGACCTCCTTTCTCTTTCCAACTACTCTTCCTCCTCCTTTCCTGCCTCTTTTCTTTTTGATGAGCCGAAGAATTCCCTTAGCCTGTGCCCGTATTTGAAGTGCCGCCCATGTTTTCTTCTAGAAGTTATGAAGTTGTGGGTCTTACACTGGAGTCTTTGATCCATTTTGAGATTTAAACAAATTCTGTACTACTAAAAAGATCTTTCTTAGCCATCTGACTCTGTCTTTTCTTAACCTTCACAGCTGAGACAACACCAAAGATTACTAGAGAGAGGTCCAGTGACAGGAGACCTCAAAGAGATCCATAAAAGATATCATGTGACGGTCACTGCTACCTAGTCAAGCCTAGACACAAATAAACAAAACCCAGAAAATCCGCCTTGCTCACTGACTTAATTCCCTGAGTATCAGGGAGAACCATGAGCAGGTTTTGGCTGAATACATTGAGGTAGGGTGCTCCAACCTCTTTTGCTTTGTAGTTTAACTCTTGGTAAACAGATGGCTCATCGCACTATCTATCCACAGGAAAAGAAAACACAAGATGAACTGAAGGAGAAAGAAGCAGGGCTAGACTACATATCCGGGCTCTCACTTGATCTCCTCTCCACTTGAGCGGGGTGGGCAGATCTCCCACCCGTCCACGGGACTCCCGAGTGCCCCAGGGTGACTACAGGGCAGAAAGATCATTTTCAGTGCTCATTCCTCGTGTAGCAGTGAGGGAACACACTGCAGTCTCCGAGGTTGTGGACTTCAGGAAGTGCCAAGGAGAGAGACTAGACTTCCTTCCTGTCCCGTCCCTCCCCCACATCAGCTTCCTCAGGGAGCAGTCCTCTCTTCTCTGGCCTTTACTTCAGTTTTCTAGAGTTGATGGCATTTATTTGAAATTCTAATCTGCTTTTCCTCACTCTTCCTCATAACTTTTTCCTGAGCTTTATGCATTCTGGATTCTGAGGGGGGCATTCCAGAAATTACTGACATAAGAGTCACAAGCCAAACCAGAATAGTTTGAAGATAGTTTCATTTTTCTTTCATTATGGGAAGAAAAGAATAATTTTCTTAATGGGGAAATAATTTAATGCTGAAGATATATGAAGCAATTTACTGATAAATTCTGCTGAGAGTTATTCTTAAAATAAACGCCCTAACAAAACCACTAGAGCTACCTCAGGAGAAGCCTTCCAATTAATTTATCAAGGCCTCCTTGGTTATCGTTTTGTGGCAAATTATAAACCGTGCCGTAAGAAATGACTTTTAATAATGAACAGGCTATGGAGCTGTGAACAGCGTTGTTCAGCTCAAAGTACAAACAAAAGCTCCGTAGTCTGTCTTTCTAAAGGGCTTCGGAAAGGTAGCTGTAGACAACAAACAACTCTTCTTCTTCACGGAAAAGCCAAAGGCGCTTATTCTAGACATGAAGAATTTCTGCCACGTTAGCTGAGGACCAGGTTTCCTCTTTCCTGTCTGAGCCCGTTCCTTCTCATTGTTTGCGAGCTGTTATTGTCTGAAGGGTGAGATGGTTTGCCGTTTACTCACAGCTACTGGGTGTGGGAGGCACATGTACACACGCAATGCAGTGAATTTGCTGTTCAGGGAACTTAGAGAAGGTTCAGGGATCACATCTCTTCATGCCTTGCATGTGTGTGGGTGTGTGCACTCATTCGTGTGTGTGTGTGTGTGTGTGTGTGTGTGTGTGTGTGTGTGTGTGTACCACAGGTAAGCTTACACTGTCCACCCTGGTAGGGCAGCTCTTCAAAGGGCCCAGGCTCCCAGGGACCATGCAAAGGCAAGGCCAACCAACAGACTTTCTCCTTCTCAGACACTCAGTCTTGTGAAAAGGTGAACATCATCTTAAGCATCTCGAGAATGCAGCTGTTGGGGTGATTTGTGTTCCAGCTTTTTTTTCTTAAGAAGGATGGAGGAAGTGGCTGTGTTCCAGCATTCTTGGTAAAGGGTTCTTTTAACAGTAAGGACCGAACTTCCTGCTTGTCACAGCACCCCACACCAGAACGGAAGCAGAAAGCACCTAAAGTGTCCACACGTCACAAATTCCTCCTGGACCAGATTCCTCTACATCCTGAGGGGCCTCGGGCTCAATTGAGAGAAGTCCAGCTAAGTGCTGTGCTTTCCAGTCTGTGGGGGAAGATATGCAAAGGCAAGCTGCAGTTCAAATGCTGTTTCCAACTTCTACTTCGAGTAACCTATTTAGAATGGTAATAACTGGGATTGGAAGCTATTGACATCTGGTCCAGCATCATGGGGTGTCCCCTTGGGGGCCTAGGCACAAGGGCTGTGTAAGGCAGCAGATAGATGGATACAAGGATCCTCTAAGTGCTGCCTCCAGGAGGTGGCAATCCAGTGATGCCAAGTATCGGAAGGTCTACCCTTCTCATGCCACAGCAAGAAGGCACACAGTTCTAGAGAGGAAGCGGCTTTGGGCATTGTCCTGGCCACAGCAGCATCCTGTGTGTCTCTCACAGCTGCTGGCTTGGAGGCACTGGCCTTGCTCCTCAGAGTGGAGTTGTCACAAAACAGTGGGAACATTCTGGCTTTCAGCCTGAATCTGCATGGCCAGTCACATTAGCCAGGCATTTCCGGCAGTTTCCCACATTTCTGGGAATTTTCTCATTGAAAGGATTGGATGGCAGCCCCATTTTTCTGCTTCTTACTCATGCCTTCTTTGTATTATAGCAATTACATTAAAAAAAATCCTGGACTGTGTGGTTGGACAGAGCAATTTAAGACTTAATTGGTCAAATACTGAGGCAAAGAGATAGAGAAGGCATTTAAAGATGTTTAGGAAATATTCCAAACACATTTTTGGCTTGCTCATAATTGATCTTCCCATGTATCTATATGTATGTACCCATCTCAAAACATTAAAATGAAATCAATATGAAAAGCAACTAATTATAGAGCCCATCAAGAGATACAGTATACAATGCACAATCACTTCTCATTGCTGCTAGGTATCTGAAATAACTCTTTATTGATTTATCACGCATCAGGAGTTTATTGAAAGCCTGGCAATGTATAGTAGGCTCCACGTCCTGGCAATCCTTTTAGGGATGAGCCAATATAACTACAAATAATATTATAGAATTCCTACCACGTGCATTTTATGGGCTCTCAGAGATGCGCTCAGAATAAACCCATCCCGAGAGCCATGTTTCTAATTAACTAAGTAAACAACCGTACTGAGCACTAAACCCGGGGCAAGTGCTCTACAGCCAAGTTCCATCTCGTTCAAAGTTCTCTCTCTCTCTCTTTTCTGTTTCGAAACAGGGTTTTTCTGTGTAGCCCTGGCTGTCTTGGAACTCACTATGTTGACCTGGCCGGCCTCGAACCTGCCTCTTCTTCCTGAGGGCTGGGGTTACAAGTGTGTGCTACCACTGCTTGGCTTCAGATGTGTAATTTA